>NW_020884913.1:812240-1096097 GCF_003945725.1 Corapipo altera
CTGGGACCATCCAGGAATCATTTCTGGGACCATCCAGGAATCATTTCCAGTCCCCTGGATAACGCACATTATCAGCTCTTTATGCTTGGGTTACAGATTGGTTTTTCTGAGTCTCTGAAAAGTTTTCCTGAGGGGCAAAGAAGTGCAAAATCATTTGTTCCTCATTTTCAACCCCTCAGTTTTCACACTCCTGGGAAAGGGAGCCCTGAACACTTTATGTCCCTTATGTTTTTGGCAAGTCAGGGTTTATCCCTCACCTCCCTCCTTTGCTTTCATCTCTTCTCCTCCTCCTTCCCCCCCATCCCATCCAAACCCAACGTGCCCTTTCCAGCCCAGGAGCCCGAAGGAAAGTTTGGAGATTACAAATTCGAATAAACTTCATTTCAACAGTAAACAAGCAGAAAATGACCACACTGGTGTCAGGTTCTTGATAAATATTAGGCCTGACGTAGGTTGGGGTTTTTCCTTGGATTTCTGCTTGCTGTTTGCGCTCCAGGAATCTACTTTTTTTTTCTTTTTTTTTTTTTACAGTAGGTTTTTTTTCTTTTTTTTTTTTTTTTAATGAGTTAAAGCAATTTTCCAGCCTGTAACCATGGAGTGCGTTGTATTCACTCCCAAGTGCCACGGTCAGAACTGAAAACTGGCTGGTCTGTCTGAAACCACATCTTGGACAGACGAGTTTATCTCAAGATATTTATTTTCCACAATGTAAGAAGAAGTGTTAAATAAGGGCTGTGGCTGGTGGGTCATAGTGGCAGCTGATTTTACAGACAAGAATATACGTGCCCATTAACTTAATTGAATTTAATTCTATTCTACTTGATTCTATTTTATTTTACTTTTTCCAAAATCCCTCCTGTGAAGTTCTCAAAACCTAAACCTCGTACCTGAATAACAACCCAACGTGCACCTACTTTGCAAAGCAAGAAAGGGATTTCCACATGAAAAGTCCCAAAAGCTGCCAGTGCAGGAATTCTGTGGCTCGAGTAGAACTTATTAACCACAAGACATTTCTGAAATATCAACCAGCTGCTTTGCCCCATCCTATGCTGAGCTTGGACTTTGCATCTGAGCCAGCTCAAGCCATTTTTAAATCAGAGACTGGCAAAAGAAGGGGCAGGAGCCCCAAGTCATCGGGTGAAAAAAATGGTCTAAATTGATTTTATATAAAATAAGAGACTCAGAGGAAATGATAGCTCTTCAAAAAAGGGGTGAGATTAAGACAAATTGCACTTTCCAGGTCTAAGAAGCCTCAGTTGTTGTTTTTTTTTCAGAGCAGTGTTTCAAATAGAGGAGTGGCTGAACCGCAGAGAAATCCGACTGCCCACATTTTCCAGAGTGTCTCTTTGAAAACAGGTGACTTTGCTGGTGTGGAATGAGAGCTCTGAGAAATCTGTGCAGCTGATGAATCTCAAGCAAAGTTTAATGAGGACATGGGAGCCCTGAGCCTCCCTCTGCTCAAAGGCTCAGCTTTGGAAATCTTTACACAATACAATGAATTTCAGCAGACCCTGAACAAAACTGTTATGGCAGAACCCAAATAAATTAGGATTTATGAGGCTGATTCTCCACATTACTCTGAAATGTTTGCTTGGGCCAGTTGTCCCCCCCACTGTCAGAGATTCTGCATTGTGGGTCTAGTCCAGAGCTCACCCAAGATCATACAGGATTTTTAACTTGAGGGGCACAGGATCCATGGTCAGGGGGATTAAAGCCCCTCAAAGGAGTGAAAAAGCAGCTGGTGGGTTCTCTGTGTGTGGGACCAACTGAAGGCAACAGGCAGTGCTGAGAAACCACATGGAATTTGAGAGCTGTGGCAACACAGCCCCGAGGAGATGCTCCACCTCTTCCACCCTAACCCAGCATCCTTCTTACACTGGATTATTCTAAATATCCTGGACAATTTCTGCAAATCATGTGAATATTCAACCCCCTTTTAGTGATCACACACTGCTGGACAGCAATAAAGCTGATGGTGCTGCTTCCACAGCACTCAATCCTATTTGTGAATATTCTGAAGATTCTGCAGGAGCTGAATTCCTGACAGAATTCCTGCCCAGTCCGGGCAGAGAGCTCTGAGCTGATAAATCCCAGCAGAATGAGCATTGCAGTCCTGTAGTCAGGCAGCAAGTGCATTCATCCACCTCTGACAGGCAAAAACAAACAAACAATTCTGAGTGTTAAATACCCTCAATCAGCTCATCAAAACCAACACGTGCTTATTTCAGGATTCACTCTTCCAATCCATCAGAAATATTTGCCTTGTTTTTTTCCCTGTTGCATTATCTCTGGGAGACCTGCAGCTGCTCCGCCTCGGGCTGTGGTCCGAGATGGGCTGGATGTGTTTATTTGTACTTAGGCTGGAAACCTCCAAAAATAAATGGCAGCCCAGGTGTCTGAAGTGATGCTGAGTGACTCAGAGGTGGCGTCAGGCCCGTGGAGCCAGTGCTGTGTTGATGGTCTGGCACTGAGTGGGGACACGATGTCTTCTGGCTGGTGCCTGGGTCAGACGAGGCAGAAAACCTTCCAGTTGCTCATACATAATATAGAATCTTGTTTTCTTCACCTTTCTCAGGTTCCACTCCATAAGGTTGCGCTTGTGAAAACGAATCTTGCTGGAAAGGCTGATGGAAGAAGGAAATATGAGCTGCCCTTAAGGTTCAGTTACTCAATATTTTGTCAGAGCCCCCGAGAAGATGGGAGTGCTGGAACATCCCAACCTGGGTGTTTACCTGCTTCCAGGCAGCCTTAAATCTTGAGGGCTTGGCTGGACTTTGAAGCCTGGATTGACTTTTCCCTGGTGAGCAGCAGCAGCAGGGATGATCTCTGATGCATTACAAGCCTCGCTGGTGGAGGGAACAGAAATTCCATATGTCCTGCAGCTCCCAAGGTGAGTCACGGCCCCTCCACAGTGTTTGTTGTGCAAACATTGCTCAGACTGAGCAAACAAGACAATCAGTGCTCGGCAGCCTCCTGAGCCACCCCAGCAAGGGAAGTGTCATCTGTTCTGGTGGCCGGGCTGGGAATGGGCAGAAGTGACCTCAGCTGGAGCCTGGGATTGGCAGTGACCCCGTGGGCACAGACATGGGGGGGGGGGGGGGCAGGCTGGGAGAGTTCTACACCCAAACCCTGAGGGGATGGAGGTGCCATCCAGGCTGGGAGAGCAGCCTTGGCACTGGTGTTCCCAGCCAGGGGCTGTCTCACCCCAGTTGGGGTGGCAGGGACATGGTGACATCCCTCCCTGGTGACAGTCCTGCTGCTGCAGAAGGGGCAGGCACTGGTGTGGCCAAGGCAAACAGAGCTCCTGAAGCAGCTCCAGCAGAGGGGAATAAAGATAATTAGGGGATGGAGCAGCTCTCCTGTGGGGAAAAGCTGAGGGAGCTGGGGCTGTTCAGCCTCCAGAGGACACACTGAGAGGGGCACAGGGACACACTGAGAGGGACACACTGAGAGGAGACACAGGGAGGGGGCAGAGGATGGACCAGGCTCTGCCTGGGGGGCCCAGCACTGGCACAAGAGGAACGGGCAGGAACTGATGCCCAGGAAGCTCCACCTGGACAGGAGGAAGAACTTCTTCACTGGGCAGTGACCCAGCACTGAACAGGCTGCCCAGAGAGGGGCTGGAGTCTCCTCCCTGGGGATATTCCAGACCCCTCTGGACACAATCCTGTGCCGTGTGCTCTGGGATGGCCCTGCTGGAGCAGGGAGGTGGGAGCAGATCCCCACAGTGGTCCCTGCCAGCCTGACCCACTCTGGGATGCTGGGAGAGGTCCCTCACAGCAGCTCAGCCCCAGCTCTGTGACCCCGTTGTTGGTGAGTTGCCATTACATCATTTCCAGCATAAATCGTGTTCAGAGATCAAATTTGGTTGGCAGGGTCCCAGTCCTTTCCAAGTTTCATGGCTAGTTAGCTCCATATTACTTCCCAAAATGCTCCTATCTTTGCACTTTTAGAAAATACCCACTGCTCCTAAAGTTTCCAGCCTTATTCAAAATGAGCTACTCTTTTTTTTTTTTTTCTGTAAGAAAGTGAAATCTGTGTGCTTCCTTATTAAGCCACTTTATTCTTGGCAGGCTTTGAAAAAAAGCCCTACTTCAGCAATTTAAGCTTTTCTTCCTGGAGGCACAATACTCAGACACGAGGAGAAGTAAGTCAAGAAGACAAAATAAACATATTTTTTTTCAGGAAGACTCGAAGCCAAGTGGAACTTTCAATGAATGATTGAGAGAGTCGATGCTTTTGATATGCACAAATACATCCCAGCTCTGGGTACCCCATGCAGGCAGCACCACTTCCCTGGACACTGCTAGGCTGGAGAGAGGGAAAACTATAATAGATATTGTAGTTTGTCCCTCACAGTGGCTTTGAAATACATGCACAGCTCAGGAAAGGTTGTGCCAGTTCATGAATGATGAATTTGTGCTACCCAGACAAAAAGGAGGAAGGGAAAGAACCACCGTTTTTTCCATAACATGTTCCAGAATTCCCTGGAATCTACAATATCTTAAAGCTTGTATTTTCTTTCTGCTCTGCATTTATTTGCTTAAATAGGAGGAGATAGAGGTGACTGAATTTATATTGTGGTCTTATTCACACCAGATTTATTAAAAATTGAGGCAGATTCATCACTGGTATGAATTTCCATTTTCCAAGTAAAGGTGCTGATTGCTGAACACCAACCAGGCTCCCAGCAATAATTAGGGTTTTACCTGTAAGCTTTCAATCAGGGATATATTCAGGATCTTTAGTGGTGTATTACACTCTCCTACCTTCTACAGACAAAAGCATTTTCATCCAGCAAAAAAGAATCAGAAGCCTATTTGGAAGACAGAATAAAAATAAATGGTGGGAAATCAGCGGGAAAGGGATTCACACAGATAAACAGAAAAAATAATACTAACAAATCTTGCCAAAGAGTTCTGGGCACATAAGAAATCACTGCCACGAAATGTCCTCGGGCACCTCGAGCTGAAGACACTCACAGATCTGTCCTGTGTCTAAGAACTGCTGTGCAAAGGGACTCATGAATTTTCTCATGGGTTCCAGGGCAGCTTCTTGCTCCTAATTACTGCTTTTATTGGGACAAAAAGGCAAAACCTCCCACATAGGGGGGAAAAAACGGATTTCAGGCACAGCACTGCCCGACTGGACAGGGCCTGTGTGTATGCCACGACTTCAGGGCACAACTTTTCCCTCGAGGTGACCAAGGAGGACACTGGGCTTGGGGAGTTCTGGACCCACTCCAGGCAAGTTCAGACCAGTTTTATTCACAGTGATGAAGAAAACCAGGGTTTTAAAATGAACTCTGAAGTCTTGGACTCTCCAAAACCAACTCAATGCCAGCAGCCCATTTCTCTTGCCACCCCAGTTTAAGCCACAGCAGTGGCAGAACCACACAGGGCAACTCAACCACGATAAGATAGGATGGAAACTTGTGCCACCAATGTTCCTTTGATTGCAAATATCAACTTTTGTGTGTTTAATGTCCTTGAAACTGAACCCATGATCAGAAGTTTTATATGGGAGAGAGACACAGTTCGAGCCCAGTTCAAGGTGACCCAGGACACCTTCTCTGTTCTGATGGCCCCAGAAATGAAGAGAGGAAAAGAAAGGCAGCCCTGCATCACTTCTGCTCCACTAAAACTGGGATTGAATTTGAAGTTCAGGTTATGCAACAACATAGCATTGTCTGGTTTTATTAAGGCCACCAGCTTCTGGAGGGCTGCAGCGTGTTATTGTTCTCAATTAACACACTTCTCCTCTTTCTCCCTGGAATCCTTCCCGCTGGTTTGCATTGTAACAATACCTCCAACTCACAGGCTCCAAGATAGATTTCAATTTGTGAGGCCAGCCTCACTTCATAACCCACCAAGGACCAGTCACAGCCTCCACTCCCACATGCTGCATTCATTAGAGGCAAATTCGCAGGAACAAACAAACAAACAACAATTCCTCTGACTTTTTCTGTTGGGTTTGCTTTTGGGTGTGGGATAAATCTTTAATCTTAGGAAAAAACAGTCAGCAAACGGAGCCAGACAGTAGCTGTGTCTTTTGGCAGCGAGAATAATCTAATAAAACATCACCTTTCAAAGACAAAAAAAAAAAAAAGGAAAGAAAGAAAAAAAGAAAAAAAAAAAAGAAGTTTCTCTGGACACTCGGTAACGTCACCTCGGCACGAAATATATTCCACTCTTGGTTTGTGTTTTTTGGACCAATGCAGCTTAGGATGGTTGTTATCCCAAGCCCATGCCACCAGAGTTGGAATTAATAATATAAACCGTGAGCCCAAGCTCTGATTGACAGCTCTGATTCTGTTAATTCCTTCTAGTTGCTCTTCTACCACGGTCAGAAGTTAAAATTTATTTTGACAAGCTTTCTGCTGGTTATGGAGGCAAGAAGCTTTATACTGGGGGTATCCAGTGATTAAATATCTGGCATAGATTATCAAAAACTAGAGGGGAAGGCAGGGAAGGCCTCTTGATGACAAACCAGGTCCTGCAGCGCGTAGAGCTTGGTTTTAATTAAGTTATTACCCTCCTTAATAGGAAGGGGCTGTGCCTTTGTTCCTTGGCGAGCCAGCAGACAGTGACTGAGCGTGGAATGTAAGCAACTCCATCGGGGCCAGCCTGCCTGGGCTGCTGCTCACGGGGACACGAGGTGGCCCTGCAGGACCTGCTGGGCTCTGGTTCCCCCAGGGCAGGGAGGGATCCCCGGGGTGACGGTCACGGCTCAGGAACACGAACCCTGGGAGGCTCCAAACCAGTAATTCGGGATTAAGAGCAGAGCTCCCGGGCTTAATCAGTGGCTTCGTGATAATTAAAGGCAGAGAGGGCTGGAAGTCATCCCCTTTATTTCCCAGGGTTGTCTCTCAGGGTCATTTTCCCAAATGCCTCAGTACTGGAGGAGTTTTTTGTAAAAAAACCCTCTTGACATCTTTTTGATCACCTGTACCAATAACACTCAATACCCAGAACAGAGAAAGCAAGAGAAGCCTGTTTTTATTTTCACTTTCACTCACAGCAGTAGCTTAAAAATCTACAGCTCAAAATATCACTGTGAATGAGACCAATTTGGGTTTCAGAGACAGCAGCTTCAGCTCACAGAAATTTGGCCACATCAGCACGAAGGAGAAAAACAGATCCATTAGTTTTCAGCTTTAATTTTATAAAAAATTGCTGCTGTTGCACTAGAAAAGACCTGAGGTGCCAGAATTGAAGTCAGGAGAGGACTGCACTTCTCACAGAGGAATGTCTGAAAAAAACCACCATTTTTTTAATCTTTTACTCCTCTGGAACATCTTCCCTGGCAATTAAATATTCCCTGTGGAGTAAACTGTGATATCAAGCTCCCTCTATAAGGTTGCATCTTACAGAGCAATAATATTTACTGTGGGGTAAGATGATAAAACCCCCACAGAACACTCTAAAAAAATGCTGTGTAGGGCAATTCTTGCCCAAAATCAACGGAGAGCAACAAACAGCCCGTCCCTGCCCACCCCCCTGGTGATGGTTTGTGTGCAAGTGCAGCCAAGCACAGACAGCTCCATATGGTCACGAGAATCCCTCCTATAGAGGGAGTAGCCACCCAAAACCAAGTGCAGACTATACACTTTACAAAGAGGCAAACCCCGTGAAGGGTTTATTGGGGAAAAAAAAAAAAAAGAGACAGAAAGAATTAACACACACACACAAAAATATATATAAAAAAGAGAACGAGGCTATTTTGAAACGTCTAAACCTTTTCGGGCAGGGGGGCACGTGGGGCTGTGGGTTGTTGCTCTTGCCCTTTTTGGGTGTGTGTGTGTGAACAGTTCAGCTGTTGCAGTGTTTAAGCAATGGGTATTTATTGGGTTTGGTGGTAAAATTCATTTTGATAGCAAAGGGGTGCTGGAGAAATGCACATTCCTCACTCTGCTGCCTGACCCTCTCAGGGACTCTGCTGCACCGAGGTCCTGCCCTGCACGTGTAGTTGATAGAAGGAGAACTGTCACCTCACCTCAGGGCTACAAAGATTCCAGGCTGTCCAGAAAATATCCCAGAGAAAAGTGGGAGAATCACTAGAAGGCCAAGGGGAGGGAAAATAACACATCTTATCTGCTGAGAGGGAATGGAAATAATTCCTACATTAAAACTGTAATATAAATATAGTGTTGTTACATCCACAACAACAACAAAGTAATTATCATTAGAATCCAGTTTAACAACACCCATCACTGTAAGGGCTGATAGAGACAAAATGAACACCAGTGTGCAGTGCAAATCTTTCTCTGTGCTTGCTGCTTAGAAGAAAGATATTCTGGAATCAATTGATGATTTCAAGGATGGGTTTTGTTTGGTTTTTTTTTTCAGTAAACTTGCAAAAATTTGGGACCTGAACGGTTCAGCCCAAAGTACGTTCACCCTGGAATAAAGGACACATTTTGTATGGGAGCAACCACTGAAATAACAGGAAATCAGATCAGAGGGAGATGACTTTGGGGAAGCATCTACAAGGTTGGGGTCCCCAGGAAACAGTTTATTCAACAGAAGAGCTGGAGCTTGGCCTGGAAGAAGCACTCAAAGCAAGAAATGTAGAACAGCTGCTCTCGTGCTAAGCTGCCACGTTCCCAAATTGAGATATGGGAGATACCATTGCCTGAAACTCTGGCTGCACATAAATCAGGAATGTTCCCGTGAGGGAAACCTCGTGGTGACATATCAAGTGTCACTGGAGGAAAAGCTGATCTCCTGTGGGAGGATGAGCTGGTTGAACAGCCCTGGGTGGCACCAACCACAGCAGTACAAATGGCACAAAATATTTGAGCAGTTTTTGTTGATTTTAAGTCAGTTCAGTGTGAAACTCAAACTTCTTGTGGCACCTTCTGAGAGCTGTTGTTCTGGAAGGATCAGTCCTCACCAGTTCAGTTCTCACAGTCCCTGTTGCTGAGCTCCACAGCCAGACTATGAAGCAACATCACCCTGAACTGATGTGGGAGTTAATCCTGGGAATCACTAAAGGCCAGATACCTCATGGGAGATGTTTGGGATAGGACACATATCCAGCAGGAACTTTCCCTTGTTACAGGCTCAGATTCATCAAATCAGAGTTTCTCTGTGTAGTTTCTTTTCCACACTGCTCTGGTTTCTCTTCAGATCCTAAAAACCTTTTGATTTTTCCAAAGTCCATGGAGAGACACCTGAGTTTCCTTGCTTTCAGGTACCTCCCAGTGCAGGTAACAATAAGTGAAATTATTCTCTTTTCTTTTTTCAGACACTCTGCTTGATATTTCACTTGGAGGTTGGTTCATATCCAGGCATCCTTTAGACAATTAAGAAGCTTTTGTGTAGGAAATGAACACCTAATCCCTCCATCCCATGAGACTGTGCACCCTTCTGGAGGGAATATGCTTTTTAAGAAAATCCTTTGCCCTTTGCTTCAAGAAAATCCTCTACCCTAAATCTCATAAAACAAAGCAGCTTAGGGGATCCTTGCAATAGCAGAGCTGAACTAAACACGCTTAACAAAGTTTCCCTTTGTCAACAGCGTTTTGGTGGGTTCCCTCCTGCAGGATGAGTGTCAGGCTTCAGGCTAATCTCTGTAATTCTTTAACTAGAGATTTGCACGTTATTAAGTGGTAGTTTTCTCAGTGGGTGGAAAGGTATCATGCAGGGGAACGTTCCTCCTGCTGCAAAGCCCAGACGCTCCATTCTTCCCTCAGAAGGCCGGTGATGCGTCTCGGCCGAGGGGCGTAAATGGCAAATGAAATCAGGGTAAAACACCTTTTGAAGTTTGTTCCTCACGTCTGCCCACGGGCTGTGGGCAAGCAGAGGTTTCTGAAGTCAGCCCCGTGTCTCTGCTGAGCGTTGCTTGGTCTCCACAGGTGATTACAGACCTCAAAAGGATGGGGGCTGTGCACGGTCAGCAATCCCAGCCTGGGCTGCACGGGGCACACCAGCAGCCTGCATGACCCTGTGAAGAATTGCTGAAGGAGCTGGCAAAGCTCAAAGTGTGACCACCTTCAGGACCCTCAACAAAGACTCTCTTTTGTTGCTATTTCAGCTGAATCCTGATTTTCTTCTGCTGTGAGACATCACACAGCCTTTAAAAGATAGTAAAGCTTGTTCCATCAGAGACCTTTGAGGTTTTGGCTGATACAGTCCCTTTATAGACAGTGAGAAAAATACGTTCACTTTGTGCAATAGGTACCAAACATTTCAAGGAGCCCTCTCAGACCCCTACATCTGACATACAGTCCTTGCACACCACAAACCAGGTCTGTGCATGGCAGGTCAGCACTGCCCCAGTACACACAGTGGTGGGTTGGAGTAGGGGATCTCCAGAGGCTCCTTCCAACTCCAACAATTCTGGGATTCTGTGCAAAGTGACCCACACCCAGGGAATGGCACATTAACCTCTGTGTGTATTTGCAAGGTGGGAATTCAGAAGGAAACTCTCCAAGGTTCGTCAAAGAGTCATTTTGGTGAAAAACCTTCCTGGCCTTCACCAAACCAGAAATTTCTCAGAAACAATCCGTCCCATTGTAACTTATTTTTAGGATTGCTTCCACATCCAGCTCCCACCTCCTTCCCTTAACAAACACAGGGCCAAACTCCCCTGAGGTTCCTACAATGGCTTTGCTGGGTCCCTGTGCAGGACAAACTCCCCTTGGCACCGAGATTTGATCCTCCAGCTTCATCTTGAAGCCATTTGCGTGTGGCATTTGCATGCTGATTTCTTTGACGCCCTAATGGGTCGATTTCAAAGCACATCTTTTCCCTTTTATCTCTGCCTGAATGAGATGTCTCAATAAGAGCCAGATAAAGACGGAAGTCTTTTGTCTGAAATCACACAGGCAGGGCCAGCTGTGATGAAAACTGGCTGAAGTTTCACAGGCTGCTTGTCTGCCCTCAAACTGGAGCTCCAGCTCCTTTCAGTCTGGAGGGACAGAGCAGGGGGAAAAGGCCTTCCTTGCACACATGGTTGCCAAAACAGCTGAGTGTCTTCCAGTGTTTATTTTTCCTTCCAGAAGTTATTCTTGATAAAGGAGTTGGGGGGGAACAAAAGAGGAGAGATCAAGAGGGAAGAAAGAAAGAGAGAGTGGACGCAGAACAATTAAATCTATGATTTGCATCGTGTGGGTTATTAGATGGTAGATCATCTTTGCACTGAGAGTCTTCTGCATCTGAGCCTCTGGGTCAGACATCATTCACTTGTTTAACAGTGGGATACCCCCTGTGCTATTGCTCTGATTTTAAAAAGACTTGCTTCTGTGCTTCTGGGTCAGTCGACCTGTTGAATAAAAGACCAGCCTGGCACTGAAAAGTGAAGGCTGTTTTTTCAGCCAGTTAACAGCGAGCAAGATTCTGCCTACCTTAAAAACATCTCCAGTCTTGAAAAATTGCCTGTCTTACAAAAACGCCAGTAGGCCTAAAAGATGGGGCAATTAGGGAAGGATTATTACAGAATCAAGGAGTAATCAGTAAGTAGTGCATTTTCAATGTGTTTTAGGGCTTTGAGAGATTTATCAAAGATGAAACCTCCTGCACAGTGTTCAGCACTGCTTACACACCAATCACATCTGCATCAGAAATGACAAAAAAGTTTTGCTGGTGAGTTTGTGCCCAGCTGCTCTGCCCTGCAGCTGAGCCAAGCTTATGTGTTTTCCAAGGTGTTATTGGAAACATATTAAGCTGGAGAGGTCTCAGCAGTTTAAAATCAGCAAGGCCACGATGCTTGTTAGGGTTCCAGAGGGTGGAGGCTGAGCAGCAGCTGCTGATTTTTGGTCTCATTACAGCCCTTGGTGTGGTTTGTGCAGGTTTGTTTGGCACAAGCTGCTCTCCAGAAACCAAAGAACAAGAGCCACCGGTGCATCTTTGGCTGCACAAAGACTTGGGTGCCAACCTGAGCTCCACCAGCCCTGAAAAACCAGCAGCACTTTGTTGGGCTTGCACTGGAATGACAAGGAAAGGCAGCTTCCGTGTAGGAGCTCCAAGGGGTTAAACTCCCTTGGAGAAAGGCAAGTCAGATGGGTTAGTCTCAAACAAGCCGCCCATCTGGGAAATGTCAAGTTTTCTCACCATGTTTTTAAGGGTTTGTAATGTGGCTGATCGCTTGCATGCATGAAAACAGCATGGGAATGCAATATTTCCTACTCTATGTGTGGTGGAGGCCTCCAGTCCAGCTGTATTTTGCTTGTCATGTTCCTGAATTCTGACACCATTTAGAACATGCCAGTTACTACCATAGAAAATGCATTTTCATTCTGCTCCCTGGATGAAAAGCACATTAAGGCAGAAGAGGGAACCCAGCGGATTCTGGAGCTATCAGTGAGGTCTCATTTATTTATTTATTTTTAAATAACATATCATTTCATCAGGGGTGGGGGTAAAACTGAGTTTGACACCGTCCCAAAAACGAGAATGTGGAAGTCTGGGCTTGATGCCACAGAGGAAGAGAGCGAATGATGACAACATTACTGTCACTATATTACCACAGGCTGTAAATTAAAGCTTGGTGGTAAGCAGTTTAGGCACTATTCCTGTCTGATTCATTAAAAAAATACAGTAGCTCTATGGGCACAAAAAGCCTGGTTCTTCGTGTCCCTGATGTATGGTTGGAAAGTTGCATTAGGGCCTGTCCTGAGGAGAGAGGGGGGTTTGCAGCATCCCAAGTGGAAGAGCAGATGTGCAGCCCCTGGGCCCTGTGGATGGGACCCCTGGCCTGATGTGTTGGCTCTGTCTGAGCAGAACTGTTGTTGAAATGTGGGAGCCAGACCCTCCGTAGGTGTAAACTGGCAAATCCCTATTAAAGTTAATGATTTACTGATTTAGCCCAGCTGAGGTCTGGCACTCGGCGTGCGAGTGTCAAGAAGAGGAACTATTTATTCCTAAGTGAACCATTAACTTTGGGTCCTTTCTGTTCATCTCTGCAGTTAAAATTCCTCCTGCATTTCTTCAAAAGGGAGAGGGGTGATGTATCCCTGACTCATATGTGCACACACTGTGCTCCATGAGCAGCACCAGCTGTAATTAGCATTTCTCCCTGGAGCTGTGGGAGTAACTGGCTCTTCCTTTTACTGCTGAGCCAAGCATGGACTTTCTGGATCATTACAAAAATATGTTAATGCAAATCCATACAGCAAAACATGTTTCTTGGGGGTAAAACAATGCCCAGCGTTTCATTCCCACTCAGGCTTAGTTATATTTTAAATAAAGTTACAAGAAACTTTGGAAAGCAGAGGTCATGTCAGGGAGAGAAGCAAAAACGGTTCACTGTCAAACATTAAAACTGAGTTTTCTGAATATTCCCAGTGTATAACAATCCAATGAATAATTAATCAAAATCAAGGTGAGTACATAACCTAGAAGTATCTCTGAACTCCACATTTTTCACCAAAATACCTTTTGTCAGGACGTTTTCACTGAGCTCAATCACTTTCTGCAGAAAGGCCTCGAAGAAAACATTCCCTTTTCCAGGATAACATTATCTGCAGTGGGTGGTGTTTGTGTTACCTCATCTGTCTCCTTATCCATTCATCTCTCCAGGACAGTATTTACAGACCAGCTGAAGGAAATGGAGGTCTGCACACGATCACAACGGGCACAGTAGGTCCTTTTGTGGTTGGGTTGGGATATCCATCCACACGGGGAGCAGAGATGGATGCACTGCTCTCCCTGCTCCCTTTGCAGACAACCCTGACACTGTCTGAGCCCACAGGCTTTGATACCAGCACGGGTTTCACTCTGTTTTCCTAAATCTAAACCTCCTCTTTGTCTGTGTGGCTGCAACACAGAGGAGTGATGGAGCTGTTGAAAGGGGAAGAGTAACAAAGCTGAGAGCTGTTGGCTGCTGGTCCTGGAATTTATGCACTGGTGGCTGTGGCTTCGCTTTCACCACGTGTGAAGCTCAGGTAAAGGCATGGAAAGGAAAGCAAACTGCAGAAAACATTGTTATTTTACTTGTTTAATAATAAGAAATCCACTCTGTGTGGTGTGTGTTTCTTCTGCCAGTTTGGTACTTCTTGTTTTGCTCAGAGCAGAGGAGAAACTTCTTCCAGGTTCCAAAGTCCTTGGCTTTTCCCTCTGAGGGAGCAGGAGCAGATCACAACGTGGGGAGCAACAAGGGGAGCTGTGCAGAGAGGAGCTCCCACTGTTGGATGCGTTCTGGCCACACAGAGATGGAACAAAAATGACCAAAACCCAAGGAAAGAAACCTCCCTCTTTAATGTGACCATCAAACACCAACCTCTGACCCTTGTTGTGATGATGGAACACCAGGTTTTTACCAGATGAGCTACATGAGAACATAATTTGTCTCCCTGCCTTGTTTTGGGGTCGAGATGGGCAGTTAAAAAGCCATTCCCACGTCATACTTCAATCCCACACTCACACCCAAGGGCTGCCTGTCCATCACTGGCCTTCAGACAGAACAAACCCAGGCAAAGGCAGCAAGAACAGAACTATTACTAATCCCACCACAGATTTGTGCAATCAGGTACTTCCAAGAAACAGGAGCACTTCTCCTGCAGTGTCCTACATTTATCACAGACATGTTACATGAGATTTTCCAAATACTCTCTGGCTGGAACATCATTCTTGGTGAATTCCAGGTCTTAGTGAGTCACCTCTGAACAATCACACAATAACAACAAGATTGGAACAGATCTCAGTGGGCCAAGATTTTAATCTGAGACTTCTGTATTGAAAGAAGACTTTACTGCTCGTTCCAGTGACAGAGAAAACAGAAATCTCTGCTCTTATCACCTTCAGTCCTAATGACACAAGAATGTCTAGTGGCCTGAGCCAACATTACCACTTAGAACTTTCCTCCAAAAAGTCCTGTTTTAGGTCAGCCAAAAGTATTTGCAAATTGGAGTCAATCAGAAAGATAAAAAATAATCAAACCCCAATGTTTTTATCTTGATGCTTAAAAATGTTATGAAAAACAGTAAATTCCCCCTGGATATTGCAGCACCTCCTGTTTCAGTTTGCTGATTTGGTTTATTTATTGCCTTGGTGCTCATGAGCAGAGCAGATTGAGGCATAAAGCAACCTCGGTACAGGCAGGGAAAACTCCCCTCACTAAACGTCCACTTCAATATTTCAAAACTTCAGGTAAGCTTCTGGCTTCCCAAAACCAAAGCAGAGATGGAAATCATAAAAAAGATTATTCTTTGTTTTTGGAAAGCCACTCACTCTTTGCTACTCTGGGGATTAATTTTGTCCAGAGAAAACAAAGCCACTGTCACTGGATCTGAACTTTTCTTCCTTTCGGCCTGTAAAGACAGAGATCCAAGTCCATGCAACCCTCCAGACACAAACTACACACAGTGGGCACAAGGCTGAGCAGCAACTTGCTTCAGCAGAACGTTCTGGTGAAGCTAAAATTACAAAATGATTATTCAAAACCCGTGCTGGTTCCAGCTCTCAAACCCGATTCCCCTCAGCGCTGCGCCCTCACCGACGCTCAGGATTAAGGAATCAGCTGCTTTTCCTGAGGTTTGATCCCCCCCCCCCCCCCCGATGACATTTGACAAACTCCCGTGGAATGTTTGACGTGACATCGCTCTTATCTTGCCTGCCCAGCGTGGGGCTGCTCCCTGCAATCATCTGAGCTGTTTATTAAGAGCTGCAGAAGGTCACCGGCGTCTCAGACCCGGGGCGGCCGCAATAACGTCTGTGTTTAGATGGATGAGCTGCTCGGGGCTCCCCCACCTGCTGAAGGGTCTAACGAGCCAGCTGAGAGCTCCTGTCACTGCAAACATCCCCCTGCTCGCTGGGAGCCTGCGGGGAGGGCTGGGGAGCACCGAGAGCTTTAGGAGTTGGTGTTTGACGGCGATGAAAGAAATAAAAACAGGCCCGTGGAGAACACGGGGGAAAAAAAAGTTCAGCCTAAAATGTGGGGAAAGATATAACACGTTTCACTCTGAACTCTGGGCACAGACCTTGTTTATGCCTCTTTTAAAGCACGTTGCTGGTGAGTGATATGGGTTGTTTCTACAGGTAATGGTCACAGAGAGGGAACCGGCCTCAGGTGCAGACAGGGTAGCAAAGCCTTCCACACCCTCAGCCTCCTCTGCACAGCGTGGACAGCACTCCCCTGTGAGAGGACCCCCAGGATACAGGGCCTAGGGAAGGATTCTGCCTCATTTCCTGGGAAAAGGAGCCTAAATTCATCTAATCATAGAATGGTTTGGGTTGGAAGGGACCTTAAAATCCACTCAGGTATGCTGCTTTATCTCAGTGGATGAGGCAGCTCTTCCACTTCAGGCTTCAGAGAGGTTCTTGAAAAACATCCAGAAATAGCATTATTTAGAAACAAAGCAGCATGAAATCACCCCTAGAAGCCTGAAGCCCTGTGCCATGTTTGCAGGACAGAATACATGTGATATTGCCCAGAATTCAATATGGAATATTGGGACTTTCAGTCCATCTCTTTCAGAGTGAGTCTTCTCTCCCTAACAGGGACATTTAGGGACAGATGTTCAGGAGCCAAAGCAGCTCCACTGATGATGGGGGGACAGAGCTGCAGCCAGAGGAGCTCTGTTACCTCCACTGATGCCAAGAGCTTTCCTTGTACCACTGGGATCTCAGGTCACAGCGACCAACCTCCCTGTGGGGTAATACAGGCACGAGTTTTTCTAAATTAGTGGCAAAGAAGCGATTTGGCCACAAACCTATGGCAGGGCAGGGGGGTGTCCCAGGGACTCCTTTACTACCCTCCTGTCCCTTCCCCTTGGGGCGGGGGGGGGGGAGCTGCTCCTCGCTGTCCGGAGCCTGGTTCTCTCCCTCCCTCCCTCAAATCGATGAAAATGGTTGGGAATTAAGCGAAAATACGGATTTATTCCCAAGAACGGGAGCGCCGGGAACGGCCCGACGCTGCCACCTGCCGGGAAGAGCTGGGAATGCAGGCGGGGACCGACCGGGACGGGAACGGGACAAGGATGGGATGGGAATGGGCAGGAATGGGACAGAACGGGGGCCGGGAGGAGCATCTGGTGCCTGGAGAGCCGGGCTGGCCGCGGAGGAGCAGCCCGGGGGTGCACAGAGCAGGCTGTGCCCCTGATGATGTGCTCCATTGCCACGGCTGGATGTGAACAGAATACAGAATATGTCCTAATTCTACAGTGACAGAATAGAATCCTTCAGCTGGAACCTAAGCCGACCATCTAGTCTAAGTGCAGTAGTAACAAGAAAGGTCAGAGTTAAACCCCAGGGCAATGACAGAAGCAAACTAAGATGTTATTTTGATGCCTGATTTATCCATCAACCTGTGACTCATCAGTCTGGACTCACCAGAGGGAAACAGGCAAAAACCGGATCATTCAGGACTGAAAGCCAGGGAAACAGTTCAAGCACCCCAGGTATGGAAGGATAACTGAAGACAAGGCTTTTTTGGGGTAGCTTTGATCACAAATGCATCACTGCCCTTACCCAGGATGCACAGTCCAACCTCTTCCCCTTTGAGGTCTGCTGGGGGTCCTTGGGTTGTCCTTTCCTAAGGTCAGGGACATCACTGCTCCCTGGGGACAGGGGCAGGATGATGGGGTGGGCTGAGGGCACCTCGGAAGGTCAGACAGCAAAATCCAGTCAATCTGACCCTACTAACCAACCCTAAAGCAGAGAAATGAACTGTCTGCCAGCTGCTCCCCACTCAGTGCAGTCACCCCTAATCACGACAAACCACAGGGAAAGCCAGGTATGATGTTTTATCTCAGTGATGGGGCAGCTTTTCCATTTCAGGATTCTGAGAGGCTCATGAACAACACACAGAAATAGCTGAATTTAGAAACAAAGCAGCATGAAGTCACCCTTAGAACCCTGAAACCCTGAAATTTTGTTTATTCCCCTGGAGCACTAAACACAAACTGCCCTCCTGCTGAAGGTGGGCAGGCTCTGGGTCAGGCTCAGCACAACAGCACAATTTCAGGCAAAGCTCTGCACGGCTCCGGTGCCTCGGCTTTGCTGTTGTAAACCATCTGCTCAGCTTCACTTCCAAACACCGGGGCTGGGCATCAATCATAGTTTTCTTTCTGCTTGATACTTGTTTTGCTCGACTTCTCAGCTTTTAATACTCCCCGGCCGGGGCTCAGAAGTCGGTGCCAAGAACTGCATCACGTCGATAGGAACAAAACCCTCGCAAAAACTCGAGCTGGCCCTCCAAATCCATTAGTGCCCCGGGAAATTCGGGAGTTGGAAGCGTGGCAATGGAAAGGTACAGATTTGGTTTACATATGTTGACATGAGGATCTCAGTTGCACCCGTCGTGAGAGGAACCGCGCGCGGCGATGAGTGAGGGGCTTCTCCGGGGGGGAATGGAAAAATCAGAAATGGACCCTGTGTGGGAGCAATGCACCAAAGGTGCTGACAGCTTAATGAATAACTTGACTGTTATGACAGTAGGACACCTTGCAGTTCCAAGAGCAAATATTTGAAATCATATGCAATGCAGGAAATGTATATATGTACGTAGAGAATACACGGCTCGCCCCTATCACTAACAGATGGGCTGTGTTTTCACTTCAGAGCTTTTCTTCTGTGCAATCATGAGTTACTGGGGGTGAGAGTGAATCCATAGCTTGCAACTGATGACATAAAAATGGAACAGTGTATTAAAATCCCCTTTTTATGGTGGCCATATGGCTCAGAGGTTTTGGTAACAGCTAATTAAGTTATTTGCCTCTAGGCCCCACCCCCCACCCCATAAACCCACCTCTCCTACTATTGCTCAAAGAGCTCCACTCAGGCTATGGGGGAAAAAAATGGTGATTGAAGGGATGGTTCTTTATGGATGTAGCTACATTAAAATTAAAAATATATATTATGGTCTTCTCTACTGTCATTTGCATCTCCTAAAGCTTCAGTGGACTATGAAGAACAAACCTATGTTTTGTCCAAGAGTTTTGCCTGAAGCAAGTTTTGGGGGTGCTCATTAAAGAGGGGAATTTGTGAGGATTTGGAAATACAAGTTTCTGCCATGATCAGTTCTGGGGACCTGAAGACTCTCTGTTCTCCAGCCTGTCATTGTCCTCATTCTGCCACACCAGGAACACCAGGCAGCCCTTCCCTAAGGATTTACAGCTGATCCCATCAGGAGTTGCTTTTATTCTTTCTTGAGAGTGGATGGGAATTCTTGACATCCATGGGGTTTGTGGTTTTCCTAGGTTTTTCATGGGTGATTATTAATTATTGCAGACAGCCCAGATTTTGAACACCATTTTTTCCCTTAAAATTAACTTCTCACTAAGGAAGCTGGTATGATGTTCCAATTAAGGAATTCATCCCCTCTTCAGCATCCTCTTTGAGAAAATAATGATTATTTTTATTTTAGCAATTTGTACTGTCTGTAAGTAACAAGATATTTTTTCTGTTTCCAGTAAATAGGTCTTCATGAGCACTTTGTTAATTTTATCTACAAAAAAAAAAACCCCAGCCAACCAAACCAAAGACTTTGGAAGCTGGAGACAGCTGATTATTTAAAGGAGCTGAAAGAAAGTCTGATTGACAGCAGAAAAGTGAAATTATGGAACTCCTACAAAAGTCAAGGTGCTCCTGCAGAATCAGTGGGAAGAAAGAACATTTACTGCTTGTAAACACAGTGCTGAAGGAATTTAGTATTGATGCAATTGAAGGGAATAATTTTTGGGAATCGATTTTCATCATTAAGCAAAATTCAGAAAATAAGTAAATAAACTGACCAATAATAAAGAGAATTAGGTGCAAGAGGTTTCCTTAAGGCAGACCTTGCCCTGTTCACCACTTTTTAACTTCCATTTCCTGGTGGTTACACACATCCCACGATTCATCTTTGGGGACTCAACTTTCCAGCCCCACACAGGGGATTTGTTGGGGCTCAGGCCTTGGGGAAGGAACAGCCCAGCACAGGCATTTCGGGGGAGCCTGGTAGGGTAATTGTCTCCTGCAGCTGTCAGGACTAATCACTCAATGCAAACCAGGCCCCAGCAGTCGTGGTAGCCCCAGGGCAAGCAAAATATCAATTGGGCCACAAATCAAGAGGCAGCATCCTCCTGAACCATGAATCAGTTAAATGAGACAGGCAATTCAAGTGCTAAGTCAACATGGGCTGTATAAACAGGGCTTTGGAAACTGTATTTCAGTGATTTGCTTCAGGTTCTCTTTAAAAGGCAGCTAAAAAAAAAGGGAGAGGACATGAACGAACTACTTGGGCTGGACAAACTAATTGGGATAAAATAACCGTAATTCTGATGTGTTCACAGAGATTCCAGCTCAATATAGGACCTATTTTGGTTGGAAAAAGGTATCAACTTTTTAAAAAAAACTCTTCATACTTAATTCTTGTTCATTTAATTACAGATCTGAAGCAGAAATGTAATACACTAGATGACATTTGAACTGTTTGATTCGTCTGCAAACAAATATTGGGTATTTTTGCACACTTGTGATTTACAGATTGAATGGCTGGGTAGAATTTCACAGAATCCCAGACTGGTTTGGGTTGGAAGGGAACCTTAAAGCTCATCCATTTCCACCTCCTGCCATGGGCAGGGACACCTTCCACCAGCCCAGGTTGCTCCAAGCCCTGTCCAGCCTGGCCTTGGACACTTCCAGGGATCCAGGGGCAGCCACAGCTTCTCTGGGCAACCTGTGCCAGGGCCTCTCCATCCTCAGAGGGAAGAATTCCTTCCCAATATCCCATCTAACCCTACCCTCTGGCACTGGGAAGCCATTCCCCTTGTCCTGGCACTCCAGACCCCTGTAAGAAGTCCCTCTCCAGCCTTCTTGTAATCCTGCTCCAAGTACTGAACACAGAATTAGAGGAAAAAAACCCTTGAAAAACCCTCTGAAAACCCAATCCCAAACCCAGCAATAAACAAAAGCAGGCCAAAAATCAGGGTTTTATGTATAAACGGCTCTGTTTAGACAAGGACAGCACAGAGCTGGGGATGAAGAGCAGGGGGGGCTGATAAGGGGCAGCTCGTGCCTGAGTTTCCTCCCAGTCTCCATCTGAACCCAATCACTCTCGTCTACCGTCTGTCTGGCATCATTGATCCTCTTTCAAGGTAAATATTTCCCTTCACTCACAGGTCCAGAGTGGGAACCCAGCCCATTTGCACCATCTTAAGTAGGTGATACCCGTGTGTTTCTGTAACACTCGTTTGTCACACACATCAGGGCTCAGAGCTCACTCCCCTCTCGCTTCCCCAGCTCCTGCACTGATGTCACTCCAAGGCCTCTAATCCCTTTTTCCCACTGAAGGGAGAATAAAGTCCCACTGTTCCCAAATATGACGCCACCAACCTATTACAGACCCTCATTGTAAGGCCTGGCTGGGGAGACCTCAGCCTGGGACACCAGTTTAGGCTCATCAGATGTGGATTTAAGTAATCATAACATCCCCTTCTCCTTCACAACCAAAGATGGAAGAGAGTTCAAAATGATGGGATAAAGAAGCGGGTTTTAGGATTGTACCTACTGGAGATGGAGAACAGGCTCAAATATGAGCATCAATCTAGAATCAAAAGAAGTGAATGCTCCTGTTCGCAACAGGAATGGAAGAACATGAAAATATTGTGACATAGAAGTAAATAAAGATATTGACTAATATAATTTTGGAATGGACTCAATCTTTAACAGTACAGGGAAGCTGTGTACCTGACATTTTGTTGTCAGGGTGCCTAGAAATGGGTAATACAATAAATGTTTTAGTACTTACTTTTGCAAAAATAAAAAAACCCATACTTTTCAATAGATTTTTTTTTAAAAAAATAAGTTTTAACTCCTCTATTTTTTTTTCCTTCATTTGTCTGGCCTTTGTGGGGAGACAGTCAGATTTACCAGAACATCCAAGTGCCTGAAACGCCTGGAGTGCTCTTCCAAAAGCAAGGATTTCGTGTGGAAGAGAGAATGCTGGTAACTCTTCCTCTGAGACAGGCTTGCACTTGCTTCCTTGTCAAATACAAGGCACCTCGAAAATAGAAAAGAAGGAAAACAATCTGTCCTTGGCACCATCCACAGCAGCAGAAACCCCTGGTGAGGATCAGGGTCAGGTCTGGAGAGCACAGAGCTGATGGGAGTTATCAGCCCCTGCTGCCACGGACTGGGATGGCAGAAGATGTCAAGCAAACCTCAGAAGGGAGGGGAACTCCGAGGTTGTTGCTCCCAACTCTCTCCAAGCCCTGGGGAGGGGGGAAAGGCTCATTAGGGCCGGAAATCTGCCCCGACTTCCCTCTCCCCCTCCGTTCTGGCCGCTAAGAACAGAGAAAAAAAAAAAAATTATCGCCGCCCGGGTCTTTTAAAATGCCCCCACCCCCCTCCCCGGGGCCCGGGGGGGGGGGGGGGAAAAAAAAAAAAAAAAAAAAAAGCCCATTTTGTCTGGCCAGGTCTGAGCTTTGGGCTTGTCTTATCTCCACACGCCCACCCGGGTCCCCACGTGGGAGAGGGGCTGTGAGGGGAGCTCCAACCCTGATAACCGGGGGCCATGAATCGCCCTTTTCAGCCCAGCTCCCCCTGCACAGCCAAGCTTTATCTCCAGCCTCGAGGAAGGAAAAGCAGAAACCAGCTAAAAGCCTTTCTTTCCCCTGCTCCCTGATATTCTGTAAGTCACACTGGGAGATTAATATTGCAGCCCTTCCCTCCTCCTCCTCTCCCTACCCCTAAAGATCCCTGTTGCGACTGAACAGGCTGATAAACTTCAAAAATCAAAACAGATGTGGCAGGAAGAATGATTTATGGACTCCCCCACTCGCTCCAGGTTCTACCTAATGCCAGGGTTTGGGGTTTTTATTTGTTTTATTGTCCACTTAGTATTATTCAACCTATTTCTAAGTCCAGTGTTGGACAGGAAGAGAAGTGGGAACAACACCCAGATCTAGAAATATTGGCATGAGGAGAGGGAAGCACTACTGAATAAGAAGGGAACTGCCAGAGATCCAAAGGGATGGCTGCACATCACAGATGGAAAGGAGGAGGGAGAAAAGTTATATGGAAAGGAAGGAAGACAAAGCGAAAAAACACCCAAATTTCCTCCTTTCAACAGTTTGAAAGTTGATAAAATTAAAAAATTGCAAAAAACCCAAAGTCTATTGGTCAGTAAGCAGCAAGTGAATGTGGCTGGGACAAGTGAGAATGAGGGTGACAATAAATTGGAGATGTGAACGGAAGGTCAGAAATGCTCCAAAGTCATCTGAAGAACCACAAATCCTCTGAAAAGCATTCCAGGATCTTCCAGCTATTCCCAGTCACAGGAGAAGGAGGACAGCTGGAGACACACATAAAGATATGTGTTTGGAGAAGCTTGGAGTGCAAACTGAGCAGGGAAATGTGATTTGGGGGCATAAATTCATCTTAAGGAGTGACTGACAATCTTGGAATACTTGTAATTTTGAAAGCATTGCTTCAAATGCCTTAAACAGGAGCTGATCACGCTGATTACTGATATTTGAGCCTTAAGATCTGCATGGAATAACCAGGTCAGCAAAGAGGGCATGGAAATTGTCTTAGTGTTGCATTGGCGCATGGGAAATTTGTTGACATAAATTAAAAATTAAATCATCTCCTATTAAGCACCCCCAAAGACACACACAAGTGTCTCTATCAGTGTGTAGGTAAATCAACAATAAACTTAGAGGCATGAAAATAGACTTTGCTGGACAAGAACCAGGAGAGGAGGTGCTTGAACTTGAGGCCTGAGCTGTGCTGTGTGTGCTGGCTCAGCCCACGTGCTCCCTGCATTTCCCCCACTGCCTTTCTAGCATTTCATGCCTGTTTTCACTCAAGTGTTTATTTCTATAAACAGACCCAACCTCAGAAAACAATATAATGACATCCTTCCTGGGGGAGAAGGGCGGGGGGAGAGAAGTTTCCTCAAATTACCACGGAGAGTTTCCGCCGGGTTTTTATTTCCAATAATCCAGAGGTAAACTGGAAGCTTTTGAACTCTGCCCTCTGCATTTTGCAGCCTGGGCAAAGATCAAGCCCAGAGTCAGAAGTGTCAGCAGAAATGGCTGTGATATGGGGGGGCTTTCCTCTAGGAAAGTCCGTGTGATTATGTTTACAGAATTCATTACAAACCCAGGACCCAGATTAAAAGCAAATGTCTAAAGTGTCCTGTGGGGAATTCTGGCAGGGGCTGAGGATGCAGCTTCCCAGAGGTGCGTGGGAGCTGCAGGAGGTTGGGAGCACCACCAGGAAAAGGGGAGCAGAGTGATGCTAAAGGTGAAATGTGGAGCAGAGGGGAAGGTGGGAAGGAAGCAAAAAATCAGTCAGGAAGTATTTAACCACTTTAAAGCCAAGACAAAGCAACACAGGACAATTCTATTCAAAGTGGACACAGTTCTAGCAATTCTGATCATGGCAGAACCCCTGGTGAAGAAAAAAAAAACAACCTATCCAAATCTAAAATTGGACACACAATTCCAGCAATATCTGATCGTGGCAGAACCCCCGGTGAAGAAAAAAACCCCAAACCTATCAAAATCTAAAATTGGACACACAATTCCAGCAATATCTGATCATGGCAGGACCTCTGGTGAAGAAAAAAAAAACCAACCTATCCAAATCTAAAATTGGACACACAATTCCAGCAATATCTGATCATGGCAGAACCCCCAGTGAAGAAAAAGGTCTACACAGACAAAACTGGAACAGTCCAAGACAGAGGGGTCACCAGAACATGGTGAAAACAGCACTCCACCAAAATCTGGACTTTTGGGCTCCTTCTAAACACAGGAGAGACATTAAACAGCACCAGTTGCAGAGAAAGGCACTGTAGGCAAGAGCAAGCCAAATGTATATTTATTTATTCACTATTCCTGCTGCTCCATGCCCAGCCAGATGAATATTTGCATCCTTCATCTGTCCCTTACTGCACCACAGACCCAAGGGACAGCAAAGGCTTGGGCTGACATCGCTGGTCCAACAGTGCCACGTCCTTGCCCATCATCAGGGGGCATTTTTCATTTTGAAGGAGGATCTGGGAACACCAGAGAGGCAAATGGGCTAAATTGGTCCCTTTTCTTCTGTAAGGGCTTCATGGTAATTGCTGCTGACAGGACTCCTCTGCAGCAGAGAGGGCTCAGGAAGAGCTGGAAACCATCTCAGGGCTGATTAAGGTGAGGTGTTATCCCTGCCCCCTGTCACAGAGAGCCCCTCTCTGCATCCAGCAGCAGCGATAGGGAAGTGGGGGATATTCCTTGATTTGGGAGAGGACGGGGAGGAAGTGGATGAAAAGTGAATTGTTTGAAGTTGGTTCCTGGACTGACTGTAGATAACTCCTTGGCTTTTTTGGGTATAACTATTTTGAGTGTAACTGTTCAGAGAGTCATTTGTGACAGGGTTTGGAGAACCAAAAGTTTTTTAAACCGAGGTTTCCAGGATGTCAGTGGTGAAGGAAGAGCTATCCATAGTGCTTGGAATAATATTCCTTTGGATAGCCCTGCCTTCTCTGCACACAGGTAAATATGAGCCTGACACAGGAAACCTCTTGAAGAACCTCTTGGAATGTCCTTAATTCCCAAAAATCACAGAGCCATGGATCCATTTGGGTTGGAAGGGACCTTAAAGCCCATCTCCTTCCAGAGGCAGGGACACCTTCCACCAGCCCAGGTCGCTCCAAGTCCCACCCAACCCAACCTTGGACACTTCCAGGGATCCTGGGGCAGCCACAACATTTAAGAAAAAAATATCTAAGAAAAAAATAATGTTGCTTTACAGTGCATTTACCTTCTTCTGCACAACCTGTAGCCTTTGTTAACTGGTGTGGGACTGAAGCACTATCTTGCAGCAGATACCTGAAATTTTCCCTGCGTCGTGCTAAAAAATCTCTTCCCATTTCACACAATTCAGCCACTGCAGCACAGCCTGCACAGCTTTAAACATATTTGATTTCATTTGAGTAAAATGGGCAACTGTAGAGCCCCAGGAGGCTCTTTAGTGGGTCACTCATCCATCAGGGTGGTGGGCAATGGGCGGCCTGGCCTTTGTGGATTGTTTGTGCTCCTGGAGCACAACATCCCTCCAGCTCTCCCCAGAGCTGCCTCGAAATGGCCAACCTTTACCAAGGATATATTCAGATTTCACTTCATCCAGGCTGTCAAGCTTTGTGTATTTTTCCAATGTCAAGCAGATTTTAAGATGGAGGAAGGAGATAACGTGATGATAAAAAGGCTCCACCGGTTTAAAGGTGGCTTTTAAAATATTATATTATATGCAGCACGGGAGAATTTGCTTTTTCCCCCCCAAATTTTCAGCTGAGTGGTAACGGGAACACACATATAGAGTGGGCCAGGGGCAGATTTTCATAAAGAAAATATATGTGTGCATGTCCCTCCTGCTCTGTGCATGTGCACACACACACAAACAACAACCATGTGGTGCTGGATGGTTTTTTTTTTTCTCTCCAAGGCATATTTTTAAACTTTCTTTTCTATCAGCTTGTAAAACATGATTTTTATTCTTCCTTTAATGGCCTGGGCTAATTACTCCCGATGACCTTTGACCTCCAAGTGCCTTCATTTATGGTAGCACATTCCTTTCAACAGAAACATATTGGCTTGGTTTTACAGGGTGCTGATGTCTGGCCTGGCAGCCCAAACCTCCACGGTGCTCCCAGCACCCACAGCCCGCTCTGGGAGCCAAAAGCATCATCCAGCTTTCTCATAAACACCAGGGAAGTTTCACCTGAGCAGAAACACCAAAATTTCTCTCTGTATTAAGATTCCGCCACTGGAATTTATCCCAGGCAAAGCTGCTAAATCGCTGTAGATCTGGGGAATTCTGAGGGCATGTGCAACAACTTTGGCTAAACCAGGGGGGGAAAGTTTAACTGGACTGGTGGAAAGATCCCTGGAAGTGTCCAAGGCTAGGTTGGATGGGGCTTGGAGCAACCTGGGCTGGTGGGAGGGGTCCCTGTCCATGGCAGGGGGTGGAACAAACTGAGATTTAAGGGCCCTTCCCACCCGAACCATTTCATGATTCACCTGGTTTAATGCACCAAAATTCTTGGGAGGGCTGAGAGCTGCAGGAACACCTCTGTTAGTTCAGCTACACAGCACAGTTCTCATCTCTCTTGCTGAGGCAGCACTACAGGGGTTCCACTCATCAATGCTCCACATGGAAGACTTTTAGTGCTCATCTCTTTCACCAACAAAATTCTGCTCCTTAGGATTTAAAATAAAGGCAGGAGAATAACCCAGGCACATCACAAGGCTAATTCCAAAACTGTTGCTAGAATTGATGAAAAATAATCTGTTGAAAGAGTTCTACAAAACACATGAAAGTTACAGGAAAAAAATAAAATCTAAAATCCTGACTATTACCAGCATCAGGATTGTGTACAAACAAGGAATTAGGGGTTGTCCCATGGCTGGGTTTAAAGCTGTGCCTTCCATATTAACCTCTCCCAGATATCTGACAAATTGCTTACAATTTGAAACTGGAAGTTGCTGAAACTTCTGGCCTAAGTTCAGAAAAATCACAGGAGCCCCAAATTAACATAAAATATAAGAGCAGCCCCAAATCTGTTCAGAAAGGTGCTTAGGAACACATCTGATTTCTTGACTGAGGAAGAAGAGCTGAAATGGGGTTTCTGTATGTGAAAATTCACATTTTGTGTTGAGGAGCAACAACATTAAAAACACTGAAGTCACCCAAACTCTTTTACCAAGGAGAGGAAAATCCAGTTTAACAGTTTATAAGTAGATGTTGTGAAGTGCAAAAAAGAGAAAGAGTTCTTTGTCAATCACTGTTTACCTAAAACAGAAAAAAAAAATAAATAAATCAAGCCCAAAAAACCATCTAAGGGGATGCACCCTTGGGTCCTGGGGACAGAAGGGGAAGAGTCACCCAGAAAAATGAATGTGCTCGTAGGTGCTTTGCAGTAGTTACACAGTTTTCATGATAAGCCTTTAAGCTTTTGGGTTATTTTTCTTGGGTCTTTTAGAACCTTCTCCCCCTCCCTCAGCCTGCCCTGCACTAATAGAGACTCTCAGAGAAAGACCATTTACTCGCCCCGTTGTCAACGCATCTGGACGTCTTGTCAAAACAATATAATTTTACTTGGTAACTTTTTGACACTGGTATTTATTGCACCTGTCTTTGGTCATGATTTATGACTTGTCTGGTGAGTATTACTCTACAGCCCCGAGTTTACAATGCCAGATAAGTGAAGCATTTGAAGTCCCGAATGGGCTGCAGATTTATAGGTGGGGATTCCTCTCCCCCTCCGAGGAGGAGGGAAATTAAGATGAGCGTTTTCTCCCGGTTTTCTGGGTGGCAGAAATCAAGGTAATCAAAAAAATCTTTGAAAAGGGGAAGAGAAAAAAATAAAGAGGAGAAAATTGGTGTCTGCTGCTGTCTCTGTTAGAGGGAATATAGTGAATTACAGAGGGAGTGCTTTGCAGAGGAGAGGGTTGTTTGAATTAATCTATATCTGACTGTCTGTAGGGCATTTTAACACCCAGAGCTGTGTCAGTGCTGAGAACATCAGCATTATGCAAGTCACAGCATTCAGAAAAATCCACCAGCTTGGCATTCTGAATCAGCAGATTGCAATGCTTTTTGGGGTAATACTCACCCCTACTTAATGCTGAAACATTAAATAAATAAAAAAAAATCAAAGCTTTACCTGAGTAACCCCACTGCACAAACTGGGATTATTCACTCAAATAATAACCATGTCCATGAGAAGCTGTTGCAGAACGTGAGCCTAAATATTTGGTAAAAATAGCAATCCTACCTTGTAAATAACCCCATTTTTCTTTCCTCCTTTCGTTTCAGAAAAACCTCCATTCGGGGCCTAAATCAACTTGACAGTATCCCTTAAATATAGAGCATGTTTGAAAGGTATTTATTATTCTATTGCTGGTAAAATTTGCCAGACTTTAAAACAAATCCGGGCTTCCTTCCTAGCCCAGGTTCTTTTCCAATCTGATCCCCCCCCTGCAGATGTAACACAAGACTGTTGCCACAGTTTGGTTGTTGTAATGGAATTATCCTTCCCTTGGACCTCAGCTGAGCCAGAGCAACACGTGAACGTGTGAATGTCAGATAAAATTGTTTTGTAAACACGTGGCCCCTTTCATTTGTCAAGATTTCATTAGAGATTCTAAAGGTACTTGACAGGGTTTGCTACTGCAGTGCCCTGGGGATCCATATATGAGATTCCCTGGGCTGATCCTTCCATAGGAACTGGGTGGAAATTAGGCACTGTGAGGTCTGGGGAGCTCTGGAAGCAAAACCTGAGGTTTGTTTTCCAAGTGTTTTTCCAGTGTTGAAGTAAAAAACAAAACAAATAAACCCTCTTTGTGTGGTAAACAGCTTTATAGAAGGGAAGAAACCCCTGCCTGCCCCAGGTTGGTGTGTCCCAGCCCAAAGCCCCCCGACCCCGTATCTGCAGCAGCACGAGCTGCCTCTCCTGCCCCAAACCTCGCACATTCCCGACTCCTTTGATGGATTGCCAAGGAAAACACCGGGCAGGCATCAACTGTGCTGTTGCCAGGGCGATGGAGAAGCCGGGGCAGAGGGAGCAGAGATTTCCATCAACAGGACTTTAACAAAAGCCTCGATTCAGGGGCTGGGGGGCTGATGCTTCTGGGCTTTTGCAGGGAGCACAGAAAATGGGGAACTGGCTGCTGAGCTCGCTCAGAAATTCCAGGTCGTGATTCCTTCAGGGAAGAAGGAACAGTCCTAATTTTTTTTTGTTTTTCTTCTTCTGCTTCAAGACTGACCTTTTTAGTGCTTCCTCACCCTTTAAAATGAGAAGTAACAAGGCTGGTTCTGACAGTCAGGTGTAATTACTGACTGTTTGGACATATCTGGGTTGTAGACTTTGGGATGTGGAGTCAGGCCATCAGTTGGGATTGTCACCTCACAGGAACTACTTGATTATCACCTCACACAAACCACTTGCTGCTTCAAAAAGGCAAAAAACCCACCTCAAATTGTTGTGATGGTGACCTCTGAGGACATAAAATCTTTAACTGAAACTGGTTATATTTGCTGCAGATAAAACTATCATGTACTTTTATCATCAGAGAGTCTGTTGGCAACTTGTTCTCGAAACGTTTGAAATGCAGAATATCTGGACAGAGCAGAAAGAAATAGAGTGAGATAATTCCAAAATCTCATTTCAGCTGCTGCACACAGATTCAGGCATTCATTCATATTTGAATCTTCAACAATTGGACTCAGAGGTCTCTTCCAACCTAAATGATTCTATGAATTCCGATGTTAATATGTTCAAATGCACTTTCAGATTTTTTTTTTCACTAATAACCAGCAGTTTGTGGGACAATTTTTTCTATATAAACTGATATGAATTTGTACTTGCAAGTCAGAAGTAGCTGCTTTAGATTTAAAAACAGAACTTAAGAATTTAATGACTGAACTTTCCTTAAAAGTGATGTGCACAGGACTACTGCATTTAGAAAGAAAAACTAACATTTGATTATCTTATGAAGCCCTGAAGGCAGAATGAAAATTATGTTAAAATAAGAAACTTACAGATTGCTTACAGATTTCCATCCAACTAGAAATAGATTTTCAGGCACTTAGAGCTATTAAATTATACATCCTGATAAACAAGCACAAATTAAGTGAAATTTTATACTGAGTTTAAATGAAACAGATCTTTTCAAGACTGCCTTAGGAGAATTTGTGAAACACCACCCACTAATGGTTCCTCATGTTCTAAAAATTAAAGTGCTGCTGTTCTTTCCTAGAGATCAAAAAGCGTTTGGTTTTCAGGTTCAATTACAGCAAAGACAAGACCAAAATACTCGATTTCTGATCACTGTCATTCCACTGAGCCCCGTTGGGTGGTGGGAAACACAGTCTGTGACCTTCAGGAAGGAAGAACAATCTGAGGAAACATTTCAAGCAGGTCAAGGTGTAAATGGACAAGTTATTCCACAGCCCTGCACCCCGTGGGAGTCCTTAATCCTTCCTTGAAGCAGGAGCTGATGGATATTGATAATCATAAACTCCTGCAGATAAGCTTTGCTCTGATTTACCAAGTTCTCCTGCATTGTCACTGAGCTGGGGAAAGGATTTTCACCCCACTCAAATGCTCCCTGTTTTGGAATTACAGGGAATTCTGTGTTATCCTCAGTGGGACTGGACTCCATCCAGTGTACAAGGCCTGGTGGAGCTTTCCCTGGAATTGAACCAGAGCATCCAGGACACCATCTGGGACTGGCAGCTCCATCTGCACACATCTGGCTTGTGTGGAACACACCCCTACCCAGGCTGGCCAGTCAGAACCTGCTGCTTTAGGGAGCTCAGAGCTCAGGATGAGATCTGAACATCCCACGAGTCCAAGACACCTCAGCTCTGGTTTGCTGATGAGCTGCCTCTAAACGTGTTATGGCTCCAACAGCACCATCTCCCAGGTAGGATGAATCATGCAGGCACACAGCCCTTCCACTCCTTCTGCAGATAATCAGCACAAGTGAATTCTTTCTGTAGAAACTGGGAGAAAAATCCCATTTCTACTCACGCTTAACCAACCCAACCGGTGGGTTGCCAAGCCCATGACATCATCACTGGCAACATCCAGCCTTCAGATTAGAAGTAGCCTGATGACATCACCCCTTCCAGCTTCTATCTAACAGATGGTTTCTGTATATTGTGTAATTTTAGATCATTATTCATGGTTTGGGTCAGCATAATTCAGGAAGTGAAAAAACTGCCAAGAAAAATTGACCTGGAACTAGTTCAAAGAGGCTAAATTATTTTATTGATTAGACTCCTTAGCTTTCATTTTCCAGCAGAGCCATCATGAATCATCGATACACAACAATATCTGAGTCATTTCTGTGTGAGCTCAAGGAAGGGCCCCAAAACAAGGTAAACTTTGAAGGATTAAACCTTCGAGCTGTTTGAAAACAGGAGGGCTAAAAATGATTTGCTGGGCAGGTCTGAAAGGGGGCCAGGAGCTATTTACTGGGCAGAGTGGTTTGTTTGAACTGGGGGGTTATTTATTTTCATATTAGACTTGTTGACTTCATCTCAAAGGCTTTGGGAGAGGCCTTTTTTCACCAGCACTGAGATAAAGCACCACGAGCCTGGTGGAGGAAGGGGAAAAAAATAGAGGGAAGGGGGTTAAAAAAGGCTGGGGAGTGGTTTTTATTCCAAAGGTTTATGAGGGAGAGCAGCCATGGAGAAGTCTTTGTGTGAGAAATAGATGATGAGTGAACTCTGAGTCCTTGGTCTTGTATAAACTGAGCTCTCAGATGTTCCTGTGACACTGAATACCCAGGTTCACCATGGGGGAAAGTTTCTTTTCTAATTAATCCACAACCAAGTGCAGGATTCCAGCCCCAAATCAGCTCAAATCAGGAATGGGGGAGGAGGGGGGAGGGGAAGAGCTTAATTTTCTGTCAAGGTACTCAAGCAACACTGACTTTGTGGTGTCCTCCACCCCCAAGACAGGCCATGAGAAGGGGGGGTGACAGTTCCACTGAAATGATGCCCCAAATGAGACCCTCAGAAATGTCTCAAACCCACATCACCAGTGTCAAACAGCACTAAAGTAGAACACAAGGATTTTAGGGGGGACATCAAGTCCTGTCCAGTCTGTCAATCTAGTTCCTTACAATTTGCCTTTTCATGGAACACACTGGACCATTGCATTGCAAACAGGGCACCTTAACTGGCCTGTTTCCATGATAAAATAATAAATAGCCTCACTATCAGCAGTCAAGCCCTTCTCTAAACTGGATCTACTCTTGCCTTGGATTTTTAGGAACACCAAGAAAACACCTTGCCCTGACCAAGTATCTTTTACCTGTACAATAACTACAGATTTCATGTCTCTGCTGAGATCATTTCACCATTTGCAAGATGTCCTCTTACCAAAACATTATGGTTTACCAGTTCCAAATATTTAGGGAAGACATCTGAATGAAGAGCCAGACAACATTTTTCTTCACACATTAGAAAGTCAGGAGGTCCAAGCAAGGCCAATCCTAGAATGGTTTGGGTTGGAAGGGACACTAAAAATCATCTCATCCCACCCCCTGCCATGGGCAGAGACACCTTCCACTAGTCCAGGTTGATCCAAGCCCCATCCAACCTGGCCTTGGACACTTCCAGGGATCCAAGGGCAGCCACAGCTTCTCTGGGCAACCTGTGCCAGGGCCTCACTGGGAAGATTTTTTTTCCTAATATCTCATCACAAAGATCACTTGTGTCAACAATAAAATGATTCAAAATGACCCATCTTAACCTGAGGGGTGGTTTAACCACAAGATCCAAATTTTGTCCAGATGATTTTATTACCCAAATGTTCCTGAGGACTTATCAGAATAGCCATAAATATGTTCTGAGAAAATATTCCCTCTATCCTATATCCAATGGGAGAAATACTGCAAAGATTGTCTAAAATTATGATTTCTATTAAAACTTTGGATTTGTTACTGAGAACAATTTTTAGCCCTCTGGTTATTTGGAGATCTCATTTGCCAACTGCTCACAAATAAGCAAATCCCTTTTCTCCTTCCTGATTTCAATAGCCAAAGAAAAAAAAAATCAGTGTGGCCATCACGATGTAATTCTGTTTTCTTTCAAAACTTGTGCATTAAGTACTTTCCCTTCAAGCATTTCCAGGCTGGATCACATCCCTTTCTGAACATCCCACTTCAGGAAGGGGGGAAAAAAAAAAAAACAACAACCCACTGACATTTTCCTTATCAGCTGTGTGAGGATCAGCTGGGGCTTTTTGCAGCATTTGAGGCAGCACAGAGAGGAGACAGCAGGGATTTGGAGGAGGATGTCGACAGATAAGACCTTTCCCTTGGCTCCCTTTGCCAAACCACGTAAAACACTGATGATTATTCACTTTATCCTGTGTCAATACCTTTTACCTTCATTTTCGTGCTCTTAAAGGAGAAAATCATGCTTGAAAAAAATAAGAAGGTGTCATATATGCTTCCCATGTCCTCAAATTTGCTGTCATCTGAAGAGTCTGGTGAGATGTTGGCCAGCTGGAACAGAGGTGTTGGTTGCAGCCAGAGGGGAGCATTTTGTCTCCTGAAGCCCTTGGAGTGAGTTGGTTTTCCTTGCCAGTCTGTGACTGAGCCATCACAGCTCTGACTGTGGGGAAATATTCCCTTGGAAGACTCAGCCTTTAAAAACCAGCACAAGGAACTCCAGCCCCTTGGGCTCAGTCAAACAAGCAGGACCTGGACAGCCCCAGCTGGTGTGAAAGGAGGGTTTGTGGCACCTGAACTGACACCAGCACTGGGAGACAATTCAAAGTGCATCAGATTCCTGTTATTTTCAAGTGTTCTGCTCCTGAGGAATATGGAATTGGTTTGGTTTGGTTCCCCGTCTGTCCTTTCCCAGAGTCCACACAAAGTCCACCTCAGTGTCTGAAACATTCCAGATTCACCTTCATTTGTCCTTCAGGAGGGTCAAGGTGGAGGGCACCAACCTTCCAACTGGACTAATGAGGGAAGGAAAGATGGCGCTCAAACCTTCCCAGCAATCTGCAGCAACATCATGATTCCTAATTAAAGGATTTGACTACAAACTGTCAACTCAACACCCAGAATATTTTGTGCAGCATCCCCAGCAAAAGCCTTCCAGTTTCACCAAAATATTACAATGACCAGGGAAATGTAGGATCCATGACATGTAAGATCCATGAATTATGACTGAGGGAAATATTCCTATGGAGGGAGTTGCCATTCACAGTTGGGGAAACAGAAGGATTAGAAGATGATTCTTCCTTTAATTTCACCAATTAACCCCAATATTCAATATCAAGGCTGGTTATAGAGTAAAAAAATAATATGAAATGTTGTTTTTCTAGACCTATTTATTTTGCTTGTTAATGGATTAAAATAGTTCCCAGCTGTGCAAAGTTCTCATTATGTTCATTACTTATAATGCTCCTCACAATGAGATGATTAATTCCACACACTTGCAGGCCCTTCACTGAATGCTGATGATTAAGCAATTATGTTAATCCACTAGTGTTTGTTTTCTCACTGCTCTGATGATGGTTGGGACCAATTTCTTTGCTGAATTATTCCATGTACACGCCTGGAGTTTTACTAACATTTGTAAAGGCCAAATGCACCACTCACAAACAAGGTGAAGGTGAAAATTGCAGATTATTTGCCTCTGGTGTATTTGGGATAGCTAAGAAAAGAGCTGGACTTCATTTTGGTTCTTTCTGGTTTAGACAAACTCCTGGACAGGAGTAACATCCATTTTCTAAGTCTGTTTTAACACTTAAATGGTCATTTCAGGCCTAATAGAGTTGAATCCTTTCATTTAAATTGTGTTTTCTCCTATTGATTGTGCTCAGCAGCTGATTTGATCGTTTATTTCCATGATACTCATAACAAAATGGGTTTTAGAAACATTGTACAGATGGATATAAAAGCAACCCAAATATTGTGCCATTCAGAGCCAGGAGCCTGATGTTTGCAGGAGGAATTACAACCCCTCAATGTGATCAGCACCATGAGAAATGGACAATTACTCCCCATATCTATTTCAGATTTCATTTCTAATTTGACACAAAGCAGCAGATGGTTGGACTAGGGAAGGACATTCTCCTCCTTCCAGATGAAAGTGGTTTTGTCAGTGACAAAAATGGAAAGGGAAATGCCACAGTGGGAGAAATATGGAATAAATGTTACCAGTCTTTGCTCAGCTTGGTGGTTCTCTGAGTACATTTGTGCACAACCTGCAGAGACACGTGAGGGGAATGTTTCCAAGGAGGCAGAAACCTCCTGCCCATTGGATGCACTCAAATCCCTGGGTGTCCATGGAACCACCACCTGGAACTGTGGTCCTTTATGGTTCCACCAGTCCCAGAGGAATGGGAAGGAAAGTCCTTGGAAAGGGAAGGAAAGGCCAAGTCCCACCTCCCCAGACTAAACACCAACCCCCTGGCACTGCCCAGCCCCAGGGTGGTGAGTCCTCAAACAATGGACATGAGAAATGCTCCCACCTTCCCCACCCAGCACGGGGGCCAAACCCAAAATGCCAAACACCCACACCAACCAAACCTGCACCAAACCCACCGTCCCTAAAGGCCTTGGACAATTCTGAGCTCCCCACTCAGAAAAAAAAAACACAACATGATAAAGCAGAAGCTTGTGGATGCAAAGGAGCAAGATTTAAGGGTATCCTCCCATTTTGCCATTTTTGTCCTTAACTCCTGCATTTAAGTGCATGTTCACAACGACCTCAGTGATATTTTCTGAATATAGACAATATATTTTCTGAACATAGACAATCAGTGACCAGAGCTTTTATTTGGGGAGGTCCATTTCCTCAGCAACAGCTCATAAAAGCCCCCAAAGCCCGCCCAGGTCCCTGCAGCTCAGGCTGAGATGTTATATATTGGTCAGTCAGGGTGCTGACGGCTCCCCTGCAATGTGGCCTCTGTCTTTTTTATGATCTACATTCCTGGTGAGTGTTGGGGAGATTGATCCCATTCTGGGATGGAGATTTTAAAACAGATGTGTTGGGGGGGAAAAAAAAAAAAAAGACCGCAGAGGGTGCAAGAAAGAGGTGCAAAAAATAAAAAAAATAAAATCCTGAAACCCTGAGAAAAAACCTCTTAGAGACCTGCTCAGGTTTTTCAGGGAGGACTGAAGTAGCACCATAACACCACCAAAATACCTTCAGAAAAGGAAGGCACCAGTTCCTAAATAAACTTAAATTTTGGAGGGAAAGATAAGAGAGATTAACAAATGGAACTGCAGAGGAAGCAGTAAGTTCTCAAGGTCTTGCTGCCTTCGGGTCAGGAGCAGATGTTTCAGCTAAATAGAGATTATTGGTCTTGGTAAGAGGTTACAGAGTGAATTTTTATCTTCTTGATGTCAAAATACGCAAGTATCATATTCTAGGTTTAAATCCCTATATAAATAGATATATCCAAAAATAAATATATAAAAAAATATAATGTTCATCTCTCAAGACAGTGACACTGAGATTGGGGGGTTTAATAAAAAATCAGCAGCATTTCCACATAAAGGCATTAAGAAGCATTTTGCTTTTTTCATAAACACTTCTGGAGGGAATTTAAAAGGAAAAAAATCTGATAAAGTCTGAAGGACAGTTGGCAAGCACAGGAAAGTCTGTTCCATCATTCTGATGATCAGCTTTCTTCATGCTCTCCAGTTCCTCCCCAAACCAGCATTTTCTGGTCTTTTCCAGTGGCATCATAACTGAAGAGGTAAATCACAGAACAGAATCACTTCCCTGGCACCCAGTCCCTTGATTTCCTTCATCTTTCCTCCCTCTCCAGGAGATCAGAATAATTGGGATTACCTTGTTTTGTTTTTTTTTTTTTTACAACTGCTTCAAGGAACTGAAGGCACCCAGTGCTTTAGTTAAGTTCAGTGTGAAACTTGCTCTTAATATTCACCCACGTGTTTCAGTAATCTCCATATTTGAATTTAATCCTGGATTTTAAAGCCAGACTCGTTGTCATTCATTTATGTCTTAAATTCAACACCAGCTTCCACGTTCTCCTCCTTTGGGAAATCCGAGTTGAATCGCTTAGCGGAGGAGAAAAAAAATGGATGAGAATTCTTTATTCTCCCCCAAAACTGTGCTAAAATTCTGTCTCCAGCTGTTCCTCCGAGCTCAGCAGAGGGAGGAGATTGCCACGAGGTAACATTAGAAATCACCAAAATCCCAGTGGCCACCCGGAGGTGTTGAAGGGGGGTCAGGGAGCACGATAGACATGAAAAGGCTTTTTTTTTTTTTTTTTGCAGCTGGTTCCTTTCTCCCATCGACTGTACAAAGGGAGAGGGAGGGAGGCACAGGAGCGAGGGTGGATTATGAAAGGGACACGCTTTCCATCCATGTTCAGGAAACCAGGGAGACAAAAGGCACACAGCAGCAGCCACATGGCAAGGGGGCTTTGGAAAACAGCCTGCTTCCTCTGTTGTTTCCTCAGAAGCCCAGGATCCATTGCTCAGTTTGTTTTTCCAAGGAAATAATTAAAGATGTGGATTAAAAAAGAAAAGAAAAAAATGTAACAAAGGACTGACCCTTCCTTTTTTTTTTTTTTTTACCCCTTTTTTTCCTGCCTGCCCACTCTGAGGGAAACCCTTTCCATGCCCCCCTTCCCCTCTCCACACAAGCACAGGAGCAGGGGTGGGTTTACATCCCAGTAGAAGGGAATACTTAAGGAAACCTTTGGCACTATTATAGATTGAAGTGCAAGGAGATGGTTTTATCAGGAGGCTTCAAGGCTATTATTGTCCAAATAAACACTTGCTTTGCCAGACATGATCTACAGCTGCTGCCCAGAGACCCTTGAGCTCCATCTGAATTTCAGTCTCCTTGTCTCAGCCTCCCTGGCCTTTCTGCCTTTCCCACTTTTTGGAGTCCTGAATAGCTCACTGTGCTGGATTACTTCATTTTTTCCATCTCAATAGGCTTCACCAGGCTCCTGACTTCCTGCCCACCACTCTAGTCCCCACTTCATCCAGATTTGGGAAGCTGGAGCAGCTTTGGGGTTCTGCTTTCTGCAACTGCCAGAGGACAGGATGCTCCCCCAGGTTTCACTGCCACGATGGAGCAAATCCCTGGTGAGCAGAGCAGGGATCCCAGGGGATGCACAGCTCCTCCCTGCAGGGATCCCAGGGGATGCACAGCTCCCTGCATCACACACAAATGCCTTGAGTAAAGCAAGAAGCAGCTGAGACAAACTTTCCAAGGGAGTTGTTAAATCCTTATCATTTTTCCACTTTCCTGTACCCACATTGTTCTCCAGTCTCACAAACAAACCCACAAGAGGCAAAGGACAGGAGATGTTCCAGCAGCATCATTACAGGATCAGTTAAAAAACAAGGACTGAAACAATTTCACAAAAACAAGTAAATCACCTCAGAGTATTTTAAGGAACAAAACTGCAGGAGGAGAACATCAAGAACAAGTGTTTTTACCCAGATTCAGATGTTCTTTTCCTACAAAGACAATTTCAGAAAGAAATTCTACCACCAAACCAGCCAGGAATAAAAAAGCTCTTCATATAACACCACAAGAAATAAACTTCTCTTTACTCCCTTTTCTTTCCTGTTCCTTCTCTTACAGCTTCTTCCTCTCACTCTTGCTTTAGAAGCTTCCTCAGCTTTAAACATCCAAATCACATCCACAGCTCTGGACATTTTAGCAGGAAACAACCTCAGCAGATTTTAACCCCAGGTAGAAACTCTCAGTAGAAGCTTGTCCCTCATTTTTCCAGTCACCTACAAAGATGGTGTATTTTATATACAGGTTATTGAGGTGATATTTTGGAGAGTGACTGCACAGTTTGGAGAAAACAAACAAAACAAGGAGAATTGGATTGGATCTGGTGTTTTGGCCTCCTCACGTGGAGCTGATGAGTCTATAAACTGGATTTTCTGTTCCAGCCATTTTCCTCCTTTCTGAGCTTTGTGAAGGCAAGTTTTGTGTCCCCATGACCTGCCTGGACCAGCAGTGGTCCTGTAGCTCCCACTGGGATGCAGGAAGGGGTTTTCCATGGGGATGGAACATCCTCAGGTGCCCAGCTCCTGACTTCAGCCTGTCTCACTCTTGCTGAGTGTGCAGGTTTGCTTCGGTTTGTTTTTTATGCCTGAAAAGCAAGACTTCATAAGTTTTGCCTTTCAAGCCTTAATCTTTAAGTTCCTCACTTTCCACCACCTACTCAAGCCCTGAATGCAACATTTCTAAACCACTTCTACTCGATATACCCCATTTAACTGCTCAGCCTGAAGGGGCCTTTCACGCTCTCCCGGTGATGGGCACCAGCTCTAAATGGAGCATGTGGGAGCCCCTGGCTTTGGATTTCCTTGGGGCACAGACAAGCCCCCTTGTTCCTGCACCTCGAGGAAATGATGGGACAAGAGGGAACCTTGTCTGACTCAGCCAGAGTTGGGTCTGGGCTTCAAAAGCTGCTGCCAGCCAGGAAGGGGGAGATGTTTAGACCATTAACATTTTCTCCTTGATTGGTCTGGGAAAACAGAGAGCCCTCCTTTCATGCCAGCAAATGCAGTATACATATGCAAAATAAATACCAGTTTAGTTTCTTTCTGCACTGCTGCTGTATCCAAATAAACAGACCTGTCCTTCAGCAGCAGGATCCCTCCAGAAGGAGCTCGGCTTCCAGAACTGTGGGACACTTGTTGCACTCCTTGGGGATGTTGTCAGCACATCTCTACCTGTTTTCCCATGAAATTGGGGTAATTACTGGCTTAACTCGTGCCTGCAGTGGCACCGTGGTCCTGCAGATGTGATGATAAAACCAGCAGGGTTTTTTATTTATGTGTCTGGTTCCATTTCTAAAAAATATATTCCTGGAATTCCTGGAATTCAATGATGTGCACGACTTCAGAACACCTTGTTTTCTGTCTTTGTATTAATGGTAATAATTTAGAGAACTGCAAGCAAAGATAAATTCATTTTATCAATCTCAGCCACAAATTCTGTTTATTTGTTTGCAGGTCCCTCTGTTGGGGGTCATAAATTATTTGTCTTTGCTGGTTTTTTGGCCAGTGCCCATAGCAGGATGCTCCTGGTGATACTCATTAATCCCATAAACTATTGATTTCCAACAAAATAAGGGAAGATCTTTAAAAGGTTTTAATTCCTAATATAATTTCTCAACCTCTTTGAAATAATCTCAATATAGAGCTCAAGCAGGGAGCACTTTTCCTCTTTTGGGCATCATTTAGGTAGAAACTTTCATCACTACATCCTTTGTTGTATCATCTTGACTCTTCTCACCCAATTTGGGAGCACAACCATCTTGAAAACATCAAATTTGACCTGAAACCATCAGTGAGCTCCATCTGATAACGAGTCTCCGTGTACCTGTGTGGTCTGATGTCAGAGAAACAGCTTGGAAATGGGAAATCAGATGGAATTACACGATCCTTATCTTTTTCCCCTACAGAGGGCACGAGCTGCTGATTCAGAAGTTGCTTGAAGTGAAGGAAATCAGGAAAAAAAAAAAGAGATTTTTTCCTCATTTTTCAGGAGTTGTAGCAGATATTAGCAAGGGGCTCTAACCTGGTTATTAACTATGCAAGGCTATTGTTTATTTTTGCACAGGAACTAGAGGAGAAAGCATCTCTGCTTGTTTTTCTTTACTTAACTAAAGAAATTGCAGAGCTTTCTGAAAGGGTTAAATCATTTCCTCCTTTCCTGCACTCCCTGTGTGTGAGTATGAGCATGTGCAGGAGGTTCCCCACTAACCAGAGCTCTGTTTTCCAAAAGGAAATTAAAACGAAATCCAGCAGCCATGCTGGGACTTCACACTTCAGGGACTTATAAAGCAGGATCAGCTGCTCCAGCTGATGGTCCCCTGAAGTGCCCACAGCTCCTCTTCAGGAAGGGACCTCAGGGTTTTACAGCATCACCCTTCCAGTGCCTTCATTTGGGTTGTGCTGAACCTCCTGTTAAAAGCAGGGCCTTTAATATTTCATTAAAAATGCCTCTGATGGCACCTGCAGGAACATCATCCCCTTTCCCTGGGGATGTGCTGCCCAGGGCAGGATGGGAAAAATGTGTGCAGAATTCCATGTTCCCCTGGGTGCTGAGCCCCTTTGTCTCTCTAAGGACTGCAGCTTCTCTTGCTGGGTCACTGCCTGTGCCTGTGCAATTATTATTTTCATGATAACAAACCACAAGTGATGAAGGAGCTGGAAACTCGAGTGTTGTGAATGTTACAGCAGAAAATGTGTCTGGGCCAGACAGGACACATGAGCAGGGAATTAAAATGTGTTTATTTCTCCAGTGCTCATTTCTGGATCTCCTGTTCCTCCCGGAATGCAGGAGAAAAACGGGCAGGGAAATGTGAGCCACGGGATTGCTGAGGTTAGAAAAGATCTCTAAAATCATCAAGTCCAGCCATCAACCCATCAGCACCATGTTCACTACCAAACCACCTCCCCAGGTGCCACATCCACACATTTTTTGGGCACTTCCAGGGCTGGTGACTCCACACTCCAGTGCTTGACAACCCTTTCCATGAAAAAATTTCCCCTAACATCCAATTTAAACCTCCCCTGGTTTAACTTGAGGCCGTTTCCTCTTGTCCTGTCACTTGTTGAAGGTCCATAACCCAGGAGCAGTGGTGGCTCTGGCAGATAAACAGCCACGGAGTGGGAACGTGGCACTCCCCTGACTGGAAGCTCCAAGGAATTATGACATTGCACAGCACCAGGGGTTGGGTTTCCAGAGTTTATCCTTAAAATCAGGGGGCTCTTTGGGGTAAAAGGAGAACTCTTATTATGAGCTTAGCAAATTAAACTATTTGTTTCCGCGAAAGGAAACGGCCAAAAGCCCAAATGCCTGTTTGGTGATCGGGTTCCACAGGGCTCTGGCTCTGAAATGCCAGGCAGCCAACCTGCAGCAATGCCTGGAATCATGGGATAATTCAAGCTGGAAAAGACCTTTAAGGTCATCGAGTTCAACCATAAACCAGACACTACCAGGTCCCACTAAACCACGTCCCTGTTGTAACAGGAGCCTGACCCAGGCTGGGAAACCAGGACTCCTGACTCCCACCCAGTGCCCTGGAACACTATTCCTTAAAGATCCCATCTTATTTGTAGCAAAATGGGGGGGGAATGAACAGAAAAACATTTTCAGATGTCCATGGAGTACGCTTGGGTAGATCCAGGCGGGATTCAGGAAGGATATTGAGGTGCTGGAGCAGGTCCAGAGGAGAGCAACAAGGCTGGGGAAGGGACTGGAGCACAAGTGCTGTGAGGAGAGGCTGAGGGAGCTGGGGCTGTTCAGCCTGGAGAAGAGGAGGCTCAGGGGAGACCTCCTCACTCTCTCCAACTCCCTGACAGGAGGGGGGAACCAGGGGGGGTTTGGTCTCTTCTCCCAGGCAACCATCAGCAAGACAAGAGGGCTCGGTCTTCAGCTGTGCCAGGGGAGGTTTAGGTTGGAGATTAGAAATAATTTCTTTCCAGAGAGGGTGCTCAGCCATTGGAATGGGCTGCCCAGGGAAGGGGTGGATTCTCCATCCCTGGAGGTTTTTAAGAAGAGACTGGATGTGGCATCAGTGCCATGGGCTGGGAACCACAGCGGGGTTGGATCAAGGGTTGGACTGGATGATCTTGGAGGTCCCTTCCAACCCAGCTGATTCTGTGATGACTCTATGATTAGGGCCGGGCTGGGCTGTGGGAAGGTGCTGCAAGGGTGACACAGTCACACTGAGCACCCTGTGCTGCCCAGGGCAGGGCTGGGCTGCTCCTCACCCAGCACCTTCAGCCCCTCGCAGCTGCAGTGAAATGGGGCTGTTTTGAATTATCCTCTCCAGTGGGAGACACTTCAGGAACTCCAGAAAGCCCAAGGACTCTCCCCCAGCCCGGGCAGTTGGAGTTCTGTGTTCAGGGAAGGATGATTTCCCATTCTGAAGTTGTCAGTGCTCGTTTCTCCTGGCAGGTTTGACACACACCTCAGCTCAGGGGTTTCTTTGACTGACAAACCCTGTCCAGCCTGAAGGAATCCACACAGGTCTCACCAGCTGGGAGACTGGGAGCTGCCTGCAATGCTGCAGGATAAAAATTCCATAATAAAATGAAATGAGTAACATTCCTTTCAAAGAAACTGGAAGCAAGCATTCCCAGTATTTTAACCTAAAATATTTGATCCCTTCAGATTTTTTTTCATTGTTATTCAGTGTAACTTTTGGGCCTAAACCTGTGTTCTTTACAGTATCAAATATAATTCAATTAACTTGTCATAGAAATAGCTGTATTTTTTATTATTAGATATCATATTATTATTATCATCATAATCATCATCACATAATCCTTATCATTATTATCATTATTAGGTTCTTAGATATGGATTAGGTATGGATGGATCTCTCAGCAACCTGGTCTAGTGGGAGGTGTCCCTGCCCATGGCAGGGAGCTGGAATAGGATGAGTTTTAAGGTCCCTCCCAACCCAAACCATTCCATGATCCCATGATTAATCATCATCATTTCCTGACAGTCAATGTAGCAAACCACATCCAAAAAAGAACATTGAAAAAAAGGTATTTTCAAATTGCAGAAGCAAAGGCTTTAAGTGACAATTTTGTGAGTTGGACAAGAGGTAATATATTGACAAAGAGAGGCTGCAATTTGCAGATTTTATTCTCCCAGAGTTTCATTTCAAATTTGAGAGCACAGTTGTAGTTTATGAGTAGAGGGCAGAGGGGAGCTGGTCATAAACCAGCATTGGTATAAATCAGAGTTATTGCAGAAATCAAAAGAAGATTATTGTTAAGGTATTTCTAAGCCTTGAACTTTAGAGAAATAGGAAATTTTATATATATATATACATATATATATATGTCCATATATGTGTGTATATATATATATATATATTTACATAGAGATTCCAGAAGAAAACTACAATGTCCACTGAAGTGCTGGGGAAGAACTCTGGCTATGTGTTGGTATAATGCAGAAGGGAGATTTGCCATTGAAAGGAAGCTGAGGCTCTTGTGCTCCTTAATTTCCCTGATCATTCCCTTCTTCTCTTCCTGGATAATCCACTCAAAAATCCAACTCCCAGGACTGGGATTGTGTTAATGGCACTTTGTCCTGGCCACTGGAAATGCCAGTGCTCTGCCCATGGCCTGCCAGTAAAATGGGATGAAGATCCACCACACAAACCCCCTGGAATAATGGGATAAGTGGAAAGGTTTTATCCCAATGGGAAACATTCATTTTCTCCTTGTTTCATTTCTCTTTCTCTGCTCCATCGCTCCCACTCCAACATTTCCCAGCAGCTCTGGAGCTTCCAGTCCCTGCTCTCTGTGTCCTTGCTGGGCACATGTTCTTGTCTCTTTTCCCACTGCTTTCAGCAGGAAGGATCCCTAAGACACCCCCTGGCAAAAGTGTGCTGTGCTGGAGCAGGGAAAATGGGATTCAGCTTGCTTTTGGGGGGAATGCATCCCAAAAATCAGAGCCTGACTTCAATACTTCAACACTTGCAATATTGTGTATCTGGAGTTGGCAGCGAGTTCATGTGGCTGTGAACAGATACATTATAAGTATATATAAATATATATATATATGGTAATGTATGTGAACATATTTCCTCTTCTCCCCGCTAAAAGCAGCAAAAATAACACCACTATTATCTGTTTCTGGTTCTCATGGCAGAAAAGGAAATGTTAAAGTTTGGAGGCGTGACAGAAATACAGGAAAAGTCAAGCTCAGGGGGTGAATGAGAACCATCCCAGGGTTTTTTATTTAAATCAGGATTAATATTTCAACTCAATTATTTATATCAAACAACGTGGAAGGCAATCTCCTTCGTGAAGGGGTTCATCCTCCTGACTTATATTTTCACAGTCAAATACTGGATTTAAATTTGTCACAGGATGGGTTGGGTTGGAAAGGACCTTAAGGATCATCCAGTGCCACCCCCCTGCCATGAGCAGGGACACCTTCCACTAGCCCAGGTTGCTCCAAGCCCCGTCCAACCTGACCTTGGACCCTTCCAGGGATGGGGAAAGCAGTCCCAAGTTTCCTGGTTCCTGAAATTTGAGTCCTATCATGGATTTCTCAAGGTTCTGTGGCTCTGGATTGAAGGGAACAGCAAATAATGAGGGATTGAGGGACCCCAGGGACAGCAGGCATGGTTCTCCAAAGGGCTTCTGCCTTTGCTGTGAATCCTCCTCTCTCCAGAAAGGGGAAAAATGAGAATACACCATTAGCCTTAAAAAAAATTTGAACTCTCCATTCTCCTTTATTGCAGCAGAGTAATTAAAATCCTAGAGCTGACTCTGTCCCCTGGGAGCAAATTTTTACTGGAAACGAAAAGGAAAGGTGGTTGAACTGTGGAAACATTTACCAGCTGCAGGTATAATACCGTGTCTGTTGTCAGAGTGAACATTTCATTGGTTTATTTCTGGAGGATTATTTAGAGGGTTGTGGTCTTAACGTCCAAGGCTCAAGAAAAAAAAAAATACAGCCTATGAGGTGTGCCTTCTTTCTGCAGAATAGTGATTTGTTATGTGTTTGTCTGAGTTAAATATAGCAGCCAGTCTCTCTGCACAGCCTGATATTTTATCCTGCTCGCTTTTGAAAAAGAAAAAAAAAACAGAAAAAAAAATTAAAAAAAAAAAAAAAAAAAAAAAAAAAAAGAAAAAGAAGAAATTCTTGTTTGGAGAGATGAAAAATCAGCAGAAAAGCCACAGTTCTGAGGTTTGTTTCCAGGCTGGTTCAGGTGCTCAGTGTTGGAAAATTCAATATTCAGTTGATGTGATGGGACAGTTTCAGGCACATTTGGATGCTCTCTGTCCCTGCTTTCTGTCCAGAGGGGATTCCCAGCTCAGAGGTGACCTCTGTTACCTCTTGGGCTCAGTCACCTGGACGTGGCAGAGGTTGTCCCAGGGCAGCTGATCCTCCACTGCTCTGTCAGTGACGAACACCAGCTGCCACGGGAAGAAAGGCTGAGGGGATTGGGATTGTTCAGCCTGGAGAAGAGAAAAGGCTCTGGGATGACCCCATTGAGGCCTTCCAGCACCTTAAGGATCCATCAAAAAAGATGGAGAGAGATGTTTATGAGGGCCTGGAGTGACAGGGCGAGGGGGAATCAGTTCAGATTGGAAGAGGGGAAATTTAAGTGAGATTTTGGGAAGGAATTCTCCCCTGGGAGAGCGGGCAGGCCCTGGCACAGGTTGCCCAGAGAAGCTGTGGCTGCCCCATCCCTGGAAGTGTCCAAAGCCAGGTTGGACAGGGCTTGGAGCAACCTGGGCTGGTGGAAGGTGTCCTTGACCACCACAGCAAACTGGAATGAGATGATCCTTAAGTTCCCTTCCCAACCAGGCCCTCCTGTGGCTCTGTGATGCTCTGAGGTGAATGTGGCCCAGCACGTGTGGACCTGGTTTGTTCCTCCCAGGTGGGCACCACAGAGAGGAATTCAATCTTTTAGGGGAAACAATAGTTGTGTGTGATTGAGCCCAGCTCCATCTCATGGGTGTGAGGAGAAGGATGCAGGTGACCCAACTGATGCTGGCTTTTCTTGTCAGAAGCTCCTGTGACATCCTGATTTCCTGGGTCAGGATGAAAGAAACCATAGAACTGTTACACTGCACGGGTGTTTGAAGAAGGTTTGAGGATGAAACAACTTTAAAAAGACAGAATTTGGGCTGTTTCCTTAGATCCCTTTTTCATTCCTGAACACAGATCCCGTTTTCTGCAGCTACCACTGGTCTCTGCTCCTGCAGGAGCCTCGGGTTGTGATTACAAGCTTCACTGGGAAATACCAGCTTAATGGCAGTATCTCTGAATGACATCCAGCAGAGATATTTATTTTTCCTCAACAAGGTTTATTTGGCTCCCATCCAGGGCTCAGCCTTTTCCCCGTACTCCTTGAATTTTCCTGGAGTTGCCCACTTTTCCTGACTGCCTCCATTCACAGCAGCCCACAGCCAGGAACGCCCCTCTGCACAGAGTGGGCTGTCATTCATTCCATAGGATTTTCCTTAAGGAATTAGGGTTTGTATCTCTTCAGACCCTCACTATTTAACATATCCTGGTTTCTTTTTGGGTATAATTTCTGCTCTCACCCTTCATGTTCTCCTTTCAGCCTGTAATGGGATAAAGACTCACACAGAAAACGGCTGCTGGCTTGGGGTGTGAGACTATTTGCTTAAGCAAGCTGAGTTACAGATTTTGGTTGAATAATTGCAACCTTCTTCTTTGCATCAATTTAGTGAACCCTATTATTTTCTCCCACTGAAGCCCAAAAAATTATTTACACAGCTCAGTGCTCCTCAGGCTAAACACTGATGGGATAACAATGGGAATCAGTGCAAAAATCATTCATTTCCCTTTTTCCCAATGGTCTTTGAACCAAGACTGTATAGAGAAGACAGTGAGACATTGTAATTTGGAAGGAGAGAGGGAAGGAAGGTGCTGAAGATGTTATTTTCTTATAGCTGAGGAAAGAATTTGATTCTATTTATTGATTTTTCTGGGAAAAGGACGATAAGAATTTCGTGGCATTGGCAATTCCCTTCTGGTTGCAGATGATGTGGCAATGGAAAAGGAATGGGGGGAAAAAGAGTTATCTAAACATGGCCTGATGATTCCTACAGGAGGGAATTATTTCTGTTGGTTTATGCTTTCAGCACCAGTTTTCCCTTCATTACTTACGTCAGCCAGAGCCAGATAATGGCCCTGGTGTTGTTCGTGATATTTTGGCCACCTAAGCCCAGCCTGAGTGAGCCTTTCCTATCTCTATAACTGATGATTTAAGTCTGTGCTGGATCTCTTGCTCAATCCAGGGGAAAGGACCTTAAGTAGGAACATACTTTGGTTTGCAGTTTATTTTTCTCTGCTTTCCCTTCCCTAATTCAAACAAACCAACATTTTCTTTGATTGGTGCTCCTCCATCCCAGGGTGGTGTTCCTCTGGAGTCTCCCTGCTGCTCCTGGTGGGTTGGATGTGGGTTGTTATGATAAACATCATGAGATGCTGGAGTGATACCAAGTTCTGGGCTACTTATTTCTTAATCAGGCTTCTTAAATAAACAAAGCATCAAGGCTGAAAAGTGAAAATTTAATTATCTGTTCATTTCCAAAGCTGCTATTGAATCATGAACTGTGAAAATGGGGGGGGGGGGGAATCATACAATTTAATTTAAAAATGTGGTATATTGGTTTTGGAACGAGAACCTACTGATGTGGCTTGAAGGTAGCAGTGTGTGAATCAAGAGTTATCCTGGCTTAATGCTATTCTAAAATCTGGATTCCAAAACATAATTATGGCCCCTTTCCTCTTTCCCTTGCCAGTAGTTTTCCATAGGTTGTGTCTTGTTCCACCTGGGAGATGTCTGTGTCATGGAGGGCAATCCATGGCTTGAATTTCACGTGATGAACTGCAACTCTGGAGTCATGAACCCTCATGAACCATCACTCTGAAAGTCAGGATTGGTGCTTCAAAGAGATTATTTGAGCCTTTTTATTACCTGTGCTGACATCCAGTCGTGTGTTGCTGCTGCTAAAGCTGTTAACCCCCCCCCAGATTTGTAGAAGTACCTTCCAGAGATAAAACTTTTATATTTTTAACTTTTACTGGGTCTGTAAAGCTGGTGAGGTCATTCCTGAGTCTCTTCAGCAGGGACTAGAGGTGCCCTCACACTCTGCCCTCTGAGCTTCTGGGGAAGAATAATCCCACATAAGCACAGTGAGCTGGTACCAGGCACAACAAAAACAGTGCTTTGGCTTAAGTCACTGCTATGTATTTCTTTACATGGGTTTTTTCTTTCAATTAGACCATTTATCAATGCAACTTTTAGAAGACAACATTAATGAAACCTCTAGAGAAGACTGTAAAACGAATCCAGAGTTAAACCATGAAATCTGCTCTGGTGGAAGGTGTCCCTGTCCATGGCAGGGCTTTGGAACGAGATGAGCTTTAAGGTCCCTCCCAACCCAAACCATTCCATGATTCCATGATTCTGTGGCTCCTCCAGACACACTGCACTCAGTAGAATCTCTCAAAGTTTCTTTGTTGTCCAGTCCCTGAGGTTTGCTGGTTGTTGGGTCGAGTGTCCAGTTCATGGGTCAAAACTAATCCACCATCTGTGTAATCCCCATTGTTGGGGCATCAGTGGGGCCAGTTCCTTTTGCTGCAATGCCATGGTGACAGAAATGTTCATTTTTTCCTTCTACTCCACAAAAATCAAATTGTTTGAGGAGGAGGGGAAAGAGCTTCATATTTTCCCCCTCTTCTGTGTTAAACATTTCATAGAATTGTGTAATAATGGAATGGTTTGGATTGGAAAGGAACTTAAAGATCATCCCATTCCATGCCCTGCCATGGGCAGGGACACCTTCCACTAGCCCAGGTTGCTCCAACTTGTCCTTGGACACTTCCAGGGATCCAGGGGCAGCCACAGCTTCTCTGGGCAACCTGTGCCAGGGCCTCCCCACCCTCCCAGGGAAGGATTTCTTCCCAATATCCCACCTAAATCAACCCTCTTTCAGCTTAAAGCCATTCTTTTTGTCCTGTCATGTCCTACCTTTGCATATCTATGTGAATATGTGTGCACACACACAAACATATAAATATATATTGGTTTTGCCCAGCTCTTAAAAATGTTCTGCATCTGCTGCAAGAAGCCACACTCACCACCAGCTGGAGAGAAAACATATTCCTATGAAATCAAATATTTGGCTTGTTGAAGGCAAGGTGTAATTACATTCACTTGAACACACTTGCACCCAGGGAAGAAACCAGATTTTGGGGGGAAAAAATAATTTTCAAAGGTGTTTTCATGTCTATCCCAAGAGAGAGAAAAAGTGGGGGTGACTTTGCTCTAAATAGAACCATCTGCTTCTTTTTCCAAAATGTATCTGAAATTTCTTATGCCACAGCTCAAATCCCATAATTATAAAGTAGCCTTTGCAAAGGAGTTTTTCACCTCGTTGGTACATGTTGGCTTCGTGGAGCAACCTTTTCACCAAGGATTTAAAAACCTTTTTTTAGAGAAAACATCCAAAAATAGAGGACTAAAGATTTTGGCTCCTCTGTGATCCCTGGCAGACCCCACCTCTCGCCCTGTGTTTGTTCAGGAACCCTTTTAACCACTTTCCAGACGTGGGAGATGAACCTTGCTGAGGACAGGGGGTGGTTTTTCTTGGGAGAGCCATACCTGGAACACTCAGGATACATGGACAGGTGGCACTGGAGCTGCTGCAATGCCCAGCCCAGGGAAGGAGAGCTGACCACAGCCAAAAAGGGTTGGGAGTAAATCCAGTCTTGAATAAAATAGGTAAAAAATAATCATTACTGTTTTTTGGGAGCCCAGTCTAAAGAGCTGCTCAGGCTCATGCTTTAGGCTGAGCAATCTGGGAGTTTGTTGAGCACTGACTGATTTTCCCACTTTCCAAAAACTAAGCACAGGCTCAGTTACCTTCCTGGACTGGAGCCTGAGGCAGGTGAGATGAAACACAGCAGAAAAAGCCTTTCTGGGTTGATTATATCACTTTCCCTTGGACCTCAGCACTTCAGTTTGATCCCTGGCTGAAACAATCTCTGATATCAAGCAGCAGCAGCAGGGAAGGGTTTTATTTTCAAACAATTTTTTTTTGGCCAAATTTTGCCACCTTAAAAGCTGCAACTCCATCCCTTGTGTAACCTGGTTCAAAGTGAAGGAGATTTGAATCAGGCCTCAATTTGTCCCTGAAGATTGAGATAAGTTTCAAACAAACCTTAGAGAGGGAGTAACTCAATCTATCACTTTTTTTTTTTTTTTTAAAGTCCAGCTAGGAGTTGAAAAAACTTCTAGTTTTTTTTTCTAGCCTAAATAAATGACTGGACTTGAAAAATTCCCCTGTTATTGTTTGCATATCTGATACTCTGTGGTCGTAGCTCCAGGGTGCCAATAACAAAAGAAATAATGCCTGGAAGTTGTCAGTGATTCTTAACAACTTCTGTTTGTCCTGCAGGCAAACCTACTCAAAGCCAGTCCTAAAATTGGGTGAGACTCCCTTTGTTTGTACACACAGAACTGAAGTGTTGTTTTCTAAGACTGGATAATACACAGAAATACAGCAGGAGGAGATTTAGGATGATGTTCTGATGTGGGATGGACTGATGGACAATTTGCAGCTCCACTGCTGGAATTTCTTTATTGTCTAATTCCAAGAGAGCCCAAAGAACCTCCTCTGGTTGCTCAGTCCTGTCACAGTGGATCTGCAGTAAAACAGCAGAGCTTCCAAGAATTCCTTTGGTCACATCCCCTCCCCTGCTCAGGGCAAATCCTGCCACACAGAGCAAAATTCAGCCTTCTGGGAACATCCTGAAACTGGTGTGGGTTTTTTGTTTGGTTGGTTGGTTTTGTTTTTGTTTTGTTTTTTGTTTCTGTTTTTTGTATCTGTTTTTTGTTTCTTTGGTTTTTTTGTTTTGGTTTGGTTTGGGTTTTTTTGTTTGTTTGGTTTGGTTTTTTTTCTGTTGGTTTGTTTTGGTTTGTTTTGTTCGGTCGGGGTTTTTTTGCTGTTTTTTCTGTGCTGTGAGCTGAACAGGATGTTCAAAGCCTTGGAAGAGGGGCTGAAATAATCAGAATTTATCTGAGGGCTGAGCAGGAGCTCCTGGAGCTGTCAGTGAGCTGCTGGAAAGCCACAGACTGCAGGGCTGAGGTCATGTGCAAAATGAGACGTGGGTGTGCAAAAACCACTGTCCTGAGGGGTTTTCAAACTGTCCCTGCTGCCAAATACACTCAGAGCTGAGAGCTCAGAAAGAACCTTCAGCTCCTGGGTTCTTTTAGGTTCTCTACAGCTCAAATAACTCCTGACCATCCCATACATCACCTCCATGGCCTCTTTATTTAGGGTTCTCCAAAGCATTTGATGCAGTTCATTATCTGAATTTACAATCACTGCTGAGGGCAAGGGGCTCCCATCCCAATCTGTGGGCGGAGAAAGGATCTTCATGGCTATTTTTGTGGCTCTAACATTATCACTTCAAGGCCCATCTCTTTTCCAGTATTTCCAGGGAGATAAGGAAGATGAAGCCTGAGTAAAGCTGGAATCTGTGACAGCTGGGAGATTCACTCTCAGTTTGCAGAAGTTATTTTCAGGGGTAATTCTGAATTTTGGGGGTAAAAGGGAAGTGTTCTATTTCTATGTTCTATTTGATGTGTAATTGCTGTGAATTGACCTTATTTTGAAGCTGATATTGCAGTGAGGCATTTCCATGGAGCTGAAACAAAGTTCAGCACCCCTTTGATCCATTCTCCACATTAAAGCTGGCAGGGAAAAGTTTGGATTCCTGCTTCCAAATCAGCCTAGAAAAGAAGAGAAATTCCAATCCTTCCCAAGCTCCCCGGAAATCAGGTCCAGCCCCAGAGTGGTCCTGCTCTGGACCTCAATGTCCCAACTCTGCATCCCAAAGCAGTCAGTGCTGAGGTTCCCAGTGGGATTGGGAGGGACCTGCAGCAGGATCATGGAATGGCTTGGAAGGGACCTTCACCTGCAGGCTCTTGGTGCCAAAATAACCACAGCCCTTTTTTAGTTTTGTTTTTCTCTCTTTGTTTTTTATTCATGTATTTATTTGGCAGTTCCAGCACTGAAGGTCACTCCCTCCCCTGCCAGGGTTTGCTAAATTCGGTCTCAACTTCCAGTTTCCACTCTTTGTTTTCTTTGCATCCCATTGCTTTTGGTAATTAGCCAAATTCTCCACCAAAGCAACCTGAGCCTAAACCCTGCTCCCACTGAGCTGGGCCTGCTACAGCCCAGAGACCCAGCCCTTGGTCTCAGAGTCTGCCCAGGTTTTATTTTAAACCAGAACTGTCTGAGACAGTGCTGGAAAATACCAAAATCCCAACGAGGACTTGTTTCAAAACCTCTGCAAAAATAATTGCAGCTTACTGAAAAACACTAAAAAGTGGTTTCCAAAGTGCATCTGCGTGTTTGGAGATGGGACAGTCTGTAATCAAGCAATGATTCAATGAAATTTGACCTCAGACTAATACATTTTGTCAACCTTTTTATTTTTCCAGCGCTGTCTGTGGCTGTTTCCCGCTGTCCCAAATCCCTCTCCCCCTCCTCCCTCAGGAGGTGGGTCCTGACAGGTCCATGGCATGAGGGCAATCCTGGTTTTTCTGTGGTGACACGTTCCCTGGGATTTGCAGCTGTATTTATGACGTGTTACAGGGCATTTCCAGCCCAGGAGGAACCAGGGGTATTGTGCTGGAGTTGGGAATCTCCTCACCTGGATGTCCAGGCCACGGAATTTCACACACTCGTGCCTGTGATGAGGCCAATAAGTTGGGTTTAGCCAAATTCTGTCATCTGAGATGGGGATTAAATTAGATCAGAGGCTTCAAGAGAGGGACAATCTATTGAAAATTCTATTTTTCTCAAGCCTGCTGCAAAGCATGCCTTACTTTTATCTTCATTTTGGTTTTAATTAGTTGGTTTTATGCCTTCCTTCAGCCCCTCTTACTGGATATTTCACTCCCTCTCTGTACCATGACAGCACAAGTGTGTTCATGTGCACTGCTTCTAATCTATCAACTCTGGTTCACAATGATAAAAGAAATCTGCTCCTAAATCCCCCAACCTTAATGCCCAGAATCATCCCTCCCACCTGGACTTCCAGAGTTTAGAGACAGTTTTTATGGTATCATCAAGCCTCAAGCTTCTGTTTGGCAAACTACAGAACTTCCACACCTTCAATTCTCTGCTGAAGTTTTGTTTGGTTTTTTTTTTTTTTTCAACTTGTAAATCATCTTCTGCCTGCCAAAAAGTTGCTACTTTGAGAAAAACTCCAGACAAGAAGATAAAAAACATCCCACCAAAATAACTGGGCTTGTCATTGTTAATGATGTTCACCATTTCCAGGTTAGAGATGCAGGAAGGTTTCATGATTCTCCTTTAAATGGACCTTTTTTATTTTTTAATTTCCATTTTTCAGCTCTTTGCTGTGTTGAGAGAAACTCATCTCTTTGTGGAGGAGAGAAAATCTGGATTCTTACTTTGGGACATTGGGTGTATCGTTTAGATGTTTGAAGGTCAAGTGTTTGACCTTTAAGCCACACAGAGATGACTAAAATTAAGACAGCTCATGTCTGCAAGTGCTCTCCTCAGATTTTCTGTCTTGATTCATTCACAGATAAAATTACTTTAAACACTTGCTGCTTTTGCTCCCTCCCCCCTCCAGCTTTGTGAGGCTTCACTCATTCATTTTTAAAAACATTTATTCATGGAACTTGGAGTTTTTCATTACCCTGTGATCTGGCCTTTTGCACATTTTCTCACTTGGTAATTTCTGCAGTCGAGTCATAACGTGAAGTACATTATTCCAGCAGGATCATTTCACCCCCTGAAGCTCCATCTGTCTCCCCAGGCTCTCCTTCACATTTTGCTTCTCCCCTCGACATAAAATGATCACTTTTATTTTCTTTGTTCTCCTCTTCTCATTTCCCTCTTGGATAATTATTTACCTTCTTCGTTGGGGTGTTTGTGACCCCCAATTCCCTTCTCTCCAGAGGACCTGTAGTTGTGGGGCTCTGCCTGCTGCTCCTCTGGGATTCCTGAACTGGCTCTGAGTTGTCTTCTCAAATCCTTCCAACTTTTACATGAAATTTTAGATGGAGACTCTTATTTTTGCAAAACATATAATAACTTTTTTATCTATCTCTCTTTCATTTTTTGTGTCTCAGCTCGAGATGTGTGCAGACCATGAAAAATCTCCATGCTGTTCAACTTTAGATCCCCAGGCCTGATAACAGCTGCATGCCAAAATTCTTTGCTTGGTTTTTGCCTTTTACTTATTTACCTTCCCTGACTTTTCCTTCCATGGTCCCATTATGACTGAGTCCAAAATCACTCCAGAACATAAACCTGAGTTTTGAGCACCCTCCACATCTGCCAAATCCTTCACCTCTCCCTCACTTGGAGTCAAAGGACAGAGAAAATGTTCAGTGCAGCTCATGATCCCACCTCAAATGAGGGATGGTGCAGGAGACAAAAGGTGTCCTGCTCCTTGATTAAACCCACAGAGCAATACAGAGCAAAAATCGAGGCAGGATTATTCATTCTCATCCCTGGGAAGCACATCAGCACGTGCCCTGCCCAGGGCACAGCTCCTTTGCTGTGTTTGAAACCCATTTGTGATGGAATTGCTCTTCATTATGAGAAAAGATTTAACCAAGTCATAAAGTTATGTGGGCTCATTACAGCCCAAATTTTGCTGTTCTGAAATGAAATTCCAGCCTTCCAGTTTAGCTGGGGTGATTTACTCAGTTTTCAGGTGGTTTTGCCAACGCTCTCACAAATCCAGAGCAGCCGGAGCAGGAACGTGGCAACTGAGCCCCCTCTGCACGTCCCTGCCACCCTCCCCTGCAAGCACCAGGAGCTTGTATTCCCTGGGGAATGGCTCCAAAGGGAAATACGTACCACTGTGTGGAACAGTGATTTCCTCCCACCAGGCAGTTCATCTGCTGCATCCCAGCAAGGTGGAGAGCAGAGAGTTTAGGGGCTGAGCGAGTCCAGCGGGCTCTGCAATACTGGCATAAAATGCAAATTATTTTTCATAATGAGACACGTCTGAGACAGACACTGACAGACCTGAGAGGGCTTGGATTGATCTCCATGGAAGCCATGGGAATGCCATTCATAAATCTGCCTGCCATTTCCTCGAGGGCTCTTGGCTGTTGTTTCCCTGGCCTGATGCTCTGCAGTTTTACCACTGCTGGCATTCGGGGCTGTGTGTGTGTAATTTTGAGCTGGATAGTCTTGAAACCATTTAACTTGGGGAAGTAAATTGCTTGGAGCACTGTGAAAATATCATCGAGACTGTGTGGTTTCTAAACTCCTTTTTGCTGCAGTGTTACTCAATTATTTCCAGCTGCTTCCAGACACTCCTTGTTGCCTTGCAGTGGTAAATCTCCATCTCCTGCCCGTCCAGGTAATGCTTCTGTGTTTGGAGATGATAAAATCCTTCCAAAGCTCTGCTATAAGTGTTTCTAGTGGTAATCCTTGACTTAGTTTTTGTGTTGGGAAACATATTTGCCTTCACAGAATCACAGGATTGTTAGGGTTGAAAGGGAGCTCTGGAGATCGTCTGGTCCAACCCCAATATCTACATCTAATCCAACCCCACGGTATCAACATCCAGTCCAACGCCCCCTCCCCGACATTTCCTTTAGTAAATATGAGGTTTATTTGGGAAATGCTGGATTTTAGAACACAGGTAAAGCCTTTTTCCACTTTACCTCCAGCTCAGTGTGGATTGCCAGGTGACTTGGATGGTTCTCCCGTGGAACACAGAGAGCTCTGGTAAAACTTCCCATGGAAGAAGCAGCTGAACTTAAGGCTGATGCGAATTCCAGAGTTCTCAGAGTGGCCAAAAACAGGCAGAACTGGTGATGCTCCATCCCTTTAGGAAGCTGTTGCCTCAAACATTAATTCAGTGCATTGTGGTTGAACAGTTCTGGCTGCTGACAAAGCTTTTATGCTGCTGCCACTGGGGCGTGTGGAACATGGGCCCGTGGAAAAGAATAAAGTTCCCTCTGCTGACAGAGCCCTGGGAACAGCTACAGAAACCCAGGCTGGACTGGACTTCCCTGAGGCAAAACCTAGAGAGGGTTTAGGTTCTGCTTCAGGGTACTTTAAGCTCAGAACAGGCTCTGTTTTGATGTATTTTAACCATAACCTGAAAGGCAAAGGGTGTGAAATGAGCAGGGTTAACTCATTTTACTGGCTGTGGGCTCACCCTTTGCACCAGTCCAAAACTCCCACACGTGAACTCGTTTCCAGAAAACTCATGTTGCTAAAAGCCTAACGAGAATTCACCAGGTCTCCTTTACTGTTGCTGTATTACTTCCAAAAATAGATTGTTTTTAACTTTTATGAGAGGGACTTGTTCTAGCAGAATAAAAACGAAATGCCAATGATAACAGGAAAAGGACTGTTAATTGATTTCAAATACTGGTGGTCTCACGTGGTGCCAAAATTAATGACAATGATAATAAATTTCTGCAGCTCTTTTTATCCCAGAGCTCCTCACAAAACGACTTACAAATTGTTTAAAGGGAAGAGCAGCCAACAGTTGGGTAAAATATGGCAGCTGTTTCACACACACTGCACTTCAGGATGGTTTTCCAATGGAAACTGCAGGAGGAATGCTGGGAGGAGGTATTACTGAGGCTGGAATTTGTCCAGGTTCCTCGGATTTACACACTTTTACAATACTTTCTGGGAGATCTTTAAACATCATGAATGTTCAAGATAACCATCTGCAGCTTCTCCTGCTCCTGCTCTGCTCCAAACTTGAGTGTTCAAAAATAGCAAGCCCGGGATGATACTTTTAGCAAGCAAAGCTTGCAGGGTATTAATAGATGGTGAAAGTCTCAGCTCTCCCCAAACCACTAAGAACATGTTTTCAATTGCAAGTGTTTTAAAGTGGTTGGAGCCCTGATGACTTGTTTGTACAATGGGAACTTTTCAAACGGGCCTCCAAGATGGGCTGAACCTCTTGGTCATCTCTTCCATTTTCTTAAAAAAAAAAAAAAAAAATAAAAATAAGGGGGAAAGATGCCAGTGTGGTTATTTGCTTCAGGATTTCTCCATATTTCCCTTTGGAACCATTCCCCAGGGAAAACAAGCTCCTGGTGCTTGCAGGGGAGGGTGGCAGGGACGTGCAGAGGGGGCTGAGCTGCCACGTTCCTGCTGTGGCTGCTCTGGATTTGTGAGAGCGTTGGCAAAACCACCTGAAAACTGAGTAAATCACCCCAGTTAAACTGGAAGGCTGGAATTCCGTTTCAGAAATTCCAGGCCCATGTTGTTCTGGCAGCTTTTTATCTTTGTATCATCCTGAAAAGAGCTGCAAAACACAGAGAATGGATTTTGGTTTCTTGTGCACAAAATGTCAGTTTAGTTTGAACACAGTGAACGGGTGAAAACTGTTTTCTCCTGGTGATGGAGTTGGTTCTCAGCAGTTTGGGGTCACTTGGGCTGTGGCCCCAGGATGCCCCACGTGGGTTTGAGCAGAGAGCTGGGGGGATTTTAAGCCCCAAGGGTCAATCCCCCCATTCTGTTCTGTGCTCTTGCAGTGCAGCCAATGGTGCCTCAATTCCAGTCACACTGGGGGCTCAAACCTGCACGTGTCCTGGCTTCTCTAAATATGATTTTTTTCCCTTAAATTCTCCCCTTTTGCTGAATTATCCTCGTTGAGTGGGAAAAATTCCCAGCAATTTCCACTTAATAACCCACTCCTGCTCTCCACGTTGGGGACAGGGTGTGTGGCATCCCCAAAACTGGTGTCAAAAGGCAAAGTTTCCCTTGGCTTTTCTGCTCAGAGTCCCCAGTGAGGGATCTCAGGCACACAGTCCCCTCAGCTCTGCCCAAGGATCCCAAAAGCAGTGACAGGGAGTGCAGGGCAGACACAGGAGTCTGATCCTCCTCCTGCAGTGACGTGGCACTGCTGTTTATTTGAACAGACCCTTATCTCCCCCCCAGCCCTGGCAGTGACCTCACTGTCCCCGGGGGCAGCTGTGACATCAGCAGTGGCCACGCTGCTTCCTGAGAATTTTAACCCCTGTCACAACCAGTTATAAATTCAGAGACACTTCAGGTCACTCTGCAAACCTCTGAGATCCCCCAATTTTCTCTTTGTGCAAGAACAGAGTGTCTGTTTTGCTTGATCTGTTGAACAAAGCAGGAGCAGCCAAATAAATCTCTATATTAAGTGTTAAATTCTATGTGACTGAGAGTACGTTGGGGATTTAACATTCTCAATATATTTGAGCTTTTCTTTTTCTGCAGCTTGGGAAGGGGGAAATGTGTGATACTGAACATGCCCAGAGCACCACACTGACCCACTAATATCAATATATTAATAATATTATCAATATAAAAATATTAGTAATATTAATAATATTAGTAATATTAATATTATTGTTGTATAAAATAAAATACTATATGCAAATATAATATTTTATATGAAATAGAATATTATATAAAAATATATTATTATATCAATATATCAGAGCCATTGGCTTACCACTGTTTAGGAATGAGGGATCACGACTTGGAAATCTCCCATTTTCTGGCTCTGCCCTTCCCAGCCTCAACAATTTGGCAGTGACTGCAGTGCTGAAGGTACCTCTGCTAGAGGAGCCATCATTCCTGACAGAGATTACACAGCTCCACATTCCCAGGTGGACTGTGAAGAGCTGGTTTGATGGCATTTTGCATAATTCAAATTACAGCCCCTGTGAAGCTCACCTTGTACAATGAGCTCAGTTGGCAAGAACATCTGCAAACTAAATAAATCACCCAGTTCAACTGGAAGGTTGGGATTTCACCTCAGAAATCCTGGCCTTGTGTTGTTCTGGCAACCTTTATCTTTGTATCAGCCCAAAAATACAGAGAATAGATTTTTTTTTTTCTTATACACAGAATGTCAGTTTATTTTGAAGACAATCAACTTGTGCAGCCTGCAGAGGGTTTCACAGCTGGGAAAGGAGGGGACAGTGGTTTTAGATGGTTGGGCTGGGAGAGATAAAGCTCTAGAGCCAGGGAGAGATGGAGGGAAAGTCTCACTGAAATATCAGTGCACAGATCTCATTTAAATCTTGGAACTTCTGCTTCTTCCCTAGAATTAAATACAAGATAAGGGATTTTAATGCACTGGGGAATTAGGTCATTTATTTACATGTTTAAGCAAAGAAATGAGAGTGGTTTAATTTCAGTCTAATGAGGGCTTTGACCCAGAGACCTGAATGAGAAGTTCTGAAACAAATTTGGTCAGTGAATCTGGATTATTCCTACATTTAGGTGCTAATTATTACAAACCTTTTAGAGCAAAATTCAGACCTTAGGAAGCCCCATCCTTTAAAAGGCCCAATCTTCCTCCACGGTTGGACCTGAAGGGTTTAACTGTGAAATTAGGAGTCCTCAGTGGGAAGGATTAATCTGGGCACACAGCTCAAGATTTAAGTAGATTCTCTCTGTTTCAACTGAGATTTCTCATGAATTGTAAACAAAAGTCTCTGCTCAAGTGGGAATTATTTTGTGTATGACTTTTATTTAAACAGCTCTTGCAGAAAAACAAAACAACAGCTCCCAGCACACCAAAACTGACTTCTTAATGAATTCTTCCAGGGAATAATGTCGAGAAGAATGGCCCAGGATTGCTCCAGCAGCATTAACAGTGAGCCAGCAAACAGTGCTGCACTGATTGCCCTTTGCCCACCCGGCCAAGGAGCTGAAATATCGACTAGAAAATGTAACTGAGCTCAGAGGTAGAAATTAGGCTTGTTAAAAGGCGTGATTGCTGCCCTGGTATGTTCGAGAGCAGTCTGGGGGTCCTGTTTAGCCATTCCGACCCCCCCTGCACCCCCCTCTCCGGGGCTGCAGCTTTGCTGTCATTAATAAAGCCAAAAGGGAGAGGTGGGGCCACATGTGGTGTCAATACACTTTAATTAAGTGTAATAATTCCCCTTTTCCTGAGGTGGACGTGCTAAGACGGATTTCTCTGCAGATTTATTCCCGGCCGGGCGATGCCGGGCTCTGCCGAGCGCTGAGCGGAGCGTCAGTGCCCTCTTTGGGAACACCGGGATTCTGCAGGATGGGGCAGAGCCACAGCTCCCGGTGCTTCTTCCACACGGCCACTTCTTCAAGTGTTTTATAGTTCTGCTCACCCCGGAGCAGAGACCCTTCTCAGCCCGAGCTGTAAAACACGTTCAGCAGCGGCTGAACTGCAGTGACTCCCCGGGGAATCCTTAATTTGATCAGTGATTTACCTGTGAGACCATCCTGGCTGAGCCTCTAGACCTTCCATCAGGCTGGGGCATCCCAGGGTGGAGCAATATCACAGTCAAACCTTCTACCTGAGCTCACTCTTCTTTGTCACCTGGTCTGAGAAGAGCCAAGAGCAGGGAACCCACCGGGGCAACCCCTGGTTGTAAATGCTCTGCTCAGATTTGGGCTGAAAAGCTGAAATAGTCAGGTCTTGCCAAACTTAATGGGATATAAATCCTTCAAAAGTCCCTGTCTAGATAACCAGAGTTTGAAGCATGGAACATGCACTGAAATCAGCAACTAAAAGATGGATTTTAGCTCTCCAGGTTTAGGTATTTCCAGGATGGGCACAAGAAGATGTATCCTTCCTTGAGATGATGGCTTAGAGAATTACAACATGGAACTGTTGATCTCAGGACTAAAAGACAAGGATGAAAGGGTTTATTGGGGTTTTTAGTAGGTATTTAGGGGTTTTCATGTGACTGTAAAGTTACTGGAAGCTTCTGGTTGGCATCTGTGCAGTCCCAGAGAGAAGCAGGCAGTGATGGAGCTCCTTGGAGCATCCCGAGAGGGAGCTGGGCAGCCCAGGAGGGAGGCACCGAGCTCTGCTAAGCTGAGCTTTTCAGAGAAAGGGAAGTCTGAGCGGGAGGGAGGGGACTTTCAAACTGATCAGGAGCCGATAACACGGCACAAAGCTCCGGATTAAAGGCACCGGTGCTCACTGGAGGTCACTTTTCATCCCGCAGGATAATTCCTGCCCGCTGCAGGCTTGGAAACGCCATCTCCCCTTCCCCATCTGCTTTAGCAATCTCTTCCCAAAACAAAACAATATTCCCCCAGCGCTTGTGGTACGACAACACAACCCTCTGATGGAGGGAAGTGCCCTGCTGGGCTGGAACTCCTGCTCTGCTCCCCGGGCTGAGTCAGCCCGGCCTGGGCAGGGGCTCCTCACTCACACATGGAACGCTCGGGAAGATCCACCTGGGACCGGGAATGAACGATCCTGCTGAATGAGGGAAGTCCCGAGCAGGCAGAAGGGGGGCCAGGGAAGAAGCAGATCCTGCAGGAGGTTTTGCTTGATGCTCAGTATGGATCAGATAAACAGGGATTACAACCTGAGCCAGCTTTGAGCTGAGCAGTGGCACATCCCGATTCATCCCCTGGATGACGAGTTTAATCCAGAGTTTTCCTGTGTTGGATCCATGTGCAGCAGGGCTGGGACACAAAGTGCTGTTTTCAGGCTGGATCTGGGCTGTGCTCTCCATGCAAAGCAGAGCTGAAGTGCCAAACCCTCTGACTGCAGGAGCAGCCTGTCTCCAGCACAGCAATCCCATCCTGCTTCCAGGGGCACCAGAACCAGAGGAATCTGATAAAGAACTGGCAGTGCTATTGGGAAAAGAAGCAGTGTCAGGTGAGGAAATAGGAAGAAAAACAGAGAGACAGCCAACCAAGCAGGAATGATTCCTACAGTGGTGTGAAAAGAGGAAAGGATTTAATCCCATATCTGCAAATCTCACCAGACAAGAGTTGTCAAATCTGTGTAGGAGTTGAAATTTTTTGCAGTGATAAGTGTGGAGGAACGTCAGCCCCTCCTCATGCACAGCTCCTTGGCATGACAGCTCTGCAGGAGCTGGAGAGGACAACTCAAACCTAAAAATCCTGGAGAAAACGGCTTTGCATTTGCAAGCCAGACTTCCATGGCAAGAGTCAGCCCCAAACCCGGGGTGGGAAAAGAATGAAAAGCCTCAGAAAACCTGTTGCCAGCCTGGGATAAACTGCAACTTCTGATGCTTGATTCCAAAATTCAGACCATCAATTCTCTTTTTGGTCTTACTGTTTAAAAAAAGCCCTGGGGGTTTGTTACCCCCCCTCATGTACAGCACGTACTTCATCAACTCAGGATAATTTCCTTTCAAAAGACTTTAAAATACTGAGGAGTCTTTCTGCATTGCATTGACATAAATATCACATATGCTGCAAAAAATATTAAACCTCGTAAGAAAAACATTGAGATCACTTTGTGGCTTGGACATTCACAGTTCTAACAGACACATCTCACTTCTTTTCTAACACCTTGCTTTAAGTCACATTTCAATTTAGGACAACCATGTCTGCACCCAAATATTACCAGACGTGCTTTAGAATTTGCTCTCATATTCAAAAGGTTATTTCTGAGCCTAATCCACCCTATTGCATGTGAATCCAAACATGCCAGCGTGGGGGAAATCCAAGCCTTCCTTGGTGGCTGGGAGCAGCAGTGACCCGTGCCCTGGGACTGCAGAAGAGGTGCTGGCAATTTGCAAATCCATCCACAGCCCAGACTCCCGACTCATATGTTTTGTGTTTCAGCCATTCCGTGGCCCTTTTCCAAAGCCTTGGTCTCGCTCCATGTCCTGAGGTTTTCCTGGCTGCCGGGGGAGGTGGCTGTGCTTGTCCCTGGATGTCCCTGGAGCTGGGTTGGGTCTCAGCTCCCTGCCCAGCCCTGCCACAGCTCTGGGCTGCCCTGAGCGAGCCTTTGCTGCTTTTCTATTTGCATTACAGTCACCCCAGTGCCAGACCTGCCTCTTGCCAGGAGTTTGCACAGCCTTTGACACCAACCCCCCCCCCCCCAAAAAAAAACCCCTCCAGGAGCAGTCAGGGTGCTGTGATCACACCACAGCACAAATCACACCCAGCAGTGTTTCACTGACACCTCTGAGCCTGTTTCACTCCTGTGCTGAGGATGTTCTTCCAACCCCAGGTTATTACAGCAGCTTTGTTCCATTAGAACAGCAGAGTGTTAAAACTGCCTTCAAAAAAAAAATCACCCTCAAATATCTGGACTCTCAAGGACGGGTCCTTGAAAGAGAAAGCAATAATCAGGAGGAAGCCAGCCAGCTATGGCTCAGATTTTATAATGTTTTCCTGCTGTTATTTTCACCACAGGCTATTTTATATTCCCCACTTCTTTTTTTTTTTTTTTTTCTCTTTTTTTTCCCCCCTTCGTGAAGCTGCTTTTTAAGGTCACATCTGTTGAGGGCACGTAATGATTTTTATGACAACTTTGCAGAGAAGTGGAGCCCTTGGATGCAGAGGGAACTGCAGGGAAACAGGTTCATATCAGGGGGGGGATTTTTCCCCATCTTGAGACATTTTCTCAGGTCACACTCAGATGATCTGTCTAACCAAGAAGTGCCTGCCCTGAGATCCAGCTACGAAAACCAGCTAAAACCACAGTGGGAGAGAAACAAGGATGGCAGAGCAACAGTTTTTCTGCAAAATGCCTCTCACTGAAACCAAAGCACTTTGAATGTGAAAAAGCAGAAGGCAGAAAAAGTAAAAATATTTAACAAATAAGTCCCAGGTTTTAAGGATAGTTTTTAAATGCTAAAAAGAGCTTTTGAGAAGATTTTTAGCAAAATCTGTTGTGTATTTCATAAAATGCCCAGCTGTGTGTGTGTCTGAAGGGGAAGGGGATTGTTCCTCTCTCTCTTGATATTGTTTTAGGGACACCCAGTGGGGAAATTCAACAGAGCACAAAGATGACTGAAAAAAGGTCCATGGAAAACTCCCTGGAGACCTTATTGAGGCCTTTCAGGACTTAAAGGGCTTTGTAGGAGAGATGGGGACAAACATTTAGCAGGGCCTGTTACAAAAACACAAAGGGGAATGGTTTAAAACTGAAAGAGGGAAGATTTAGGCTGGACATAAGGAGAAATTCTGAGCTGTGAGGGTGGTGAACACTGGCACAGGTTGCCCAGAGAGGTGGTTGATGCCCCATTCCTGGGAATGTTCAAGGTCAGGGTCGTGGAACTCTGAGCATGGTCTAGTGGAGGATGTCCCTGCTCACTGCAGGGGATTGGACCAGATGGTTTTTAAAGATCCCTTCCAACCTCAAATATTCCCTGAATCCACGTGAACTGTCCTGCACTAGACCTTCCCCCAGTCTCTATCCACCATCCTTTGGACACATCTCAGCCTTGGGGCTCTCACTGACTCTCCCCCTCAGCTCTGAGCAGGGAGGTGTTACCTATCCATCCACCAGGGAGTCCAGCTCTGCTCTCCTCTATCCTTTTTGCTTTTTAAATCCAACATGAGCCCCGGATAAATTGCTACCAAACCAGAAACGTGGCATTTTAAATCCATCTTGTGCTGACAAAAACGACTTCGGACAGAGAGAGGCAGGAGATTCCCGGTTTGACCTTCTCCCATGCAACCTGTGGAAGATCCCATCGTAGGAGTGCTGCACCAAATTATGGCAACTGACTTCTGGGAGCTGCTCTGGGAGCTCTCCCAGTCGTGTTCAGCCTCCTGCGGGTGCGTTTTTCAATTGATATCCCTTAAATAACCTTAATTATGTGTACGTTGAAGTGCCTCATCCAGCGGGGAAAATTGAGGAAGACACTTATTAAAAAGAGGCACCAGCACATGTGGTATTATTTTTACAGTCATCCAGCGTGTTGATATAAAGTATTACATTTGAGTCAAAGCTCATTTGGGTGAGGAGTTAAAGTGAAAGCCGAGCTGCCCCCGCATTGTGTCTCCGGTGACTGTCCAATTAGCGGGTGATTAGCCCCGCTAATATCAACAGAGCCATTCCTGTGGCAGCCTGACAGTTACATCACCGCAATTCCAGCCGCTTCCTGAGGCTTCCTGACTCCGACCCAAAATCTCCCCAGGGAGAGGGGATGTTGCGCAAGGGGCGCTCCGGGAGGAGCCGGAGAACAGAACGGTGTCTTGGGGAGGCCAAATATTTGCGTTGATTTTTTTTTTTTTTTTCCCCCACCGTTTCCCGGTGGTTTTTTTCCCCCCCAAACATCCGACCTGTTGTTCGCAGCTCCCGCCGCTGCCGAGGAATTGTTTGTTTTCCCGGAGATTTTTACTTGACCTTGAATGCGAAGTTGCTGCTCGAGCTACTGAACGGGGGTTTGTGCTGATGATGCCTTGGCCATAAATCACGGCAGAGGAGGCTGGAGGTGCGCGGGACTATTTATTTGTTTTATTTTAAAAACCCAAGCTGTTCGAATTCCCAGCCATTAGCAGAACACGTTTTTTGCTTATGTAGAGAGTTTGCAAATAAATAAGTCCTTTCAAGCAGCCCCATCCCTGTTGATCATCTGTGGTTTGTTACTCCTCTGCCTTTTCCCTCTCAAGTGTTGCCAGCAAACCAAGCTGGGCTTTATCTGCCTCTGGACAAGTAAACTTCTTATCTTCCACTTTGCTGTAAGTTTATATCACTTCCTAATACTTTCACCTGCTCCTTCCATCACTTTTTGAACTCTTTTCTTCAGATTCTGTGTCCAGCCTTCCACTGGGCTTTAAAGCCATGGGAGCTTCATCAGCTTTTTGGTTTAAAAACAGAAAGAGGAAAGAATCCTGATCTTAGATATTTTCTATTGCAAAGAAAGTCTGCTTTTAGAAGATTTTGAGCATCTGCTTCTGAAAAAAAAATAGAAGTTTTGAAGGGGGTTACAGCTGGGTATCAGCAAGGGAAGCATCAACATTCCCTAGTTATTTTTCTTATATATATATATATATGTATTTGAATCAGTTAATATATAAAGATTCATATATATATATATATGAGTTATAAATATATAACTCATATATATATATGAGAGAATTATATAGAGAGATTTATAGAAATTTAGCATGAGAGGAAGTTGTAGCCTCTGAAAAGGGCTGAGCAGTGTTTATAGTGGACAAGCTGCAGATGCTTTTCTATCCAGCAAATGACTTTTGGATGTTCCATTTAAAGCAAAATGAAAGTTAGAATTAAAATCTCCTGTGAGCTCATGGCAGTTTTACTGGAAAAGCTGAAGGACTGATTTTAGTAGCTCCTAATTTTGTTCAGAGCTGGGAATCCCTCTCAGAATTATGCCCAGCCTGAAACACCTGAGTTCAGAAATCCCTTCCTGGGATTCTGAGGTGTTTCTACAACCTTTAAAGAATATCATCTTCCTCTTCCACAAGAAGATGGGGCACAACCAACCCCACAGAACCCAACTGATGACAACTTCAGCCTTGCTTGGTCCTGCTGGCTGAAATTTTCTATATGTAGTTAAAAACTCACAAATATTGATTTAAACCCAACACTGGCATGTTCGAAGTCAATGGCAGAGAATCACAGAAAAGTTTGGGTTGGAAGGGACCTTAAATGTCATCTCATTCCATGCCCTGCCATGGGCAGGAACACCTTCCACACTGATGTTTCTTTCAGTGCTCAGTGTTGCTTTTTTCCCCCTCATTCTCCTTCCAGAAAAAAACTCCTGACAGTAAATGGAAGAATTTTAACCATCATCGATCCAGTTGTTGATATCACCACAATTATTTGTTCCAGATTGTCCAGTGTCCTGGACAGCTTTTTCTCACCGTGTTTATACATTATTCTTAAAAGCAGAGTTGCTTTGAAGAGGCATTAATAGGTCACTGTCTTATCCCAGGGGGATAAAACCAAAGAGAACTCCCCTGGCCAGTGCAGGGATGGTTTTCTCATGAGCAATTCCACGGTCACCCGAGAAGCTTTTGGTAAAACATTCAGTAGCTGCAGGATGTTCAGTCACTTCCTTAAGGATTGCTGAGATTGGATGATGGGAACGTCCCAAGCAATGATGGCAAAGCCCCGGTGCTAAATTTGGCACCATCAAATTTGGGCTGGCACCAAGGACAGGGAGCTGTAAATGTTTTCTGAAATAACTTTGGCACCAGGATTGGGGATCTGTTCTGGATTACCATTAATGCTGCTATGGATGGCTGCAATTTCTTCCATGGTTTTTCCTTTGGAGGCTCCCTCCTAAGATCCATCTTGGAGTCTGTAATTATCAGCTCTAGAAAAAAAAACTTCTTTACAGTCTTATGCTGTCACTAATTTTTTTGGATTCTTTTCCACAACACCAACCTGGACCTAATCAACTTCCTTTCGTGGTTATTCCATTTACATTTACCTTTGAGGTGCAGAGTGAAGCCAGAAAGACATCCAGTCATAGGCTCATAAAATATCCTGAGCTGAGGAGGTTTTCTGCACCCAGAGAATGAGTGCAGGTACCAAGGCAAATCAAATAAATTGGATTTAATAATTTGTCATTTATATGTATAACCAAATTAATTGAATTTAATAATTTTTAATTTGCATATATAATCTGATTAATTGAATTTAGTAATTTGTAATTTCTCCATGTTTAATGTGTTTTTTAATGGCACATATCTGTACCACTTGCAGTGGAATATTCCCTCTTTCCCCCATGTACAAACACTCATTTTTAATATAGATAATGTATTATTTTAATAAGAAATTCTTCCTTTTCTTCATCCCCAAAGGGGATGTCTTCATCCCCCTCTGAGGGATGTCCTTTGGTGAGACAGGAAGCCAAGGGAGCAAACTGGATTCATGGTGTGGAATGGTCAAAGTCAACGGAAATCCACCAAATTCATTTGGTTTAGAAAGTTGCTGGCTGTGTTTTCTTGTCAGGTATCACACCCCATCCTGCTGGGAATGCCCAGGAATGGGGTTCTTCCCCTCCATGCCCCGAAATCCTTCCAGGAGGGCATTTCTGAGGAGCAGAATTAGGGCTGTTGCTCTCGGTTCAAACCCAAACCCCTTCATTTCCTCTCCTTTCATCCAATGTAAATAAACCCTCGGTGGGGCTCGGAGGCTACTGGGAAGCTCTGATCATGTGTTCTAAATAAGGCACTCCCAAAAAAAGCAATGCCTGTAGGCTCAGGAAGGGAACTGGCAGTGGTGGAGCCCAGAGGTCGAGGGGTGCAAGTGGAGCTTTTTCCTGTGTTTGTCCGAGGGGATAAACAGCAGGGGAGAAATGCTCTGCTCAAATAAAACAAAGCACAAGCAGGAAGAAAATAGATGGTTCTCCTGATAGATGGCAGCTTTGGCTAAACCCAACTGCTCATAAAGCTGGGGGGCTTTGCTTAGGAAAAAAAGGGGTTTTTAATCTGGTCAAACTGCTACTTTTCCCCTGTTTTCTGTCCTCCAAAAGCAGAAAACCTTAGTCTGAAAAAAAATTGTTGCCCACACCGACTTGAAAATTGTTGAAAATGGAGCTAGAAACTGCATGTGTTTCTGTCTTAAAGTATTAAACCTGTTCCTTTCTCTACTAAATAGTTGTAAAACAACCATAGAAACAAGAAAAGATTGCATAGAGTACAAAAAAAAAATATTGCATTAAAGACTGTGTAAAGTCCAAAGTGTCTAGCTTGCAACCACTGTAGTAACCAACTGCAATCAAATAGCACAAATATTGTCACTGTTTAGTCAGATGCTTTTCAAGTCCAAAATTCAGATTTAGGAGTCTCCCTTTCTCCATTTTACTGCTTCAGACCCCAAGATTTGGGGGCATGGAATATGTGCCAGTTTTACGCTCCATAATCTGGTCTTGCTTCTCCAGCTGAAGGGCAAAATAAGAGAAAATACAGCCCTAGAAATTGTGGGGAAGTCAGTTGAAGGGCTATTTGCCCCATCACAAATAACACTCCCCTTTAATGCACCCGAGCTGGCAAAATCCAGCTCAAAAAGATTAAAGAAACTCATAGATGTCACACTAAGGCTTTAGCCCCACAGAATGGTGTCTCTGCTCTATTCCCATCTGTTTCCCAAAATGTTTAATGTAAGGCCCAGCCTTCCTTTAATTTTAGTTTTTTTGGCTGGCTGTGGGAGTTTTAAAGAGATCATAACGATCCCTAAATCACAGATAACTGAACCTCTCAGAGCTGACCCCTGCTCTGCTCATAAAGCCATCCCTTGCCAGCTCTCAGTCGATTTGATCTCCAATAAATAACAGGGCTGGGTAAACAGGTGAACTCACAGTGGGCAGGATAATCCTCACACCTTCCCCGGCACACACAGCCCCAGGGCCAGCAGGAGGGACACTCAGGAGATTGGCAGGACACACAGCTGTGGCCACTGCACTTTTTCAAGGGCTTAAACGGCCCTCGAGTGTGATTTTATACTCTAAAACCTCCTAAAATACGACCACATCCTAAATGCATTAAGGATTGTTCCAGGGCCCCCTGTGGTTAAATGGGAGAACCAATATCCTCGAGCTGCTCTGCAAATAGGAAAAGAAAACTACATCAAATGTGGGGAGGACCGTGATGGGGAATAAAGGGATATGTCTATTTTCCTTGGGTTTGAGGGAAGAATAGGGAATCAAATGTCTTGCCAACGCTCAGGTTCATTTCTTGCTGTGGTTTGGGACAGGGGAAGGATAATGAAGACTGATCAAAATGAGCCAGAAACGATCATAAAACGCCTTAATTCCTGAGACTGCCTTGAGAAATAAGACAGACAGACAGATAAACAGACAGACTCATGCTTGCCTGAAGACCTGCTGTTTGTCAAATTTACACCAAGATTTTTATCTGACAAGAACTTAAATTGGCCTTAAATTTTCTCTCACTGCCGATTCAACCCTGAGGAACGTTCTCTGCAATTTCCTCGGAGTATCACACTAAAATAACCCATTTTTCCTTAATAACTTTGCTAACTCAACATCCATCCTGCAGCACATTGGACTTCCAAAGTAGTTCTCGTGGATAGAAAGGATTAATAGAAGCAGCTGATCCTTTAAGACAGTTTGAGTTGACTTAAAACCAGAGGCAGAAAGCTGGTTTTATGGACTCCTTCTTTTCTCTGGGTATTCTTTGAGCGTAAACATTTCACCTCGTTTTCAACTTCGTGTCACTGCATTCAACTTAATGTCACTGCATTTGACAGGACTGGCTGTTTCTAATTAGAGTGTTCCAAAGCTAATCAGCCAAGCCAGGTAAAATCCACTGCACAGGAACCCACTGGCCCCGTCTGCCTGGAGGACTCCCCGGGCTGGATGGACTGTCAGGTCCTATAGGATGTCAAACCCTCTGGAGCAGCTGAGTGAAACCAGATGTGCTGAGCCCCTGTCCAGGGCTACCTTCCACGTGCATGGAGCAGGTGGTTGGTGATTATCAGCTAAGCTGGAAAATCCGGGCTGGTTTTGTCCTTTTTGCAGCCTTTTGAAGGCGGCTCTCGAGGGACAAAACGAAGCTCGTTCCCACTCAACGCTCAGGAGAGGTGGCTCTCACTTCACCCAGCTTCCCACCCCATATTCCTTCCGTGGCTTCTCTCCCTTTTTGGTCTGGGGCCCAGCAATTTGCTGAGCAAGGTCTCCCACCCAGCAGTGGGACATCATCCAGTGCAGTGGGTGGTTGCAGAGTGCTGGGGAGAAATTTGAACTAGCCCAGGTAATAGAAAATTCCTAAAGCCAGTCAGAAAATCACTTCTTTTAAAAGAAATTATTCTCATGCATGAGAATTTGTTCCCTATTTTTGCCAGAAATTCTGAAATTTGCCATGTTTTCATCAGCTCCTAAGTTTGGGGTTTCTGGTCCCATCCTGTGAGTTGAAAACATGCTTTATTAAGCTCTTTTTGATCTCTTTAGCCTCCCTAATTGCCTTTCCCGAGCTGTGCAGTCCATTTGTACACCCTGGAATCCTTTTTGGGCACAAACCCGGGAGATTTGACATCCACTGGAAGCAGCAATTCGTAATTTCTCATCTGTGTCCTGGGCTGGAATTGTTCAGCGGGAGAAAATCACAAAGTTAGCAGAAGGAAAATAACTGTAACAGTAATAATTCACCCCTGTATCATGAATTGAGGTTTAAACCACAGTCCTCTGAAAGACTTTGTAAAAACTTCAACTGATTTCAACTCTTTCTGTCAGGTTCTGGTTCTTTATTTGCAGTGAATTCCTGTGTGTAGGACTGAAACACATCTGAAGGAGTGGTTAGTGAGGCCTGTGCATAATATTGTGCTGGATATCAAATATATTATAGAAAATCAATATATAATATAATGTAATTTAGATAGGCAGAAGAATTACTTGTATTTCTTCGTATGGACTTGCTCTTTACAACCTGAGACATTGATTTTCTTCTTGGTTTCATTGGATCTTCTCTTAGAAATGAATGTAGAGGTGATAACTTTCTACTAAACACTAGGAATCTCATGGAAAAACTCTCTCACCACTGAGAGGTGGCTCTTCCAGAAAGAAACTGTTTCTTGTCATTATTTTATAGTGTGGCAGCTTCTTTTCTGACTTAAAAGAGTTGCCTCTGTCTGTTCTGCAAACGTGGAACTCTTGCCCTCATCTGCAAAAGGAAACAATTCTGATCTCATTTGCATCCCTGTCACTGGACTGATTTATTCTGAGAGGCCACAACTTGATTGGATTGTCAGAAAAAAAAAAAAAAAAAGAGGAGCAAAAGGAACATTGGCCTTGGAACAAGTTTCTTCCCATGGTTCAGGAAGAGCATCGTCCCCATCTGCTTTCCCTTTCATTCCTGTATTAGTTACACTATTTCCTGGCTCCTGCTTTCACAGCTTCCTTTGCTGTTATGTGGTCAGGATAATGGAGGGGAATATTAGAATAGGGAGAAACAGGCTGTGAACTCGAGCTGGATGAACCTTGCCAGGATTTATCTCCTTGCAGAGCTGATGAGATACCAGGGAGGTCTGGGAGCTTGGGTAGGTGGCACAGCCCGTGGAGTTTGATGTTGGCCACTGTAAATAGAAGAAATGCAAATAATAAAGTCCCTTGTCCTTGCTTTTATTCATCCCTTCTCTGCAGGCTTAAGGAAGAGCTTTGTTAGAAGAAAATCAGTGCTGAAACAGATAAGAGAATAATAATTTGCTAACAGATGCTCTACCATGTTAAAAACAATCGGTCTTTTTTTAATTATTATTATTCCAGCAATACCTTTGCTCCCTGTTGTTCTGTAGCCTTGTTCCTTCCAGGAAAATGTAACCCTATCATCCAATGTTTCTTAATTCCTTGCCATAGCAATGAGCCTTGAGTCAGGCTCCTGCTGAGCAGCTCGGGAGCACGATGATGTTCAGCAGAGTCAGCTTTGCTTTCTGCATAATTGCAACCCAAGAGCCTGTGTTGATATAATGGACATGCAATTTAAAACACAACAAAACTCCCCAAACTGAACAAGCTACTAAACACCTTTTAACTTTTCTCAGCAAATTCAATTTTTCTGCTGTTTCCTGCCCCTTCCTCATCAGCCTGCAGCCCATTTCCCACCTTCTCCCTCACTGAACCCTCGCTGAACCGTGCGGGGAGAAGGGATGGGATTTTCCATCTTAAGAAGGAACAAAGCAGCTCCAGCAGACCAGTGTTGACTGTGCAACTCCTTGGATACTGGGAGCTAAATCCCCTTTTGTTGCCCCTCTCTGGTTCCAGGAGCCAGCTGGTGCAGTGCCCATCCACCACGTGCTCCTGGCACCCGCCCGCAGGAGCAGGGAATGTGTGTGGCCAGGGCACAGCAACCTCCATCCCTGGCATGGGAACAGCTCTGGGGGGACCCTAAAGAGGCAGGTGCAGCTCCAGCTCCAACCAAAAGCTGGGCAAAGCCATTCCACTGCACCTTCACCCTTCCTGCTTTGGTGTCTCTTTGGTTCAATTGCAGCTCCAGACCTCGACGTGCATCTTATTTGTCACAGAGAACAAAGGCCACTCCTGAGTGCTCTTCATCCCCCCATTTATGCTCCTTGCAAGGCTCAGGACCCCCCAGTGGGAAAATGGCTGAAAAACCATGGATAAGGAGTGCTGCAAATCCTGCTGGAATAATCAAAGACACCTGTCACTGGGAGAAACTGCTTTCTGGTCCAAGCACAGCTTTTGCTAATGGAGATATAGGGGATCATCAGGGCTGCTCATAAAGCTGAGGTTTCAGTTTTTGCCTTGTGGGCAAGGGGTTCGTGTTCACTTTCTGCTCATTCCGAAATAGTTCAACCACTTTGCTGGAAGTGGTTGAAAAAAATGTTATTTAAAATGTTAAACAGGCTCCCTCCCCTCAAGCATCTGCCAACATTTGCCCCTAAAATGAAAGTTTAGGGGAATTTTGAGGAAATGAAACATTGGTGAGATTTAGCCAAAGGTCTGGCTTCTTCTGAGTAATAAATTGTGTTTGTGGAAGAGTCCCCTGGCCAGATTTGCCTATTTCTTCATTTGGAGCTACTGGATCCCACTCACTATTCTGCACTAATTCCTCTAATAGCAGCAAGCACACTCCACACATCCTGATACTCCAACTCAAAACTACCTTTTACTCTGGTTTTTAAGAGCCTGACTGAAAATTCCTTCTTTGCAGCTCAAGATTTTTCAGCAGCTCTTTGATTTGTTGCCGTGCTCCTCACTCCTCTCCTCAACAGCTTCACATGATATCGATTTTCCTTCTCTCCACTGCAGAAACCTTCTCATCTGAATGATGGGAGATTTCAGGAGCCCTGAACTGAGGCTTCCTCCTCCCCTTCCAAAACAGTTCAACAATCTCCTCTCTCTCTTTTTTTTTTCTTTTTTTTTTCCCTTTTTTTCTTTCTATTTCTTTTTTTTCCCCTTCTTTTTTTTTTCTCTTTTTCTTACCTTATCCTCATGGCTCACATCCTCTCCCTGCACCTCCCTCCTGATTCACTGGGTAACCCATGAATCTCTCTTCAAACAGGGAACATCTGGGGATGGAAGGGGAAGGGTGTAATTACTATAACACATGGCAAGAACTGCAGATTATTTTGGTATTATCATTGCAACTTCCTTGTGTTTCTCCCGCTTCCCTTTTGGCATTGCAGGGGATAGAAACTGCCTGAGGGAAATGTTTCCTTCCAGCTCTCTCTGAAGGACTGGAGGGAGGTTCTTTGAGAGAGAGAGAGGCCACAACTGAGGGCCTGGTTTGAAACACAGCCCATCTCCAGCGATGCCACAATGATGAGGTGTTGATATCATGGCAATCCCCACAGGAGGGCAGGGAATAAGTGGCTCTGTATTCCTCAGAAGTGAGGGAAAGGTTGACTCCTGCACCATCAGCACTGCAAAGTCCCCCAGGATCAGGTCCATCCTTCACCCAAGGAGACACCATTTATTAAATGAGGGAATGCTGAGATGGAAAACCCCCCTGACCCCACAGGAACTCCTGTAATATTTTGGGGTTGGATTATTGCTTTCTTGCCAATCTTAAGGATGATTACAATCTTTCAGAGCCACTCTGCATTTTTTCAATGGAAATAGAATTCCAAGTGATTTGGAACCCCCTTGCACATGTTTAAGGGTCAAGTGCAGCCACTGCAGTTCCAGTCATGAGGACAGTCCACACTTTTACATTATCCTTTTTGATCCCTATGGAATGATTCCCTGCCTTCTGCCCACCCCAGAATCTCCAGCATGTTGTGATGCCCTTCATGATCCCATTGTTGGTGTACCCAGTGCCCCTGTCCCACAGTGTGTCCCACTCTAAACTACAGTCAGCCTGGAGCTATTATTGGAAGGGAAATTCCATCCCATCCCATCCCATCCCATTCCATCCCATCCCATTCCATCCCATCCCATCCATCCCATTCCATTCCACTCCATTCCATCCCATCCTGTTCCATCCCACTCCTTTCCATTCCATCCCATTCCATCCCATCCCATCCCATCCCATCCCCTGCATTCAAACTAAATGTCAAGGCAGATCAAAACAAAAGTACCCTTACAAATGTCAATCCTATAAAAAGTAAGTAAATAAATAAAAACATTAAAAAGGCCCCAAATCCATTTAAACAAACTCCCACAGAATGCCCATAAATTCCACAGCTGGCTGGAAACTATTCCCATCTTCCAGGTGAGCTCCAAGGCTTGTCCAAGGGGGAGGAGCCCCTGCCAGGCTCTGTTCTCCGTGGGGTTTATTGCTCACAGCCTCCTCATTAATTAGCAGAACCATCAGGGATCTCCCAGGTTCCCTCGTATTCCCAAGGTGTTCCCTCACTCTCAAAGGCTTCTGATGCTGCAGTTCTGACTTCAGGCTTTGGGGATCCCATAAATCTGTTACCACATTCCTCTGATAAATATTTTCTCAGGCTCTTTAGCAGGAGCAGCAAAGGGAGCTGTGGGCAGAGGGAGAGTCCAAACAAACATTCCTGTCACTGAGCTGATTTTCCAGCGGTGTTGGTGCTCCTGGAGCTGCTCACCACGGGATCCAGGCTGCCTCTGGCCATGGGGGTGCCCATTTCCACCATTAAGGGGACATTGGTGGGCAGGAGATCGAAGGTGACCTGGGAAAATCCATCAGGATTTCTCCTGTGAGACCTTCTGTGGGAAGGGAATCAAGCAGTGCAGGACACCAAGGAAGGGAGGAGAAACTCAGCCTGGTATCCTGGGGAAATTCCCTCTTAGCCAGGATGGATGGACAGCTGATCCACACCAGAAATGAAGAGTTTGGGTCATTTAAAACAAATTCAATGTTTTTAATATTTATTTGCACCTTCAGGTATTACTGAAATCTTCCTTGTTTCCTGATACAACTCTCAGACTTCCTAAAATTCTGCTCTTCCAACATACCTTGTTTCCATGGATTCAGGAATCAAGCTGAACATCCCAGAGACAACTGGGCATCCCTGAGGATGGATGATCCTTCCCTGGGCTGGAATATCCACACTGTGTTTTGTGCTGAGTTTGGATCAAATTCTCAACCACATTTGAGTTCACTGGTTTCTTTCTGTCCATTTTTTGCAGAATCCAACCAGTTGCAGTGATATCAAGCAAGTGTCCAGCAAATACCCAACGTTCCTTTTTTTAACTTGGAATCAACGATGAAATTTCAGTTTGACTTGGACTGGGCTGTTTGTTATGTGGAAATAAGGGATTGTGAGAAGGTTTTCCAATTTAACTGAATATTTTGCCTTTTCTGTACTTTCAGTGGATTAAAAGAACCAAAATAGAACTGGAGGAGAAAATTATCTAAACCCAACAAGATATTTTCGTCCATTAAAAAAAAATGAAATAAAATTACTAAATTTCTTTAGTTAAATTTAATTATTTTTTTTAAATAGAGCAAGATTTGCTTCATTACACTGTGCTTCAGGGTGCCTGAAGGAGCTACAAATGGTTTATGACAAGGTGGTTCATTATGGGTTAGTAACAATGGGATTTGTTGAGATCTCAGAACTTCACTCATCAGGACTCCTTGGCCTCATTTGATAATTAATTTACCACATGGCAAAACAAGCAGGGCTGTTTCTCTCCCTGCATAGTGTGGTTTAAGGGGTCTCCTCCACAAAGTTCTCTCAAGATGAGCAGCTAAAGGCTCCTAGAAGAGCAGCAAATTGGAGTGCAAAACTATCCCAAAAATTCAACCTATTCCAAAAGTTAAACCTCAAATTGTCAAAGGTGTTCCCTGCAGCCAGCCCTGCCTTCCTTGCAAACACTCATAAATAGAAGTCCAGCAAAGAAAGGGGCTGATAAATTAGACATAGATCTATGAAGAGAAAGGCAGCCAGAGCCCCATCCCTACAAGACATATGTCTTTATTTACTCAAACATAAATCAAACCCAACAGGAACCTCTGTGAGCAAATCGGATTCCGTTTGTGTGTTTTTCCTGACACATAAATCTGGCTGGAGCAGAATGGCATGAATAATAGAGGAACCCAACTCCCTCAGTGACTAATCCTTCACCGAATCTGGACTGATAACTTACCCTGCTGAGCTGGGCCTTGGTGCTCTGGTGAATCCCGGGGTCTCCAGGAGCAGCCTGGATTTGTGTTTGCTGAAGAGTTTCTCCTGAAGGCAGATTGGATGTGGGCTCCTGTGTGCTGCTGTGGATCCAGCCCCCATGGATGGTGTTTGCTGCTTGTGTTTTGCCTCTCCTGAGGCTCTGAAGGCAAAGCAGCTGTTCAGGTAACAAACAGTGGGACACGATGCAGGAGATCCAATGAGAGCAACCCCAATTAATCACCAAATGAGGCCAAGGAGCGAGTCCTGAGGGGTCAAGTTCCGTGACCTCAACAAAAATGAAGCCACTTACAGGTGGGTTTGTGCATGAACTTCCCTGTGCTAAAGCAGAGCAAGAACCCAGCTGTCCTCCAGGATGCTGGGAAGCATCCCTGGGGATGTGGTGGGACCCAGCTTCAGTGTCCTGGGCTGCCAGTTCCCAGAGGATCTGTACCACCATTTCCCATCACTTAAACTCACAGAACACACCCAGAAAGCTGTGAAAGGAGAAGGTATGACAGGTCTGCTCAGCCTGGAGAAGAGGACACTGAGGGGAGACCTCACTGCAGTTCCAAGTTCCTTGGGAGGGGCAGAGGAGGGGCAGGGACTGAGCTCTGCCAGGGCAGGGGCAGGCTGGATCTCAGGGAAAGGTTCTTTCTCCAGGGACTGTTTGGGCACTGACCAGGCTCCCCAGGGCAGTGGGCACAGCACCAAGGCTGCCAGAGCTCCAGGAGGGCTTGGATGATCCTCTGGGATATCAGGGATTGGCCTGTGCAGAGCTCAGGGTTGGACTGGGTGATCCTGGTGGGTGCCTTCCAACTGAACATATCCCGGGATTCTGTGACTCTGTGGCTCTCTGGGATCTGTGCAGGGTCCTCCAGCAGCAGCCACAGCTCAGAGCCCCCTCACCCAGCTGGTGAAGGCCCTGCTGCACCTCCATGGAGTGTTACCAACCAAGGGCTCTCACAGCCAGAGCCATGAGGCATTTCCAGGAGAGAAAAATTTCCCTCTTTCTTAGCTGTGCTTTGCTGTCCAAGCTGCTGAGACTGCAAATTCAGCCATCTCAGGACTTGAAGAGACCTTAGGTGAATCCAGTCTCGCTCTCAGGAATGTTATCTTTTCAATTTTGGCCAACTGAGGGTATTTTCATAGAGATTCCTCTTGCTTGCACTCAAATGGAGAAAGATGGAACATGAGAGAGGGTTTTACTCTGTTGGCTGACAAAGTCTGCTTTGAATAAAAAAAAATGGATCATGCAAAATGTTATTAATGATCAAATCCACAGTTTTCACTAAGCCAGGACATTACTCAAGGTCATATCCCCTGAAATCCTCCTTTGACTGATGGAGTGGTTTCTTCCAGTTTAAATGCAGTCACAATATTATCCCTAATGTAAACTGGCAACATAGATGTTTTTGCAGTTGGTGTTGGTAAAGCATTCCCAAGAGTGGCAGATTACTTTCCACCATGGAAAAACAAATTCCACTCTCCCTGCTTCCCTCACCCCCAATTCCACTCACCTTTTCCAAACAGTACATTGGGTAGGAAATCCTGATGATGTTAAAGCTGCTTCTGCTGAAAACCTGGCTACCTTAATTGGTCCTGTTCACTTGATATATGACATTTTCTAAGTCAAGGGTTTCCTGTGCTGAGCATCCATTAATTATGTCTCCAAAGAGGCCTTCCTGGTGCTGTATCAAACCCACCTTGCAGGAATGGAAAACAAGCAGATCCACGGGGAGTAACAAACCAAAAGGTTCTCTGGGGTGTGTTAAAGAATACCTGGGCTCAGGAGGGGAACCTGGCAGGGAATGGGAGTGCAGAGCAGCCTTAAAACAGCTCCTTGGAGCTGCAGGTTGGCAGAGCTACCCAGAATGATCACATCCATTAAATGTGTTGATGCTGAGTGTCTCATAAATACCCTGATATACGGCAGGAGGAGCCCAGGAGTGGCTCCTGCAGAGCAGGACATGGTGGAGGTCAGGTGGGAATTGATGCCTGGAAAAAGACTGGCTTGGGTAAGGAAAGGAAGGTTGCAGAGACAAGGGAGGGGAGGAGGAAATGAAGGGAGCCTTACTGAAAAGCCACACTGTGGTTTCAATTCTACCACAACTGCAGTTCAAGGCTAAGCTCCTCTGAGCTGCAAAGGCCTGGGAGACAGTGATGAGCTGATAGTTTTTTAATGGCTTAGCACAGGAGCCACCAGGAAGGACAAATGCTATATTATTCCTTGATTTGAAGGATGCTGAAGTGTGTTTCTAACACAACATCCAGCAAGCTGGGGCAGGTTCACTGGAAAGGGGACAGGTTGGCTTTGCTACCAACCCCTGGCTGTCAAGGCAGGACAGGACAAGAGGGACAGACGTCAGCAGGACGTGCAGACAGATTTTCAAACTGCACCACATTGCTCTGAAAGATGGGCCACAGCTTTAATAAGTTGTCATTTAATTAAAAAAAAGAAACCAACTCAAAAACAACAACAAACCCTCATTGAAAGCAGATGACACCCAGAATGATACCTCTTTGAAGTGATGGGGAGACACCTCGTTCCTGGGCACAGGTCTCTTCCCTCTCCTATCAACCCTTCAAGAGCCAAAGTGGGGACTGAGTGATGATATTTCCCACCTGCTGCAGTTCTGATCCTGGGGACAGTCCTGAGGCAACAAAATCCATGGAAACTCTCATCATCAGAAAAGCCTCTGATGAAAAAAACACCCTGACAACTTTATTTGCAGCAGTCCTCATGTTTTGGGGCTCTGGGCCAAGGACGGAGTTCTTATTTTCAGGGTGTGCATCTAGAAAAATAAGAACTATATCCATTAAACCTGTACTGGCAGTTTTAAGGATATAAAAGTGGTTCTTCTTTTAGACAGCTGCCAGTGTGCTCACAGAGTGCCTCACAGCCGTGGTTAGGCTGATTTAACAAGAGAAAAACTCTATCAGATGGAGTTTTACACCCTCACAGAGCCTGTGCATTGGAGCTGAACCAGATCCTGTTTATCCTGTGCCATCTCTGCCTTCTGAGGTCTGTGCAGCTCCTTAAATATCCATCCATCCCTTCCCCTGCTGGCTGGGCTGGCTGTTTGGGGTGGAATCCATCTTCCTGGCCCTCAGACTCTGCAGATTTAGACATCACTCCTGCTGGGCTCCCGTTATCATGAGAGGGGAGAAATGTCTGTCCCTGGAGAGGGATCCATCATGTGCTAAAATGGGTGTCTGAGCAGGGAGAGATGGATGGCTCTTGGGAAGAGTTTATTTCTTTGGATGTGCAAGCAGAGTTATTGCACATGAACTCAGCTTATCCTTATCCCAGGATCCAGCTCCCCTCCAGCTCTCTGTGCACACCCATCCAGCCCAGTGCCTCTGTTTTTCATGAGGACTGACCATCTCTGTAAAGATGTGTCTGAAAAAGCTTTAAAAATCCCCAATAACTCCGAAGGGCTTTTCATATTTCACTGTCCCCTTATCTCTGCTCACTCAGATAAATGAGGTCAGCCAGGGAATGTGGCCCATGTGCTAAAACCATCAGGGGATGATGTCATGGCCCAAAACGAGTCCTCTTCTAGGAGTTTAAAAGGTAATTGAAAGGTTATTTTTTTTAGAAGTTCACTTCATTTTTTTTTTTTCTAATGGGAAGTAAATGAGATTCAGGTCATATTGAGGCAAGCTCAAGGTGAAGTCATAGGGTGAAGAGAGGGAAGATGGAGTTGAAGATTAATTTGATTAGGATTTCTTAAGATAATATTTGATTTTATGAGGGGTTTAAAAGCACCAAGGTCCATTTACTAAGTCTGAGCTCTTCAGGCAGGTTTTTTTCAAGCTCCACAGAAAGGTACAGAGCTTTGTTGGAGTTAGATGATCACAAATGCAGAAAAATTAATGCCAGTTACAATAAGAATCTGCAAAGTGTTAGCAGAAAAAAAAATGGATTTGATTAAATGCAGAGTTGAAGATTTTCTGATTTCCCTGTGAGTTTCCTAATTTTTGCACTGCACAGGCTGCACACTTTTACCTTGGGTGAACATTCCAAGCTTTTAATTCCATTGCAACAAGTAAGTTAAAAAATCCACAGGAAGAAAACATACTTCTGTTTTCCCCAAAAAAAAAAGTTATTGAAGGTAGAGATCCACCTCCCTTTACTCACAAAGCAACTAAAAACTTTGTAACTAAGTGAAATAGGAAATAATGTGGCTCCACAAAGCCAAAGGAGGATTTTTCAGGGGGATGGTTACAGATTAGGAGGAGAAAAGCTAAGAGATTAACTGAATCTCCCCAAATTATGGGTTTTTTCTTTTCCTACAAAGAAAGCTGAACCAACCAAAAAGCCTGAGGGGGATTTAAGTCTAGAACTCGTGGTTTGCTCCTCTCCTTACACCTGTTTGGGAACACCCCACACTGCTGGACATGGTTGGGATCCCCAGCCCAGGGTTTGCCTCCCTATTTTCCTACAACACAAATATTTCTGGTGAAAATGCAGGTAAAAGTGCAGAGCCATGAGCTTCTCCTGCTTTGTCCTGGGCATTATTTTCCTCCATCTCTTCCAGGAGCTTTCCCTGCCCTGCCACCTTCAGCAAAGACTCGGGATTTTTCGGGAGTACGGAATGGGGGAAAACCCAGACTGGATTAAAAAAAAAAAAAATTAAAAAAAAAAGAAGAAGGGTTGGACTTGATGATCTCAGAGGTCCTTTCCAGCCTGGCTGATTCCATGATTCTATGATTCTATGATTCTATGATTCTATGATTTAAACAACTTGAGCTCGATGCAGCTTGTTTTGGATGAACTGGCCCCAGCAGGCAGAGAGGCTGGGACAGGTAGGGAGGGCAGCACTGGATCCAGGAGAATTTATGTGTCCACAGCCTATGGACAACTTGTTGCAGTGACCAGGAACAGCAGAGAACATCATCAAACTCTCTGGGCAACCTGTGCCAGGGCCTCACCACCCCCACAGGGAAAAATTTCTTCTTAACATCCAATTTAAACCCACTCTGTGTCAGTTTAAAGCCATTGTCCCTTGTCCTGTCACTCCATGTCCTTATAAAACATCTCCATCTTTCTTTCAGGCTCCCCTCAGGTACTGGAAGGTCACAACTAGGCCATCCCAAAACCTCCTCTTCTCCAGGCTGAATTTATGCCATTATTACAGTTTAATCTACTCAGAAGAGCACAAGGAAGCTTGAATTCCCCATCCACTGCTACTTGCAGGTCTCATCCCTGTAAATACTAATGCAGTTATTAAGGGAATGTTTCTTTCCTGGATGGGTAAAGAGGGTGAGTGATACAACCTGGGAAAAGCAGAAACTTGAACCTCCATCTCCCAAACCAGGAGCTGCTCTCCCAAAAAACCAGCTTCTGTTAATTCTCTCCTACCCAGAGCACTGAGGAGCATCTCACTGTGGGGAGAGCAGCTCTTCTGTCTCAGCAGTGGGCAAGGTAAGAAGACCTAGAAATTAATTTACAGCATGTTTTTCTTAAATCCACGATGGTCCAAGTAGGCTTGGTCCTAATTTCATTTAGGGTTGGGAAGGGAGTTCAGGAAAACAAATGGATCTCTCCAGATTAAACATGGGTGGAAGTCTGTGTAATGAATTGAATTGGCCCTGGGATGATTTTGCTCATCCTTGCTTTTGTGAAAATATTTGCAGTGGGACTTTTGGGCCAAGTGAGCACTGCCTGTGTTTGTCGAGGACCGCAAGGAATGTTTGGAGTAGAATTTTGGAGCACGTCGTTGAAGAATGTGGATTAGTGGCTGCCTGTGTAATTTAAACTTTGCCATAATTAAACATCAGCAGCAATTAGCAAATAACAACCAGAAACTAACTTATATATATATATATAAAAATTAGCTTTAGAAAAAGACCAGCTATCACAGGGACTTATAGTGTTGGGAAAGATGGAAATGGTCCTGAAGGGTTTTATCTTCTCTTTTCTACCTCCAAAGTCCTGGAAAGCTCCATGGCCTCCCAGGATTTCTCCTGCAACAGCCTGTGGTGGAAAATGGGACTGAGCAGTTCTGACCTTCTGCCTGAGTGACCTGACTCACCCCTTCAGGTGCTCAGGAAGCCCAAAGACTGTTTGCTCAATATTTGGTGACTGTTGGCACTGAGAGAATCTCTGGAGCATCTGCTGCCCAAGGAACTGGGATGCTGAGGGGCTCTTTTCCACCTGGGATTGGCACCCAGGAGGGATGCAGAGAGCACTGGAGGTTTTATTGGGGATGGGCAATGCTCTTCCTACTGCTTCCATCTGCATAAAGCCAGGCTGTGTTTCTGTGAGCAACAACTGCCTCTTTGAGGACAGAAATGCACAGGCACAGGAAATAAAACCACTGAGAAAAAATTAGGAAGTTGGAATGGAAAAGAAAAGAATAATAGGAATCCATGATTTACAGAAGAGCACAATGAGAGACAGAAATAAAGGAGCCTGGAGTTTTATAAGATTATCTGAATTCATTTGAGGAGCAATACAAGAAGTGAAGCTTTGTAGCTCTGGGGACGATATTCCCTCAACTTTTCATGGCCATTCAAATGCCTGGTGTGTGGATTTGTCAGGCTTAAAAGACTGGCAGACTTGGCAATCTGATTCTTTTATCTGCAAGCCAGGTAGGGCACAGGCAACTGCCCAACTTTCCCGTGTTCTCCTGCCAACATTTTCACTTCCCACTCGGAGGGACTCGGTGCAGAGGGTACAGGGGGATCAGCCTTTGTGTTTGCTCTGCTCTGTGGCAGAGACAGACAAAGATGCCAATGGTGTGTGAGGATTACGGGAAAGTCTGACCCTTTGTTTGCTTCAAAATGAGCTGAGGAGATCCAAGAAAGGGCATTAAAGCAGCACAGGCTGAACCTGGCCTGGGAAACAAGAGTCAAGGGAATGTCTGGTCACTGGTTTGGGCTGAGAGGCTGCAGGAGGGTTTTCTGCTGACTGCTCACCCAGAACACCCACCCAGGGCACAAAAACATCTGAAACTAAAAATAAAGTGTCCCCCTGGCCTCACTGGTGGTATATCAGAGCAACTCTCCATCTTCCATGCTGTGTTCCAAGCTGCTTGGCCAGACCCCCTTCCAAAGAGGGCCCCCCCCAAGCCTTTACAGCAGTGGGGTGTCAGAAATGGCTGGGGCAGAGAAAACGTCCTGCTTTTAGCTGGATAACATCAGGGAAGGCAAACTGTGCCTCCAGAGAGTGCAGGATATCCCAGCAGGGCTCAGCCAGGCAGGATCCAGCCCTGTGGAGTTCCCAGGGCAGGGGATGAGGGGCAGCCCTGGGCTGTGCAGCAGAGCTCAGATAATGCTGGGCCTGAACTTTTAATCCTAACCCTGTGGGTGATGAAGACACAACCCAGCAGGTCTGTGCTGGAGAAAGGGGTTGAAGCTGCATTTCTCCTCTTTCAGGAGAGCATTCCAAGTTCTCTAATTCCCATCCAGACTTAAACATTCGTTCTTGTTGTCTGCAAGCTAAAACTCAATATCTGAAGATATTTTGTCCTACAACTGTTGAAACTCAACCCTGTTTTTTTTCCTATTAGTTTCTGATGAGGCTGATTAAGATGTAGTGAAGTCAGATCTGGGATGCAGGGGAACACATTCCAGCTCTGCTCACAATAAGAGTCTCAGATTTACCCCTGGATCCCCAGTGTTCCCCTGTGATACAGGATACTGCATTCCCAGAGTTCTGAAATCCTTGCTATGCAGCACAAGTGTGTGGTCAAGAGTATTTTGCATTGTTGGATAACAGATTTCAGGGATGTTTCTCACATCTTCCACGCAGCACAGGGGCTAGTTTTTGAAAGAGGAGCCACACACTCCTTATTTTCTGGGGAAACAGCAAAAGTCAGCCATCAATCAAAGGCACAAAAATCTAAAATCTACTTTTCCCTCCACTGTGTTGCTGCTTGCCCATGGACACTAGACCCAAATGAAAGGACTGATCTCTGAGAAAAAGGAACGCCTTCAAACATGAAATATTCACTTCATTTAGGGCCTACAAGGTTTTTGGAACTGCCTGCTGTGCCACAAACCTTTGGCTGCAGCCCTTTCCATCAGCCCATCCAGCTCCCCCTCTCCTCGGGACAGGCTGACTCCAGAGCAGGAGCTCACACCATCCATTTTAATACCTGTCCCATCATCTTGTTTCCACGGACCACCCAGACCTGGGAGCTCAAAGATGGCCATGTTTCCACATTATTGGGTTTGGGGGTCGTGTTTTGTTATTTTTTTTCCGTGCAAATAAACTGTGACAGTCTCCATTGGGAGCGATTGAATCCAATTAAACCTGTTTTCATTTTCCAGTATATTCTGGACGGACTCGTTTTTGCTAATTGGGACTAATTATGTGTCTCTGCCAAACTGGTAGGTTCAGGGACTAAATAACTTTTCCTTTTGAGAGTGTGTAAAACCTACTTTACCTGGAAGGCACATGGAGGAAAACAACCTGGAAAGAGATAAAATCCTGATGAGAGGAGGGTCAGAAAATCAACTCAGCTCCATTGGAGTGCCATGAAGAGGAGCTGCTCTGGCACATCCTTGCTCGGGGATGGCTGTAAATTCATTTTGAGCAGAACACAATAAGAAAGACAACAATCAGCAGGGCCTGCTGGGCAGGGCAGGGACGCCAGGCCTGATGTTTTGTGAGTGCTGAGCAGAGCCGTGGGGAGCTGCTCTGCAGGACATTTGTTATTCAGCTTGGAGGGACCATTAGTGGGAGACTTTTGTTCTGCTTGGGTTGGATGCTCTGCAGCTGAAAAGGAGGGAACATGTGTAAACAGCCTCATGTGACAGCATCACCCTGTCACTGGGCTCTCAAGACACAGGGACACAGCAGCACTTTCCCAAGAGCTCCTCGGACACCAGTCATTGAAGGGGTGGGAAATATCCTTGAGGAGCCCTCGGGACAAACATCTCTGGGATGCTCTGCAAAAGGCAGCTCCTGTGGCCTCAGACACCAAGAGAAGCACCAACCTCATGGCCTGAATCTGTCTAAATCTGCTTAAATTTACGTCATTGTAATTCCCATGCCTTTGACCAAATGACAATAAGGGTAGTTAATGTCTGAGCTGTTTAAAAGATGAGCTGCCGTGGCTTTAGAATCCAAAGTTCTTGGTTTTTCTGCCCCTGGTGCCATTTAGCCCCTGAAACTGGTCATTTTAAAGGGGTGTGGGAATTAAACACACCCAGGATTTTTAGATCCATAAATGCCCATGAGTCTCACAGGGACATAAATTTCTATATATCTTGGGACTTTGGATATTGTAAGGTACAAGGTGGCTTTTCCTTTAGGTGCAAAAAGTTCTGGTTTCATGCTTTTGCCACCAACTGAGGATAGAACAACACTGTAGGGAATGAAAACAAGTTTATGAAACTGGCTGAGCCGGTTCCAGCTGTTTAGGGGTTGCTAATGCTTTTTCCTGTCCCTTGGATATGAAGCTGAGGCTCTTCCCAGGATGGGACTTGTGTTCATCTCACAATTAGTGCCCAGTGCTTTGGGTGTCAGACTTCCAGGAGCAGTTTGAAGTCACTTATGAAAGATTAGGGCCTTTTTAATAATTGGCAGCTTTACCATCCAGGAAACTGTGCTTTCATCTTCATTTGGAGAGGGGAGGGAGGCAGAATAAAGAAGAAGAAAGACGACCTAGGAGGGGGGAGACCAAGGCAAGGAAAGCAATGAATCCTGCGTATCATATGAGCTCTCAGGGCACTGACTTTCTGTGCCAGGGTCTTATTTGCACGGCTTTTTCCAAAGAGAAAATAAACAGGCAGCTCCACAGCTGCCCATTAGTATTCCAGGGCTGTCGCGGCTCTGGCATCGCCCTCGGCACATGGAGCTGGGGCTGGTGGCAGCTGAGCCCCGCAGAGCTGGGGCTGCCCGGCTCCCCCAGCCGAGGGGGCGTTTGTTCTGAGCTCCCCTGATCTCGTGTGGCCGAGAAGGAGGAATTCTGGCTGTTGTTTCCTCGGGAGGACGCTGGGAGCAGCCGGGATGCTCAGCCGGGATGCTCAGCCGGGGTGCTCAGCCGGGATGCTCAGCCCTGAGCTCCCCGTGCTGGCTCAGCGCGGACAAACCCGGCACTTGCGGGCTCAGGGGTTTTCCAGCCTTTCTATAGCGTGATGTCAGAACAGGATTTAAACGGAACACCAATTGTCTGGCTCGCAGTCAGGCAGGAACATGTGGTACCTTTTTGCTGTTCTACTATTTGTCTAAGTTAAGCTACATCGTTTTTCGTTAACCGAGGGGATCTGTGGTTCCTGGGGAAAGCTTGCATTCCACATTTCAATATTTTATGCTGTTTCTTAGTCTGAAATGGAGTTTTATTTTCCCTTTCCAGTTGCTTTTAAGAAAAGGTTTGTCTTTTGCTGTAAATCTGGATGAAACCATCCTGGTCTTGTCTCCAGCACCCTATTGGAGGGAGGAGTGGATATTACATTACCTTGTCCAACTGGCTGATTGCCACGAGCTTTGACTTCCCTGAATTATCCATGAATTCACTGTATCTGAGACAAAAAGGGTCCCAGATAATTTTGCTGCTTTTCAAGTGCTTCTCCAACAGAAATTCCACAGTAACCTCTTGTCCTGTAGCCCCATTCCCTCACCCATTAACCCACAGTGACACAGATGTTTGGGGAAGTGATGTCTGAAGGTTGTATGGTTATTTGAACATGCAGTTGTTCATGCCAAAAACCATGGGAATTCAGCCAGGGAAGGGAAAAAGCAATACAGCAAGAACTGTCTGGCCAAACAGAGCCCTCTTGGCTGTTTAATATTGAAACCCCACACTTGCCTGATCTATGAATTGTTGATATGATTGATAGATGCTCATGTACCCAGCTAAACCCTGAAAAGCTGCTCATGGATGTGGAGAGACTAGAAATGGAATCTGAAAATTGAATTCCACCAGATCTGGGGATAAAAGGGAGATGAACTCCCATTGCTGGTTGCTCTCAGCCTGTTCCTGCTCACCATGGAAGTGCCACCAGGACAATCCCTTCCAGCTCACTCACTTACTTTGGACCAAAAGCTGAAAATGCCTTTTATAATCTCCATATTACACATTACTATTGTCTCTGAACCATAGACCTGACTTAAACCTGTCCCCAAACCTTAGCTAAGACTCATCCCTTTGGTTTACATCCATTTCCAAAGGAGGGGAGAAGAGCAGCCAGTTCCTTTTGGCAGGGAATTAAGCAGCTCACAGAGCACTCAGAAAGAGCTGACAGCATTAATTTAGGATGGTCAGCAACTTGCAAGACTTCCAGTAGCTCAGCTCAAACAATTCACCAGGATATCTTGCTGTCTTCAGCTTCTCCATCTGCAATTCATTTCAGGGCTGGAAGATGCAGTGCCTGAAAAATAAAAAGCAGTGAAGGGATGAGAAGGGATCTGGATGGAGGGTGTGTGGCCTTGATATCAGCTGAGTGAAATCAAATCTTTTTAATTTACAAAGCTGCCTGTTCCTGAAGCCTATGTGGCTTTGCTGAGGGTCTGTCAGAATTCCTCTGCACCCTGTGGTATTTTTTTGGATCTGCACTTCAGATTTGAGTACATGGGGCAGGTTACCAGTGAAATCATAGCAGTGTAATTATAATGTTATTATTAGGCCCACTTTGTCCAGAATAGAAACCCCAGAGAAAGCAACACCATGAGAGCTCTGGCAATATAATTAGGGAGCAGACAGACTTCTTAGTCACACTGTATTTTCTAACATGGGGCTCTTGCAGAGCTGACAGAATCCCCAGGAAAAACAGGATGACTGTGCAGATTTCTGGAGAGGAGCCTGTGGGATCAGCTGCAGGGAATAAACCCTTGCAGAAAAGATATCCCAATGCTGATTGAAGATGCAGACTTGGCCTGTAATACTGGATTGAAGTCCATGGCCTTCAATCTGAAAACAACCCTCGGCCTACAACAAGGCTGTTCACATCTTGATTTCTTGGGGAATTTGACCTGACTCATGCGAAGCGTCGAAATCCAAAATTTAATCAGCAGTTTCTCTCTCCCGGGCTGGATATCAGGCTGGGAATCTCATCAGAACAGGATTTCTTGTGAGATTTCCAATTCCTGATGGCAGAAAAACACCACAAGAAAGGCCCTGCTTCATTCCAGCCAAACCCAGACGTTTTGGAGACGTGCAAAACCAAACAGTGAAACGTGCCCAGGGTTTGGAGACACTGAGGAGTTTTTTCAGGATTCCTGTTGATGTGACCAGATCTCTTTGTGGTCCCTCTGTTTCAGCAGGACAACCTGATGATAAATTGCCATTTCTCAGCAGTTCAGGCTGATTTCTCATTCGAAGGAATGGGATTTCTCCGTGCTGAGCAGATCCTACCTTGCCAAAATCGGTGCTGTGAGAGGGCTCCACACAACTCACCAGTGCTTAGCAATGGAAGAAAGAAACCCCAAACCCAAACAGAAATCAGCTCAACCTGTTATTAGTGGTTAAAAGGGGAGAAGCTGTAATATTGGAGTCTGATGTGGTCCCACTTGCTCCTAAAGAGGGTTAAATTTTTTTGTGAGAGTGAATTGTAAAAAGCAACTTGGAGCTGTCTCTTCTTTCCGAGAAATCCTAAAGATCTTGAGTGCCCTCTAGAGCCACGCTGGGATCCTCCCTACCCTGAACACTGAGCTCGGTTTTTGTGTGCTCGTTCTTCTCGGTGTTTCTCGAGTGAGCTGCAATATACAGCCCTTTAAACGAGCTTTCAGCACTGCATTAATCACAGGCCTTAATAGGCAAATTCAGCTTTTTTCCTGCTAATATATTTGCATGCTCTTTACGTAACAGAACGCTAAAAAGTACAGTCTGTGCAGCTGGAGAACCACGAGCTCGTTTCATTGCCCAGCCAGCCCTGCAGCGTGTGGTTTATATCCCGAAAGGAGAAACAGAAGGCACAATTTTCCTCCCTGTGCACTGACACTTCATCTCTTCTGCCTGGAGCCAACTGCCTCTGATTATGGATAACTCAGGGAAAAGTCTTGAAAACCCCAAATTGCTTTGCAGCCTCGGATGTTTCCCGTGATTTACACGAAGCGTAATCACGGAATCGTGGAATGGTTTGGCTTGGAAGGGACCTCAAGGATTATCCAGTTCCAGCTAGATGGGGGTAAGGGACATGGGAGCTGCTTTAGAAAACAAAAATGAAAGCGTCTTGACTGAGCCATGCAGCAGCTCCCATGGGCAAAGGTCTGAAAGCAAGACGGATAAAGCTCTTGGATCAGTGAAAATCGGGATACAGGCGTGGTGTGAGCTGGGATTACACACTGCCATGGATAAAACTTCACCCAGCGTTTCACCCACGTCCTCCCCCAGCAAACAAACCATCCCTTCTTAGGAGGCTTGGCTTTGGCCACAGAGCCAGGCTCTGTGTGCTCAGCTTTGCCCTCTGGGCAGCTGAGCCCTTCCCACCCAGGAGCAGCTCCCATCCGTGTGCTGGGAATGCACCACATCCCTGGAATCCCTGGAATAGGGACAGCATCCCTGGGAGCAGGAGCGCTGGGTCAGGCCCCCAGCACTGCCCTGACCACACCAGTTCACCCAGAGCCACCCCATCCCAAGAACACCTGAGCTGAAAGGGTTTTTCCAATCACATTCCCCATATTTTAATGGGGGAAACATCATCCTTCTCCTGCTCTGTTCCTGTCCCCAGTGTCTCCAAAAATATTCCCAGGGAGGAAAAGTTCACTGAGAGGGGCTGAGCCACTGCTTCACCAGAAACTCCGTGACCTGAGGGGCTGCTAAAACCCTAAATAATAACAAATGTTTTATTTACAACCAGTAAATCATGCCCATGTGTTTCTGAGAGGATCCTTTCTGAGTAGATGAATTAATGTGACAGAAAAAAATCCGTGTTAAAGCACATATTTTGTTAGCAAACCCTGATGCTTAATATGGCAAAACCCCCTTTTGTTTCATTTTGTTTCACCCTCTGTTCTCAGTTTTACCATTTCCTGGAAAACTGAGTTATTTATTTATTGGGGGGGGGGAAATAAAAAAAATCAGTTTTAAATATTATTCTCCCTGTGGTGCTTTCGTTTCAAAATATATTTTGATTGTGTGTGTGTGGATATGGAATTATCTCCTGAAATGAAAACCTGTGTTTCATTTTGAAATGTCAGACTGAACAACATTTTCAGTCTAGAGATGTGGCTTTATTCCTATGATTAAAGAGATCAAAATAAGATTCCATGCTTCATTTTAAGCACTGCAATTTTTCATCAAATAACTTGTTTCCCTCATTGCTGACTCTTCTCTCCTCCTCTCCCTTCTACTCACTCTTTCCAAACTGGAAAAGGAGAAAAGGCACAAAAGGGGCAAAAATACGGTAGAAATAATTTTCAACCTTTTTTTCTATTTATTCCTATTCAACACGATGTTGAATATTTTTTCCATTTGTAAGAAAAAGTGACAAGTGGAAAAAAGGGAATAATTTTATTTTTTTCATTTTTTTCTCCCCTTTTCACTTTCCATTGTCCTGAATGATGAACTTTGTACTGAAAAAATATAAGTGGGCAAGGGAGGCATTCCTAAAACCAAAAACCAAGGAGCAGATGAAGGAACAATCCCATCCATTTGCAGAAGTACAGCCTGGTCCAAAGTCAAGATGAAATCAAAAATTGTATTAAAAATGAGCAGGAAACTCCAGCAATGGTTACTGGGAGGCACCACGTGCTGCCCCAACTCTCCATGAGTCCAAGAAGTCCTCTGGGACCTCTCATTCCAGGGATTTGGTGCAGCTGGGAGGTCCAGGAGAGAGGGAGATGCTGGTGGACACCAACTTCCCCATAAAACAAACCACTGACACCTCCAACCACCCCTGCCTGGATCCAACCCTGTTTGTCCAAGGCTGGGCAAACTCCTGGAAAAGAAAACCCTGTGCAATGCTGTGGGCTGGGAATATGGACCACAGGGAAGCACCAGCCTCCAGCAGGAGATCTCCAGTTGCCAGCCAGGACATAATGAGTCCCTATTTCCAGGTTTGCACCACACACACACGAGTTATGATGGAGGACACAAGTGTGGAGTAGCTGGTGACAATAAAACAAGATTAGGCTCCAGCCTTGTCTTCAGTTACTGATAGAAAAGGAAAATCTCCCAGGGGATAAGTTGGATCCAGCTGTGAAATGTTTCAGGGGCCTCAGACCCGTGTCATGTACCAAGGAAAGGAGAAGAGGAACAATAAAGCTCTGACAGATGCAGCTGAGTGTTGGGAGCGGGTGTGTAACCACTTTATCATTTCTGAAACGATGTGCAGAGTTTATATTTCTGTTATTTCACATGTGCCCTGAAAGCGAAGAGGGAATCCAGCACGATTTGGGAAGAGATATTGCTGGGAGGGAAGGAATGTTACACTCCAGATTGGTTTCCTACCCCATAAATTCAGCCCTTCCACACTTCTGTTCTTTGCTCAGTCCCACACACCCACCCTCACAAACCTCTCACAAAAGTAAAGAGCTGCTCCTGCTGGTGCTTCTTGTTTTCCACCCAGTTCCTATAAAACAAACATGTTTTCTGTTCTGCATAATTGATCTGCTGGGTCAGGAGTCGATTTTTGGTACCACAAAATCAGCTGACTCCCAGTTCCCTTTGGTGTTTGACACCTGAATTGAGTTTGGCTCCAAGCAAACAGTGACCTGTTGTTGTGGATCCATCCCTGGGAGTGTCCAAGGCCAGGTTGGATGGGGCTTGGAGCAACCTGGGCTGATGAAAGTTGTCCCTGCCCATGGCAGGGGGTGGAATGAGATGAGCTTTCAGGTCCCTTCCAACCCAAACCATTCTATGATTCTGTGATTCTGTGATTCAAACTTACAGAGAAATTCAGGATGGCAAGTGATGCTGGTGAAGTTTAAGGAGCATTTTTAACTCTCAGCATTGTCTGGAAGATTCACTCATGCTCAGATCTTTTTTCAGCTTCTCTCTTAGGATGAATATCCTGAATGGATCATTACTTTCATCTCCTCCAGCTCTTATTATGCTGCTACAGCAACCACAGACAAACTGGGAGACAGATGTGTGGGGAAACTGGAAGGAGACACTGCCAGAGGCCACAGTTCATTTCCAGGGTTCTGCTTTTCTAACTAGGAGAGAAGGTTCCAGAGACCTTCTCTTCTTGTTCAACACTTAAAGGAGGTTTATAAGAAAGATGGGGACAGGCTTGTAGTGATAGGACAAGGGAGAATGGTTTTAATCTAAAAGAAGGGAGATTTAAACTGGATATAAGGGACAGTATTTTTATGATGGGGGTGGTAAAACACTGTACAGGTTTCCCAGAGAGGTGGTGGGAGCCCCATCCCTGGAAACCTTCAAGGTTGGGTTGGATGGAGCTCTGAACAGCCTCTAGTTTAAGATGCTCTCTGCAGTGGGGTTGGACTAGAGGACCTTTAAAAGTCCCTTCCAGCCCAAACTATTCTATAATTCTGGCTTTGTGGGCACTGTTCAAGGTTCCTTTCATCCCCTTCCATCTCCATCAGAGCTTGTAGGAGACAACATCCCCAAGCCCCATCCAAGCCATCCCACTGTGCTGGGGAGAGACAACAAGTCTCCAAACTCAGTAAAGCACTTGCAGAGCAGATGAGAATTGGGCAGTTCCAGGACAGGTCCAGGGACATCATTTTCTGTGGAAAAAACAGGCAGAGGAAAGAAAATGAAGGGAGCAACTGAGGGCTCTGAACTTCCCCAAGATGAATCAGGGAGCCCTTCTGTTTTAATAATCATTAGTCCATCATTGTGCAGATGCTGCAAGGACTCCAAAACTCATTTATTTTGTGCCTTTGCCCCAGCCCAGGGTCCTGTCTGTGCCTCTGCCTGGTGCCTTTTGCTGCTGCTCACTTAGTTTAACCAACCTTGACACTAAAAGGCCAAAAATTAATCTTCCAAGTAAAAGATGGCCAAGATTACTAAATTATGTGCCTCTTCATTATCTTCAGGTACCTTCTCAGGACAGATGAATTGCCTTAAAGTCGGGGAAGAAAATCCTACAGGGAGAAGGCAAAGAATAATGTGCAAATACTGACTGAAAAACATGAATGTGCACCAAAGGAAAAAGGGAAAAACACACATGCCATTTTTTTCCCCCCACTCATTCTGCTTCCTTTATGTTCAGTGGTTCAGAAGATGGAGACATCCATTAATTCTCCATGCAGGAAAGTAAATAGTGATCTCCATCCTCCGGGATTCAGACGTCTGGTCTCAGCTCTCCCTGAGGAATCTTCCTCCACTGCCTAATGGGCTCTGACCATGGCAGAGCCATTTAAGGGATACCATATCATTTTCTAAAGCCTCATTTAGACTCAAACACAAAAAAAACATCGCCCTGTCACACTGAAGAGATTTCAACCGCTCCAACCTCCTTTCGCTTTATTTCTCGTAACTGATTTAAAATGCAGGGATGGATTTAAGAAAGGAGAGGCGAAGGAAGGAAGGAAAGGAAATAGCCCAGGAGCTGACTTTCCAGAGTTGCATTAAATGATGGGTTTTAAAAGTCCATTTTGAGGAAAGTTGTGTAACTTTTTTAGAACAAGTGCCTGCCATAAAAGAGAGAGAAGGGAAAAAGACATTATCTGGTCTGGTAGTTTTCAGGAAGTTGTGGTCCCAATTCCCTGAAAATAAAATTCCTGTATGATCATCATTTTGCTTATTACTTCTGTTAGAGAAGTACCCTGAAAACCCTCAGCAGAACTCGGGATCCTGCTGTAAAACCAGATTAGTGGTGCCCAGATCCAGGGATTGCCTAATCTGCCACAGCGTGAGCTCAGGAATCCTCTCCAGAAGAGGCTCAGGAGCTCAGAGCTTGTTTCTAATCTCAGTTTCAGCTGCAAAACACAAACATGATCATTATTTGTAAACTCACAGACATCAGCAATATTTATTTTGGCTTTTGGGGAATGTTTGACTGTGACAAGACCAAAACGTTTATTTTGTGAATGTTCTCCCGTTTCCAGCCACAGGTTGAAACAGGAACGATGGCAAGAACGAGATTGGCCACGAGTGATTTGACAGAAGCAAATAAGAGCCCGTGAACCATTCTGGTTAACATGAAAGGGCATTTCCTGGTGGGAAACCTGCCTGGATGAAACTTTTCAGCCAAATCGAGTCAGATTGGAAACTGCCACTGGGCAGGAGAGGCTGCAGTGGAAGCTCATAAAATAGGAAGAGACCAAAGGGCATCTCGACAGCAGAGCCAGGAGCAGAGTGAGCTCTCCTGCCTCCTTATTCATGGAGTGTATTTAATGTTTAACTATCCATGGATTTATTCCCGTGTTCCCTGTCCAGCACACCTCCAGCTGCCAGCCTGGGGAGGGAGATCAGCCCATCTTTCTAGGAAACGACTGATTTCATGGGCCACTCTGGTAATGCCATTAAAGAGGATGTTTTGGAACAATAAGTAATCTGTTCTCTGGGATATTTGCACAGTGGAATTCTTTTTTCCCCTGCCCTGATTTTTTTTTTTTTTTTTTTTTTTTTTTAAGAAAGAAAACTAAATTGCCATAGGTAATCTAAAGCTGACCTGGCTAATTTATGGTGGATGAAATGATTGGTGTGGAGCCCATCTCAGAGAGTTTTGTCTTTCCTGGGTCAGAACTTTAACTGGTAAAATTTAGTGCAGCTCTGAAATCAGCAGAGCAAAGATTTGCCCATATAAACTTCAGGACGTTGAAATATTCGATAATATTTCAAATGTTGTTGAAGCCTCCAACTGAAATGAAAGGAGTTAATTTGGGGCCTCTCTGAAATGAGAGTTTATCAGATGTTTGGGCTTGTTACAGAGCAGGGTCAGCAATGATTTCCTGAACCAGGAGGGCTTTGTAGGATCTGCCCGGGGTGGGATATCAGGGTCCTGAGTGACATGAGCTGAGCTGCCCCAACTCCTCTCTCCCAGCCCCCCAAAAAGGTGACCAGGATCCCCTGTTATTGCAGTGACCTCTGAGGGGAAAGTTACAATTTTTAACCCAAATTTCAGGAGCCCTGATGTCACACCAGCAAGAGTTTCTGAGGGGAGGAATCTGCTTTTTGCCTCTTTTATGATAACCTGAGGGATTGATTCTCGAGACTCAGAGATTATGTGCCTATTGTTGTGTTTCACTGATGTGAATTTGTTATTATTTCCAAGGTTTCTTATAAAAAACTTTAAACTGTTTCTTCAGGTTTTAGTCAGAATGTGAAGATGGAGCATTTCAGGGTCTTTTCAAAGGACACACGAGGGACTTGATGGCCCTTGTGGGGTGGAACTGGATGAGTTTTACATCCCTTCCAATCCAAACCATTTTGGGGTTCTGTGTTAAAACCACTTGGGGAAAAATGTCTCATGTGATGCCACCTTTCTACAGGATCTAAAAGTGCAGGAGACCTGAAGGGAGGAGAAAACCCCCCTCAGAGTATCTAGAGAAAAAGGGTACAGTGGGAAATTTTTCCAATTACCTGCAGAAGAGATCCCTCATCAGTTTTCCTATGGAAAACTCCAAAAATTCAGCCTTGCATCCTTGGCACAAGAGCTGATCCCAGGCTTCAGGCCTTGCTGGAGTGTTGGCCTGGGAGGAGGAGGCACTCCAGCCCTGGCAGGGAAAGGATCAATCTGTCAAACCTCAGGCACACGAGGCTTTTTGGGTGCTTGGCCAAAACCCAAATGGAGCTTTCAAAATTTCAGGCTTTACTTGTTCCTCTGTCAACACTTTTCCTTGCTGGGCCATGACTGGCACAGGATTTGGTCTCATCCAAACTGAGATTCACGAGGTAATTTATAGAGGAAATAAACTCTTGTGGTGGGACAGTCCGAGCAGAACAGGTATGTGCAGTGAACATCCCCCCGTGGTGTTTAAAATGTGTGTTATGGCTCTGTACAGTCTGAATGTCTATTGTAACTCTAAGATCTATTTTTGGGCTTGGTTTAGTGCAGTTGAGGCTCTGTATTAATTCAGACCTTTGCAGGCAAAGGGGTCTTGGTGAAACAAACGCTGGGTCTGTGTGAAATGCCCCAACCCAGCCCTACATTTCTTGCTTTTAGCAAAACAAAATGAAGAAAAAAACCCTCTTTGAGCCGTAATTTCCACCCAGATTAGCTGTGACCTGACACATTCTAGCTCTAAACCTTCCAAGGAGATCAACACTGATGTGGAGAACCTGTTATCACCACTGGCTTTTTGTGGAGAACCCAAACTTGCAGCAGCCACCTCTTCCTATCTGAATGTAATTTAGCTGAGATTTAAAATCCAAATAGCAATTAATTTCAGCGAAGCCAAACTTAGCAGAAGGAATAGTTTCCTCTCGGATGACCTGTGTTTATTTTAACTCTTTGGTCCATATGCCCAGTGCTGCTTTCTTGCTCAGGGTATGTGCAAATGCTGATTTTTCTGACACACTGTAATTGCTGCAGGCATCAACTGGCTTTATGCACTTCTCCAAAAATATGGGCAACAGTGTTTGCACAGGAAATTCTGGCTGGCAGGGAGCGCCCTGGATTTCATCCCTTCCTGCCTGTAACTCAATCTCTTTGAAAAATCAGAAAATCCTTGGTTCTGCTTGTCTAAGTTGCATGAAACACTGGGGTTTGGTCTAGACATTGCTGCTGTATCCCATATCCACTCTGGCTAGGTGAGATTTCCAGGAATACCTTCTTCTTACCTTTCTAGGTGTTCCCAGCTTTCTCCTCAAAGGCAGACTCTACTCAAAGTTGTCTCTGCTGCCTTTTTGAGCAGGAACAGAGAAGCAGCACAGAGTGGCCTCGTGGTGGACAGGGAGAATCAGGACACTTGGACTCCAAGTTCTTCTGCAGTTCTGCCCGTCACTGACCACCATGTCTGTGATTTGTGCTGGAGCAGGAGCTGCTCATGGATCTCAGCTTTATGGGGCACTACTGGACGTTTCTCAGCCCACATTTCAGCACTGACTGAGGGGCAGAGGCCATTTCTCCACCAGTTTTGTGGAGAGCAGGATTTTTGGCAGGGCAGAAGCAGCACATCCATAGGGTGCAGACACCCCTGTGTCCACTGGCACTTGGTGCTCCCTCCTGTGACTGTTCAGGTAGGGCAGGATCTGGTCAAGCAGAGAACTGAAATACCTTCAGTCTGGAGAGCCAACTCCCCAAAATCTCTTTGTTTTTAGCTATAACAGGGAAAGAGAATTAATAAAGAAACATAACAAGCACATCCAGTGGGTTGCCCTCACTTTGCAGAGCACACATCCCACTCCCCACACCCTGCTGTGGGGGTGTTCTTCCCTTTGGGAAAGAAGAGGCATTTTTCCTGGTGGATGCAAGTCTGCTTTCTCCTTTTGTTTAAACAGGATTGTGTCCACCCAGACTGCAGCCTGTGCTTTCATGTCATCCTTGGCCACGAGCCTGGATGTTGTTATTTAAGGCCAGAGGCATCACTGCCACCAGCTGAGCCCTTGTGTCTGTGGAGGAGGAAGAACTGAAGGCAAGATAAAAAGGAAAACACCCCTTTTCTCAGGCAAAACCTAAATATCAAACCTAATATCAAACCTAAATATCAAACCCAGCATCCCAGGAGCGCTTCCAAAACATCCTTTGTGATCCTGACCTGGCCTGGGGACAAGAATATCACTAACACAGACTCTACCAGAGCTGCACAGGACTTTTGTGAGACCCTGTCCTGCCAATCACTGCCACTGGAAACTCCTTTGCACACTGAATATGAGGATTATGGAGAGATTTTTGTTTGTTTGCTTTGGGTTTTTTGGTGTGTGGAATGTTGGAGACCAAGTTTCCATTTGCATGCGTGTGTCTGTAGGGTACACTCCTAACAGAGCCTTTAATTACTTGGAGAGGCTGGACCAAGAGTGGGTTATATTTGTCTGGAAAATAACACTTATGTATCCAGCAAATGGACTTCATGATCTAGGAGGTCTTTTCCAACCTTAATGAAATAAAACTTCAAAAAAAAAGGTCTAATGCACGAACCTTAATCACTTCTCTGGCTCTCACCTAATGGCTGGTGACCACCCATGTGGGAATTCTTCAACTCAATGTATTTCCATTAAAAAGAAAGATGACTTGTTGAAATCATACATTTTTTTTTTTTTTTTTGGAAACTGCTCAACTCTGACAAAATCTTTTTTTGAACTGTTTCTATCTGTAGGCAGGACATTACCAGAGGAGATTGGGCAGGTCTTGATTTCTTGCTAGATATTGGACTATCAGTCTCAAGTTCCTATCAAAGAATCACAGGATCATTTAGGTTGGAAAATACCTTCAAGGTCATCAAGTCCAACCTTTAACTGATCTCCACCTTGTCAACCAGACCAGAGCACTGAGTGTCAGAAAGATGCAACTTCAGAAGATGAGGAAGTGATGAAATGATGTCTCTGTCAACCCAATGTCTTGTCATACAAAAGAAATCCTTAAAATTCAGCCTGAAGTCTTTAGATTATATATGGAGAAAATTTAAAGCTAGAGGAGCTTCAATCTGGATGTTCTCATGACAACATGGCCGAGGTCAAATCAGCATTTGGGCAGTAAACAAAGGTAAAATCAGGTGAATAAATTGTGTCAGTGTCAGAAGGGCCACACCTTTGAGAAGAGAACGTTGCATGGTAAATAGCTCATGAGATTATAAAAAAAAAAAAAAAGGTGTTTAACTTGATCTAATTCAGTGTAAAAGCAGCAGTTGATGACAACCCTCCAGTCAGGGCACATTGCAGATGGTGTTTTTCATGGCTGCAATCTCGTGTCAGAGCTTTTGCAGAAGTGGAATTAAAAGTCTTCCCTTCTTTGTGGTGAGGACAGACAGATGCTTTCCTGCTGTAATTCCTGAGTGGCCAGAACGTGTTGGTTGACATTTCAGCTTGATGTTTTAATTGGCTGATTTGAATAAAACTCAGACAGGTTGTGCTGCTCACTTTTATTTCGTGTCTCCCAGCCCAGCAGCCAACAAAAAGAAGACAGCGGGACAAGGAGGGGCACTGACTTTTCACCTCTCTGATTCTCTCCCTGTTTTGTTTAGCTCTTAATGTATTTAAATTCATGCCTTGTTAAATTAGCCCTGTGTCCGGGGGGGGCTGAAGGCAGACAGAGCAGTGTAAAAAGAGGGTGCCCAGCATTCCTCCCAATTGTCCAGGAAAATGTTTTCTTTCAAGATTTTGTGTTTGTTTTTTTTTTAATGGATCTGTTTCTTTCTCATGTGCAGCCCTAACAATGAAAACATAATGTGCCAGCAGTACATCCCAGGGGTGTCCTGCATCCCTGGACCAGAGGAGGAGGTTCCTTATTTTTTTCCAGACACTTGCTGGGGTGGATCACTCCTCCCCATTCCCACCATCCCAAGGAGAAGGGGGAAAGCTTCTCTAGAAACTGTGCACGTTCCTGTGCCTGCAGAAGTGGCACTTCCTAAAGGTTCGTGGGCTGCTCAAAGATCACTTTAGCCAGCAGGAAAGGGAAGCTCTCAGGGAAGGAGTGTTGTGACCTCTCCAGCCTGGATGTCTGTGGGAATTAGTTGGGGTTTGGGCAATTATCTTCCCTTGTCAGAAGGATGAAGGGTCAAGAGGGCTGGATGGAGTGAGAAGGGAAGAGGAAGTCAAGGAAAGCAAATGGTCAGTACATAGGCTGATCATCTGAGACTTGTTCAGGATGTGCCTAAACACTGCTGTTCTCCTCTGGATACTAAAAAAATTGGAGATGCTGAAAGCCCCTCACTCATTATTCTGGTGAATAACTTATGACAAAACCACAGCAGCACCAGTGACTCCACACCCTCCCTTACTCTTTTCCTAAGTGAAGATACATGCCTGTCCTAATTGTGTTTGCTTTTTTCTCTCTCTGTAGGTAAATGTGGTGATAAAATGAGGAGCAGTTTGTGCCTTTGCTCACTCAGGTGAGCAGAGAAACCTGAAGATCTCTGTTGGCAAAACTATCACGACTTCCAAAGGTTCCCGGTGGTTGGAGCCGTGTGTGTGCCTGGATGAGCCACAGCCAGGTGGGATTCAGGCTCTGAGGGAAGGCCAGGGAGAACATGAGTGTGCAGGAGGTATCTCAGGGCCCATGGATGAAGCACAGGCTGAGTGGGAAGCGAGCTGGCTCGTCCCAGGTTAGTGCTGGAGGTGCAAACCCGCAGCACAACCCGCCACAGCCCATTAGCAGGGCCGGGCATCCATCTCTGTCAGGGGGAAGGTCAGGGCTCAGTGAGCATGGAATCGGAATTTCCTCCACCCTGGAGATCCAGGCGCTCTCGGGTGGGATGGAGGTCACTGCCAGGGCAGCACAGAGAACCCCCAGCACCGGTTTGTGCCTCCCAAAAAGAGATTTCGGCTTCACCTTCCCCACTGTGAGGCCACAGAGCCCCCAGGACTTTGTTCCTTCCCTATAGGCCCTCCCAGAGCTGCCTCATTGCCCCTCTCCCAGTCCTTCGTGTTCCCATCATCCATTTGCACCCCAAATAGTGTTTAGTCTGAAAATCCACCCCAGATTCCAAAAATAATCCAGCAATAATCATCTGCTCTCAGTGCAGTCAGGAATGCCCTGACTACAGTGAGGATAGTTTTTTGGTGGCTTTGCTGAAAACAGTGAATCACAGGAAAACTTTGAGGAGAATCAATATCTGTGGAGCAGGTCCTGCTCTGCTATCATTTGTCATATTCCCATCACAACTGTTTCTTTGATGATTATTCAACCTAAACTCAGAAATTGGGCTGTAACCGTGTGAGAACGAGAAAAAAATTGATGTGATACTCAGATATTTCCTACGGAACAGAGGCAAGTCCGTACGAAATGAGTCCTTCCTTCCCATCCATCAACTGTCCAAGGAAATTATTTCAGAGTTCTAAGACTGAGCCTCTGGAATACTACAAGAAACTTCCTGTTTGAAATTCTAAGCTAAGCAGCAGCTGAAACAAAAACGTCTCCTTCCAAAGCAGCAGTCGGGATGAATTACTTGTGAGAAAAGCACATTGGATTTTGCTCCCTATCTTCACCTGGGAATTCTCAAAAGAAAATTTTCACCTGGGAATTCTCAAAGGCAAACTGGCAAATCCTGGGCTGCCCCAAGGGTTGGAGCTGAAGTCCCTGCCTGAGGTCACTGCTGATGTCCCTGCTGGGATGAGACCATGCTTTGGTGATGTCCCAGTGAGTTGTTTCCTTCCAGGATGTTTTGGGAGGAATCCAACCTCAGTCAAAGGCTGAAAATAAGCAGCTTCTCCTCACCTTCGAGCTCCCTGCTAAACTGAGTCCTTCCAGCTCTTCCCAGGATCCATCCCTGGCTGTCCCTGGAGCTGTTGGTGCCCAGAGGGATGAGCCTTGCTGCTCTCTTACACCAGGCTTGGCTCTTCTCCAGGCAAATCTCCACCTGCTTTTATTAAGAACTGCCCAAACTCCAACTAAAATAACATTTTTTTCACTTTATCTTTGGTTCGAATGATGCTGAGCAAGCAAAGGAACATGAACAAAAGCAGTGAAATTAAAAGGCTCTGTGTGCTAAACTTCTTGATAAATTTTACTTTTGGCTGGATCTCATCTAGCAAACCCTCCTTTGCTTCCATTCAATTCAGATTTCACCCAAACACACACAAATCCCACCGACTTTGGTGAGAAAAGTTACATGGCCAGAGTTTCAGCATCTGGGCTGATGCTTAGCAAGAAAGAGAGACTTATTTTCTTCACGTAGCAGAAAGGAAATTGTGCTTTACTGTATTGTTTACCCTTCCCAGTACTTTAATTTTCCCTTTGTTTAATATTTCAGCAGAAGCCATTTATCTTCCCTGATGATCAAATAAACTGGGTGGTAAAATAACGGATATGCAATTCATTGGGAGGGGGGGAAAATGGTATTAAAAGGCAGAGCAAAGGGATATAGTTTGGAAATACAGTAATGTGTGATTTGCTACCTCACACTTGCCTCAGTGCCCTGGGGAAAAAAGGGGATTTTTTCATCCCAAGCAAAGATCTGGGTTATTCTTTACCAGCTCTGAAAGCTGATACTTGAAAGAGCCATATCCTACTCCAAGCCAGATCCTTATCCTTGGGTGGATAACGGGTTATCAGGATTTTGGAAGCAGGAGGAGCTAATTAGGGGAGACTGGGGGAGGCTCAGATGGAGGGAAGCTCGAGCAGCAAGAGGCAAATGATGCTGCCTGAAAAAGGGAGATTTTTCCTTCATTTCTCCATTGCCCTGATCCAAGACCAGGCTCCTTCCAGAGGTGCCCAGTGACAGGATGAGGAGCAATGGCCATGAACGAAACCACAGGAGGTTCCACCTCAACATGAGGAGGAAACTTCTTCCCACTGCAGTGGCAGAACACTGGAACAGCTGCCCAGGGAGGGTGGGGAGTCTCTGCTTTATCTTTTATTCTTAGAGATTTCAGATAGCAATAGTGGCTTCTTACCCACACTCTGCTCCCAAAAATAATCAGGTATTTTGAAGTCTTCTTTTAGGGTACATTTTTTCCTCATAAAAAATAATAAATGTCAATGTCTGAGCCACATTTAGGTATTTTATTTGATCTTGGGCCTGCCAACCCAAAAACAATTATTTGTGTCTTTATAGGAAGGCACTTCAGTCTCTGGAGACCCACCTGGACACCCCCCTGTGTCACCTGCTCCAGGTGACCCTGCCCTGGGTGATCTCCAGAGGTCCCTCCCAACCCTGTTTGGTGATTCTGGGATGTTTTTCCATGGGTTCCAGAGGGATTTTCACTGCAGAAGACCCGACTGAACCCAGCTCCCACCGTGGCTCTGCATCTCATGAACTTCTCTGCCAGTTTAAAGCACGAGTAGGTCTGACACAACTTGAAAAACTACTTGAAAATGGGAAATTTTAGATTATTGCTCCCACTGAATCTTTTTTTTTCTTTTTTTGTAGGTAGAAGGCCAGGATTCACTCCTGTCTCCATCAATATTCATGGGCTGCAAATATTTATCAGCTTTTTTTCTGTGAGAGTTTCTTAAATAGAAGGTTGTGACGTTCCCTCTGAACTGACAGCACTGGTTTGTATCAAGGTGTTCATCATCAGTCCTTTCATCACTTTTTCCTGAGTTTCCAGAAGAAAATGGGAATTTAATACCCATGTAAGTGGCACCTCTTTGATTACAAACACACATAAAAAGCATCACTTGCCCTTTCAAATCTGTTCCTCATTGGAATTTTTTTTATGGGGAGCCTTTGCCTGGCAGACACACAGACTTTATAGAACACAATCACCAGGAAAACAGATAAATTATAGAGATTAGAGCCGTTATTTCATACCTATCTTTCTGCAAGCAAATTGCTAAATTAAAATTCATTAAGAAATCTGCTGTGGGTATCAAAGCTCTTTTAAAAATACCTTCTCTTTTCCTCTGATCTGAATTTTTCAGTTTGAGGAAGGATTAACCAAATTAAGACCAGGAAAGTGTAACAACATGACATGCCTTTGAGGACCAGCCTTAATTTTTCCAGCATATCTCATCTAACCACATGAATATTTTTTCCTGTGAAGTAGTATTTAAATATTTATTTTAAAATGCTGAAGTGCCTTCCTATAAAGACACAAATAATTGTTTGGGTTGGCAGGCCCAAGATCAAATAAAATGCCTAAATGTGGTTCAGATATTGACATTTATTATTTTTTATGAGGAAAAAATGTACCCTAAAAGAAGACCTCAAAATACTTGATTATTTTTGGGAGAAGAGTGTGGGTAAGAAGCCACTATTGCTATCTGAAATTTTAAGAATAAAAGATAAAGCAGACCATTATTCATAAAAATATGTGTGTTTATGTGCTGCATAAAGTGTTTTTAACTTTTTTTTTTAATTATTGTAGACAAAGATTGGTGATGTTTCTTATCAGTAGTGAAATATGAAGTTCTGCTTTTATCAGGGTTAAAATTACAGTGGTTGAAGCTCCAGTTTTTCATTAAATCACTTTTATATTTTCAATTTAGAAACCCTGGCTTTCTGTGTGAAGTCTCTGGAGTCTAATAATGAGATTGAACTCCCAACATCATCTTGCTGTTGGTTGTGTGGTCAAGCTGCCTGTCCAGGATCACTGTGCCATGGTCCTTCATTAAGATATTTTCATTCAAAGGTCTATTTTGGAAAAAAAAAAAGGCAAAATAAAAAGTTACAAGCACATTAAAGCCACAGTTTGATAATGTGGAAGGCATAAACGTGATTCTCAGAATTTTTGCTGCAGAGAAAAGGGGTGTCCAGGCACTGGTAACACGTCCTGACTGTGATTGATGATAGAGAAGTTGTTGACTTGGGCTGGTTCTGCTCAGAGGGAGGTGGCAAATTGAGGAATTTATCATAAAAACCTTTAAAACAAGACATTAAAACAGACATCGAGTTAAAATATACAACAACAACAAAAAAAATAAAATAAAATAATAATTAAAAAAAGGTTAATTTGTTTTCCTCTGCTGGTTACATTCCAAAAGGTGAAGTTTGTTTTTCCCTCTTGAACCAGTTCAGGGAGGAGATACGCCCCATATGCCACCAGTTGCTCTCACGTCCAGAGCAGCACAAGATGTTTGCCAGAGGTCTGAACTCTGGTGAGCTCGGCCTTTCCCCTCCCAATTTCCATTTCCAGCTGTTTATTTGACTGTGACTCCCAGGCTGCTGAAAACGTGCTGGATTCACAGGCCTTAAACACCCTGGGCTGTTGCTGCAGCAGCAGCAGCAGGTAAAGCAGCTGCCCACGGGCACTCCAACCCCAGTGGGGAATTTTGGGGCCAGGGGGTGAGTGTTTTGGTTTTTTTTAACACAGCTCAGGGGTTGCCTGGTGGAGGGATTCACCCACGTAGAGACAGAATAGATGCCCACAGGAAAAGACAGAAAATATTTCCATTTTTGGAGATGTGTGTGTGCCAAGGCCAGAGGGAACACGGGGTTTATGTCCTTGAGCCTGTGATCCTTCAGGCCAAATAATTTAAGCCCTGGGTTTCCACAGGGAAGGGATTTGTGGAGGAACGCTGAACCCACAGAGGGGACAATGCACCCTGTAAATCATGGAATGACTGAGGTTGGAAGGGACCTTAAAGCTCATCCCTGTCATGGGCAGGGACACCTTCCACCGGCCCAGGTTGCTCCAAGCCCCGTCTGCACCATCCTTGAACACTCCCAGCTTAAAACCACCCCTTGGTTTGAACCTCTCAGGATCCTCCACTTCTCCATGAGCTCAGGAGCTCCAGGGCTGTGTGGCTGCCCTGCCACTGGTGGGATGTGGTCGGCACTGCCCCAAAAAGGACCCAAATCTAATCAGGACAACAGAGCAAAGCCAAGCCTGGGCTGGTGCAGCAGGGCTGGCTCTGTCACTCCCTATTAGCTGATATGTACAATTGCTCAACCACCCCTTTATTGCTTTGTGTTTTCTAATAATTCCCAGTCTTAATTCCACCAATAGACATAAAACTTCCTACCCTGCCAGTCACAGAGACAATTATATAAGAACCTTCTTTTTTGTTTTGTTTTGTTCTCCCCCTCTCTTTATTTCAGTTTAGAGAAACAAAGGGGCCCATTCATTCAATTTGCAGCTGAGTCTCTCAGGTTATGTAAATTGTTAAATCATCCATGCTCTTTCTTTTTAGCCATATTGCAAGCAGGGAATTTCCATACCCAGTTTAAAACCTCACAATTGATCTGTCCCGACAAACACGGAGAGCAAGAGAGATCAAGAGTTTCATCTTTTTTTTGCTTCCTTTCTCCCAGTTAACCAATATGTTATACTCCCATGGAGAATAATAAAAAGAAATCAGAAGTCTTTCATGAAAACCTAAGTGGAATAAAACCTTGTGATATAATTAGGAGATGCCTGTGGACTTCATTTGAGCTTTCTCCATTTCCATCAAGGCATAATTTAGTGCAGAAGCACAGCCAAGCTTCCATTTACACACCGATTATTTCTTTTTTAATTCTTACTATTTTTACATTACAGTTAATATTAACTAGAAGCTTCTTGGGAAAGCTGCTTCTTCTACTCAATTATTGATGCTTCTATTGATTTTGGACTGTTGTGGGATTTTTCTGAGGTGGGAAATGAGAGCAATAGTAGAGTTACTTTTGATCCTTAATGATGCACATTAAAAGGAGCATTTGGGTTTACTTTGTGCTCATCTCAGTTTCCTGCACCTTTCTGTGGTTCAGTTTTAAAAAGGAAAAAAACATGATAAAACCTGACCTAGGCTTGACTACCTGGGGAGTCTCATAGTTAGTTTTTAGGCCAGCAAGGGTAACCTTTTGCAAAGGAGGGGTGAGTTCTGTCCCTGCAGCAAATCAAGGCTGGTCCTGGGCACAGCTGTCCCTCCAGTGGCTTGGCCAAGGAGCCAAGTGCTCTGCTCAGAGATCTCTCTTCAGGAAAGTGTGATTGGTTAATAAAGAACATTTTATAGAACACATCACTGCCACACTTCACTTCTACAGGGGTTACCTGGAGATTTCTTCTGGTTGAGAGAAGTGTCTCCACACACAACCTGCAATGGCCTTAAGCTGAAGAGGGGGAGTTTTAAATTAGATATTGGGAAGAAATTCTCCCCTGGGAGAGTGGGGAGGCCCTGGCACAGGTTGCCCAGAGAAGCTGTGGCTGTCCCTGGATGTCTGGAAGTGTCCAAGGCCAGGTTGGACAGAACTTGGAGCAACCTGGGCTAGTGGAAGGTGTCCCTGCCCACAGCAGGGGGTGGCACTGGATGAGCTTTGAGGTCCCTTCCAAACCATTCCACGATTCTAAAACAAACCAATAGACCAAGACACAGAGCTGGATAAAAACTGTTGGTGGGTTCATGAACACCTACACTAAAAACCAGACCAGAAACCCCCCCTCAGTGCCCAGCTGAGCTTTCCCTTCAGCAGGACAGGAGCACGAAGGCTGAACGTGTTCAAACAGGGCCCTGGCCCCGCGTGCTCTGGGTGGGCTCTCGGGGTCTGGTATCCATTAGAGCCCAACATTCTGCCCAACCAAGAGATTAATTCTCCTGCAGGAACCTGAGCAAAACCAAGAGCAGCAGAAAGTTAATCAAGCACTGATCCTCCCAATCCACTTAATCACAGCCAGCTGCTACTTAGAGCCTCAGAAGAGCAACATCCCCAGGGCAGCCCTTTTGGAGGGGAGGGGAGAAGCAGTTCAGACAGAGCACCCTGCATGGCAGAAGGGCATTAAAAAGTTAATAAAATAAAAGTTAATTCCCTCAATCAAGGAGGTAGGGAATAGTTCTGGGAAGTTCTAAAGCTTCCAATATTAATTTCTTCCCGCCTTCCCAGCTGCTTATCCCTGGAAGGCATTTGATTTGTACTAAAATATTTGCTCATAACCCAAGTTTCCTCCTGGAGTGTACACAGGCTGTGCAAGGCCTGAGACTTGGCTGTGGGTTTTTTCCCCTCTTTCGTTCCAAGTGTCTCTAAAAATCTTAAAAACACTGACCACGCCAGGGCAGTTTATATTGGCTGGGTGATCTTGTCCTCATTTTCGTTTGAGGTACGTATGGTCTCCTGGCCATGTCATCCTCTTCGTACAAAATTGTGCCTGATTTAACAAATGTGTTATTCCCCATTTGAACTTTATTGGACTGGAACATTTTGAGGGGTTCTGACAGGATTTTAGGTGTTTAAGCTTCCATATAGGAAATCCCTAAGTGCATCACAGAGGCCTCTTTGCAAAACACTTGAACACTTCATGTGATGTAGGAAAAGTGCGTTTCTTCCTGGATTCTGGTTGGGGAATCTGAGATATTGGTGGATTAAATGACCTGATAAAGTTGCCTGGGGTGGTTGTGGCAGAGCTGAGATTTAAATCCAGCCTGTTATTGTATGAACCAGTTTCACCATCTCTGAGTACTGGACTGAATGGAGGAGGTGCAGTCAGTGGTTATCAGGTTTAGCTGTGGAGTGAGAGGGGATCTGAAGCTTGTGGGAAGGCACAGTTAACAGGAAAACTGCACTAAAGGATCAGCTTGGTCACCCAGGAATTCAGGAATGCACTGAAACCCATGTTTAGAAACAGTAAAACTGATTATTATGGGACCAAAACAGGTGAGGGCTCCTGGCAGTGGGTTAAGCTGATGTGTGTGCAGCAGGGACACCATAACTGGTGAGATTCCCAGCAGGAATGGTCCCAGCAGGGCTGAGAGACAGCAAGATCAGAGTTCCTGGGCTGTGCTGCCTTGAGGCTGCCCCTGAGGAGGAAGGTCCTGGTTCCATGTGGCAAAGCCTGGGGCAAACTCTTCCTGTTGCTCCAATATTATGGAACAAAACTCCTCAGTCCATCACTTTGACTCGAGGCTGCTTGAAGCAAGTTGGTTTTTGAAGGAAGGAAAGTTGTCATCCCTTTAGTTTCGCTGCACTCCCTCTTTTCCATGAATCTGCAAACAGGATTAAGATGCAAAGCCTCGGTCAGCACTTTCCCTGGTTATACCTTTGCCATGGCAAATACATTCCATGAGACTTCCCCCCCAATATTTAGTTTTCTCAACAGTTTTCCACCAGAGAAGTATTCCTGCTTATTAAAAAAGCAGCATGTTGGACACACCGCAGGCTTTCGCTTTTTTCTTAGGACAGAAAATACCAACATTTTAAGCAAATATTTATGTTTATACACTCACAGCCTCACACACCTGCGTGCTTATGCCTCCTCAAGGTACCATGATATGAAAAAACACCCTGGATATCATCAGAATGCTGTTAAAAATCCATGGTTCTTTTGAAGGTGCCTTATAAAAATCAGCTGGACTCTGTTTTGTGTTCTATTTTGAAGACATTTGCATCATTTCAGAATTTTTTGGTAAGCCAGCAGCAAACATTCCCTCTCTTCTGTTGATGAAACAGCTAAACCAGAGCAGCCTTTTGGGGGGGTTCTACTAATTCCTGCAATTTACTTTAATGCAGCTTGGCTTTCTTTAAAAATTAGCGTGGGTGGAATTTTCCACGTGGCTGCGAGAAAAATCTAATTGAAGTGGGGGGTTTCGATTTATTTCTATTTACTGCTCTGCGTTTACCAGTTGCTGTCCAAACAGCTATTTCCCAATTAATTAGCAGGGCAGTTCCACTCCTGCCTGGCCCAGCTGCTGGCTCTGCAGTGCAGATGTTTTGTGCTGAGCTTCTCCCACGAGGGGCTCGTTTGCAGTGGCCGGAGCTCGCTGAGTGACAGTGCTGGTGAAAAGCCGGGCTGGGGTTCTGGGGAGAAGTCCTGTCATCAGTCACCCATCACCAGGATGCCCCCCAGCCATTAAGGGCCAAATGGAAGAGAACAGTTTCAAGGAGCTGACTGTACTTTTCATACATCATTAATGAGATGATTTAGGCTGGGGAACATTAAGGAGATCGAGTGATGCTCAGGAGAGACCTTGAACATTAACGGATGCAGCTTAATTCAGAACTCCCTTTTCTAAGGCCATTTAAAAAGTGATTTATTATCACCACACACCTGAAAATGTCTGCAAGGCTTTGCCTTCCTGCAGCCAGAGGCAGAAAAGACATTAAACACACGCTCAAATAAACTCATTAAGCCAGTGCTGCATAACTTGATGGGCTGGGGAGTCGTTAAGGAATCACCCAGGTTTTTTTAAACCCAGTTTTATTTTCTACAGCAACACTCATCCCAGCCTCTGTGTTACCCATCTCCACGTCCCATCTGCTTGTGTATATCCCTGCATTTAGTAAACAGCTCCAATCCAAAGTGATCATCATGAGATCGAGGTTTGCAGATTCCTTTTAAAATAATCTTTGCTAATATTACTATTAGCAAAGTTTAATACTATTAGTATGAAACAGAAGCTGTGGTTGCCTCATCCCTGGGAGTGTCCAAGGCCAGGTTGGACGGGGCTTGGAGCAACCTGGGCTGGTAGAAGGTGTCCCTGCCCATGGCAGGGGGGTGGAAGGACATGAGCTTTGAGGTCCCTCCCGTTCTGTGATTCTGTGATACTAAAATAATAATGACTGTTAGACTGAAGTTATCACAGAGCCCAAACCTGGAGGATTTTGGAGGCCAGAGTCCATTATCCATGGTGTACAACCAGCTGTAGGTGGGATCTGGTGAGAAGGGACAGTCAGTGAACTCCTCTTGCAGCAGGGAATTTTGGCAGCAGGTTTTCACTGCACCACGGGGGAGAAGCAGAAGAAACTCGCCCTTCCCACTGGACACAGGTGCCAAGGCCCCGCTCCTGTGTGTGCCTGGAGCTCAGTGAAAGAGGAGGAAACACGGATTGGGCTCCTGGAATTCCCAGTACAGAACCCTGAGCACTCAGGAGGGAGGGAGGGCAACCCCGTTCCTCCAGGGGTGACAGAGCTCCGTGGGATCAGATGGAAAAGTTTAACACCACCCCTGCAAGGTTTTGGTGCGTGAAGGATGGAAAAAAAACCCTGAAGAACATCCTCGAAATGTAAAACATCTTGGTCTTTTAATAATCCCGTGCGGTGTGTTTTCACTTTAGCAATAATTGTATTTTCTTTTTGCGTATTTTATTTAACAACATTTCAGGGCCCAGCTAATCTGTTCCAGCTGCTGAGGGAGCCAACAATGTGCTGAGCACAGAAACAACTGCCTTTATCAGGCCAGGGTGGTTTGCAGCAGCAATCCTACACCCTGGAGAATTCCCTGGAGGAATTGCAGTCACACCTACTGTGGGCACCTCTGTCTGTGCTGCCACTGGGATTGCAGGTGTCAGGAAGGTTCAGAAGGAATTTACTGCTGAATTGTCTCAGCGTATGTAACAGTAATTGCAGGGAGATAAATCAAAGTCCTGTGAGAAAAATAAAATAATTGAGTTTTTCTCAAGCTGATGTGAAGGCTGCTGGTGCTGCATTTATGTTTTGTATCACCATTTTCAACTCAAACAAAGCATCCTAAGTGGATTAGGAGGTGTGACAGTTCATATTTAACAGTCCTGCTGCAGCATCTTCATCAGCCCAGCCAGGGTGTGATGCTGGACAGGGCAAGGAATATGGCAGTGGGAAAAATCCTCTGGATGTTACATGTCGGGATTCACCTGGGAGTGAAACTCTGGGGGAAGATCCCTTTGCCATGTGAAGGGAAAGGTGTCCAAGGGTTCAGTGTCCCTGACATTGGGAAGAGCCAGGCAGGTGTAGCAGAGGCTGGGTGTGTGGTGGGATAGGGTGGATGTAGGGACAGGCTGGATTCAGGGACAGGCTGGATGTAGGAACAGGCTGGATGTGTGTGGGACAGGCTGGATGTGGGTGGCACAGCTGGATGTGTGTGGCACAGCTGGATGCTCCAGACAGATATTTCCCCCAGGGGAGGACCAGAGGCTGAGCCCCCCCAGTCACTCACCCACTGCCAACCCGAGGGTGCTGTGACTCAGTGCCACAGAACAGCTTCAAACCACCCTTCAAACATCTCCAAAGCTGCTTTTTTCCCCGGCTGGCACAGCCCAGCCCAGGTGTGGTAAGGCAGATCTGGCTGCAACAATTGTTCCTCCACATTCCCCTCCCCAGGAAAGGTGAAAATCCGCAAGGAAGTGCAGTACTCTCTGGAAAGGATCATCCCCTGTGTTTACTGAGTACTGACACCAGGCTTAGCACAAATATGTGCAGATAAAATCTGGGGGGTGAGAGCCAGACAAACAGGAAAGATGTGGTTGCCTCTTGCCCCGAGGTTTGGCCCAGCTGCTGCTCTGGGTGGGTGATGGTTGGAGGAGGCTCAAGCTGACAGTGCTGCAAAAATGAACCTGGACTAGTCAACAGCTTAGGAGAATGTGGGGATGGGAAAGGAGCAGGGAATTCAACTATTTCCAGGAGAAAAGAGGTAATTTTTAGAGTAACAACTTGATTGTAAGCCATCCAACTGCTGGAATACGTGGAGCAGGAAGGATTATGGCTGCAAGTCCAGGGAGAGGGGTGTGTGGGAGATGCAATTGTTTGCTATTATCTAATTTATTATGTCATTTGGCAGTTTATTGCTGGAATATCTCGTCTCCACATCAATGCTGCTCTTTCCCCTCCCCTTGCCCTGTCCCAAGCATCGTGTTTGATTTCCTGTTCTTTATCATTTCTGCAGAACTGCAGAAATCCCACACTTCCCATCAGAAGCAGCTTGAATAAAAAAATCCACAGAGCACAAAGAAAACAACCACACTTGGAGGTCACATCTCCAGCCAGGGGCGAGTTCCTGCCCTGGGCTCACCCCCACGGGGCTCAGCACATTTGTTTGAGGTGAGGACACGCTGCATGGGGTGTAGGGTTTGTTTCTCCACCAAAATCCTTGCTGAGATTCCTGGCTGGACCATTTGGAGAGCGATGGAGTAGCGAGGTGGTGACATGGCCAGTGCCAAGGACAGAAGGGGTGCAAGAAACTCAGACTGGAGCAAAGGAAAGAGGAGACCACCCCCCAGCCCAGGTATTTACACCTGCCCTCTGTGCAGGGGGACTGTGCTTCTCCAGAAAAATGGCTGTTACCATCTTGTGAGGTACATCAAGGGGATCTTAGAGATATCTTTAATACAAAATAGCAGGATTTTGGACAAGTGCAAAAGCCAAGTGTGGTTTTCTTTACCCACCTCAGCAAACCTCAGAAAAATCGTATTGCTGGGTATCCCCGGGACCACGGGCAGAGTCCACACACCTCCCTCCCAAGAGAAGAAATGGATTTCATATCCCATTTCACACTTCATTTCTCCTGCCTCCCCCCCGGAGAAAGGCCCCCCCCGAGCCACACAAAGGCCCAGCAGCTTTATTTACTGCCCAGCTCGGCGGGGCTTTGTGTCCCGGGGAAGGGAACGGGTGTGGGAACCCTCGGGATTGACAGTGTTCACTGGAGCTTGCCCGGGGATGCGGGCTCGGTAAATCACCCCTGACAGACCATTGTTGCCAGGGGGGCTTTTGTTTTGTTTTGTTTTGTTTTGTATTGTTTTTTCCGGGTGGGGGTGTTGGTTTTGCCCCGGGATGGCTTTGTGGGGCTGAAGGCAGGGTGGGCGAGGGAAGGGGGGCACTGGCACCGCGCCCGGGGCGGGACAAAGTGCTTTCAATGGGCACATTCCCGGTTTTGTTTTCCTTTCTGATTATTTCCCTGGCTCTAAACATGTTAAGGAGCTTGGCATCTCCATCAAGGACGGTGCTTCCTGGGCTTCAAGCTTACCTGGGAGCTTTCTTGCTGGAGCATCCCAAAGCTCCTCCATCCCTGGTCCTCCCCCTCAGCTCCTCCTCCCCTCGTGGCCACATCGTTTAGGGCTAAATTTGAGCCTCGTACTTTGCCCTTTGAAAGATCTGGGCTTGGTTTTCACTGATCTGTCATCTGAGGAAGGAAAAGAATGACCCTGGAGAGTAACACTCTAATAAACCATTTGATATCTAGGAAGAGAGAGAGTGTAATGATGATTGTTGTGTGCTGGGTGTTCCTGAAATTATACAATGACAACAGAGAATAATCAGCCTTCCCAAAGTAAATACACTCCTGCCACCAGCACAAAAAAAGTGTTTGGAATGTCACGGGAGACATTATGACATGTCTGTGCCCTGCAGATCTCAGAGGTGGTTCACATGCACCTTATTCCATCACCTGTCACTGAATGGAAGGAAATTTCACATGAAATTTCAAATATCAGACAATTTTAAACAGCAAAAACATCAGTGACACGTGCTCATAAAAATTCATAGCACTTTAAAGAAAAAAAAGAATTTGGGATAAACAAATATTACCAGGGGAGATTTCGCCTTCAGAGGCTTAAAATGGTGGTTAAGAGTTTAAAAAAGCAGATTGTGGAAAGGCCAACAACTGCTCAAAGCAGAGACTGAGCACCATTAAGTGGCTGAATAGAGGAAGATAAATAAATGTTCCTGCCTTTGTGGGATCATTGTCTGTGACCATCAGTGTTGTGTGCCTCATGGCAGGATTTTGAGCAGTATTTTGGATTCCAGAGGGAGGGGCACCTGAGCCAGCACCTTGTGTGACCAAGGTGGTCACATTAATATTGTTTTAATTGTATCAGCACAGCCTACACTGGCAAATCACTCATTTATCTTAAAATAATTCTGACGTGTTGCATTGGGGTTTTATACTGATTTGCAAGATGTAAATTTTAAAAAAATCCTTTTTGTCAGGTAAGTACATTTTCTAAAAGCATGAAAACAATTTCAAACATTTGTTTTTCCCCCCAGCCAGAACAATTCAGCATCAACCCTGAACAACATGCCCAGCAAACCCAACTCATTGTATCTATCACCTGCTGGCTCTTCGTTTTATTTTCTCAGATAAAGGAGTTTCCAAAGGTCCAGAAAACACTGGAGATTTAGGAACAATTTCCCTGAGGTGATGCCTGGCAGCACAGGCCCAGGGCACAATTCCTCCCTCGAGTATTTGCTCGGGGATAAAACCAAGCTGACAGTGCCATTTTTAGCTGGTGGGCTGACACACACATGGAAATCTGGGGTTCTTCTACAACCCAAGAAGCCAAAAATGCTACTTGGGAAGCCCATTGGCTGTTTGGGAGAGGGGCTGTCTCTGGAAGGGTGGGTAGAGGTCAGTGAAGAGTTCCAACTCCAGCTTGAAGAGTTCCAGGGCTTGGCTTTCCTTTTCTCCCCATCTGTATCCCATCCAAGAGGAATTTTTCTTGCCTGCCTCGCTGGCCTGGAGCTCTTTGTCTCAGCTGTGTGTCCTTCCTCTGGGCCTGATGCCAGAGCCACAGATGTGCAGGATGGGAGAGGGAGACCAGGACCTGGAGAAGTTTGGGCTTGGATTTATCAACAAGCACTTGACGTCCCCATGGAGCTGTTTATTCCCCGAAAATCCCACCTGTGCCCTGCAGGGTTTGCAGCCAAGCCCAGCTGGGAGGGAGGCCAAGGGCTGAGTAGATCCTTGTAGGCTTTTACACCTTCCAAGAGCTCCCCTGGAACAGCAGCCAGAGATAAAACAATGCTTTGCTTTCCTTTCCTTGATTTTTTTCCCCCTGTTCTTCTACCTGAGAAAATCATGAGCTATTTGATGTTTAGTGGAAGGGGATGTTTCTGTTCAATAATATAACAATGTCCTTACAAGGAAGACTAAAAGGGCAGAGCTTTGGCAGCAGGGATGTGCCTTTTCTCCTGGCATTTTTCCTCCTCTTGGGGCTTGTCCCACGACCCCATTCCAATATCAAACCACCTCTGAGTGTGCAGATCTGATCTCTCAGGGGAGGAACTGAGCAAATATTTAGATGCATGAAAGGCACATGAAAAGCTAAATAAACGTGATTTTCAGCTCTTGGTGGCTGTTTCTGCACACATCCAAACAATCCACCTGTGTCCTTTCCACGGTAGGGCATTGTCAGGATTTCCTGTTTTCAGGATGGGAAAGAAAGCAACAGATTGCAAAGCAAAAAAAAACCAAAAAACCAAAACAACTGAAATTTTATTTCTTTCTTCTGGACAAGCCCTGGTACAGCTTTTGTGGTGAAGCATCACCAAGACCAAGGAGATACTCAAGAATCTTTGTCAGCAGCAAAGGATCAGACTGACTGTGATTATCACCTAAGCTCTAACAGCATCAATATCTGTGTTATAGTTATGGTAGTGGAAATGTAGAGTAATTTCATTAAATAGCTTTAAATTGTGTTCTTATTTTCCCCTTAAATTTTTCCTTTGTTCTGGTAAATGTGACAAACACATCAGAGGTGTTCCAGTGTAAATGAGACACTTCTCAGGTACCAATTCTTCCATGGAGACCTGCTCTCTGTATTAATAAAATCATTTAACCATAGACTCAGGAAGGTTGGAAGACACCTCCAATATCATCAAGTCCAATCATCAACAGCAGATGCCAGAAAAGCCATCAGTTCCAGGTATGTCCTTTTACAGCTATTGAGGATTGGGAACTGTCTTTGAGAGGAAGGATAAGGGAAAATTCCTGAAGTAATATCAGTAAGGAACAAGGAGGAGTAATATGTTGGAATAAATCAAATTCAAAAGCAAGGCAGGCACTGAAGCAGCTCACTGTGTGTGTCATCCACACAGGCTGCCCAAAATATTTCCAATCTTCTCCTTTCTCGGGGAAAAAATTGGATTTCGATTGGCTGAAATCGTTTTTGGATATCTGTGAGCTCTATTTGCATTCTTTCCCACTGCTTTTCCTCCTGTCATTTACAAAACTAAAAACACAGCGAGGGAAAGAAAAACTGTTCACAATCTGCCTATTCTATTTTCAGCAGCAACAGGAGTTGCAGCTCTGTGACAACATATCAATAATTTCTTAGGGAAAAATAAAAAGGAAAGGCAAAATATTCTGACCATCTTTGGCAGAAACCAGCTCAGATCCACGCTGTGGGAACAACAGCCTTGGACAAGCTGTGTCTGTCTGCAGCCATCAGCGTCCTCCCTGTCAAAACAAATGTGTTTATCTCCTCTGCAAATGCTTTGAAACACGTTGGAGAAGAAGTTTTTACACACAAGGCTGAAATCCCACAACTCTCATCACTTACACTTTTACTGGAACAGAAAGACAGGAAAATATACATTTAAAAAAAAAAAAAATTCCCCAAACCCCAAACAATCTTTTGTCGAGCTGGGCTTTTCGAGGAAGGAGAAAAACCAAAGCATTTGGTAGCAATTAATATGCCCCCTCCATTTGCAGTTTTAATTCCTGTGCAGATGCACAGTGTTGTTATTCTAATAACTTCCTGTGGTGCTCCCTTTTTCTGTAAACCTCAACGCCAATTAAAATGTGATCCATCACCCAATGCTTCCGAAACAAAGGGCAATGTCCAACTTTCTGATACAGCCAGGAAAAAAATCCCAGTCAGTCAAAAGAAAACTCAGGAGAGGAAAAAAAAAAAAAAAGAATAAAAAGCATTCAAGTCTTCCCATTTCTGTAAGAAAGAGCAGAAGAAAATGTTCTTTTGTGTGAGGGTTGTAACAGGAACGGACTGAGGGGTTTGGGCCGTGTGAGGAGGGAGCAGCCAGGCTCCCACTCAGCAAAGAGGTGATTAATAAATGAGATGACAACGTCTGGATATTCCCCCTCTGGGGGAAGCATCAGGGATTAGGTGCTGGAGGCAGATGTAGCTGTGGTTTGTAAAAAAGCTGGAGCCAACTTTGGGGCAGGAGCCAGGGAATGCCCCCCCCCTGCTCTGTGTGCCCGGGGAAGGGGATGCAGGAATTGTGCAGTGATTCACCAGGGTGCCACCAAGGCTGGCAGGAAATACAAGGTGGGCAGTTCCTTGAGGGCTTCACCAGCTTGTTAAAAAGGGCTGGTTGGCTTTTTCTCTCTGCCCTGAACCACAGAGCTGCCTCTGCAAAGCAGGTCAGCCCCGGGCAGAGGGCTGAGAGCTCCTGCCTGTGTGCAGGACACGGCTGTGCCACCCACAAGGGTTTTCCAGCACATCCCACATCAGCAGTGAATAGGAACTACTCAGTGGGCCCAACCCCTTACTCAGTGGGCCCAACCCTCCCCAGGGAGTGGCTTTACCTGGGAAGTGCTGAGACTTTTCCTGCCATCAGGTTGCTCAAGAAACACCTGCATGCAGCACTCAGTGCCACGGTCTAGTTGGCAAGGTGGTGTTTGTTCAAAGATTGGGCTTGATCTCAGAGGTCTTTTCCAACCTAAATTGTTCTGTGATTTCTGCTGTTCTAAGACCAGTGAGGAACCATCTGGAGAAGGATACCTGGTACCTTGAGAGACACTTGATGTTCTCCAGGTACTCACTGGCTGCTGCACCAGTGTTGTGACTGTAAAGTGGGGAGGTTCCCAAGGTTTAAGGTGTATCAGCTGTAAAAATATTTTGCTGATTTTCCAGGAGGATTCTCAACAATTACAGAGATCAGGGTGGAGAGAGCTCTCTCTAACACTGAGTGAAAACAAGCTTGCAGAAGACCCTCTATTCCCAACTGCCTGTGCTCCATCATATTTGGCTGCATGTGGAGACAGAGGGAGATGGGAAGGACAGATTTGGGGTGGATGGTGTTCCTGGAGTGCAAAATCAGTGCTTGTCTCTAAAATAAAACATGAACTGTTCAGTTTCAAAGGGATCTTGTTCTCATTCACACTCAAGCTTGTTATCTTGTTCCTGGGATTTTAAATCTGAATTAGGAGACAATGAACATCTCCCATCTAGCTGCTGACTGTCTGCTCTGCCCTTCAGAGAAAGAACAGGAACAAAGACACACAAGTGTTTACCTTTTCCAGCATCCAAAGAAATGCCACAGGCCAATTTGCAACAGGCCAGACACATGTGTGTCCTCCCAGAGGTGGGTCAGGAGGGCAGAGGAGGAACTGCAGGAGGAGGAAGGGAAGGTTGTTTGTTTATTTGTTTCTGTCCTCTCCAAGCCTGTTTTCTCCAGGCAAGGATCCTTGCCAAGCCTATTTACAAAGTTCAGCCTGGGGATCGTGAGAATTGCAGCTTCCAGGCAGCTCAGGGTCCCTGCTCAGAGCTCACCCACCACAGATGTGTCCCTCTGCCTTCTGCTGGACCCCCAGTCCTGCTTTGGGGGAGGCAAAGTGGAAGGGACACAGGAAAACCACCAACTAGAGAAGATCTGTGCTGGTAAAAGTACAGAAAAAATTAGTGTCTTCATTGGTACCTGCCTCTCAAATTATCATAACTGTATTTCTTAATTAAGCATTTATTCCTGTGTGAATGGTCATATAATTCAGAGATTTGAAGAGTAAACTCTTTCTGAGGGCCATAAGCATGAAATTAGGTTAACATCTTGCCTGAAAAACACCCATTTCCTGGCAAGGATACCTCTTTCCACGTTTCCCTGTCTTCTTGCTGGCTTCAAACTGTAGTTTATGAAGCAGACCTGGAGGAAACACGGAGTGATGCAGCTTTGAGGACCTCACAAGAAATGTGGTACCTAATCCTGTCTTTAAATCTGTCATATTCCTGCTCATCAGCTGGTTGTTCAGGAGTGTAAGGAGCCTAAACTACATTCCAGGAAGGCCTTTGAAATTAATGGCTTTATTTTAATGTAAGCCAGGAACCCAAGCTCGTGGTCTGTTTGCAGGAAGAAAAGCATCTTCCTCCTCCTCCGTGGTGTAAAGATGTATTTTTGTTGGGAAAGTTAAATTAGAAACAACAGTGGTATCACATAATCACCCCAGTGAGTTCAGATTTATTTCTTTCTGGTGATGCCTTGAGGGAGGTCCTGGGCTCTTCATCAAGGCTACAGACTTTGATATATCTGATGAGGGAAAACTCGAATGCATCAAGTCTTTTAGCAGTCTCAAAGATGACTTAAGTTGCATGTGAATCAGATGACAGTGATGAAAGAAGCATTTCATATTGATGAGTGTGTTTATTTTCAAAGTAATGATATTATTGAGTGAATATATCGATAATATTTTTACATTCTGGTTGTTGTTGAGGTAAAAAATTGATGGGTCTGGTCACCTTTAAGAGTTATTCATCTGTGTGTACAGATCGAAAAAGGAATTTAAATCCATGTTTGTCCATCTGCAATATGTTCTTTACAGAAACATCATGTCAGATCCTGCCATGACTGAGTTGATTTATTGTGCAATTACAAATCCTGAATGTATCATGTAACTGCATGGCATGGAATTGTAATCACTGGAATTTGGGAAAAATTCTGGCAGTTGGTGTAGCATTTTGTCCCTTGCTGCCCTTCAGCATCATGCCTTTTATTCTTTTCTTCCTGGTTTCCTAAGGAATTACTTTATTAAACCCTGTTTTCAGAGGAAAGCTGTGTTCTTGCCTTAGTTTCTGCAATCTGAACACGATCAGGCTGAAATCACAAAAATTGATTTTCTCCTTGCACAGGTCAGGCAGGGAACAGAAACCTCCTCCATGAAGGTATTAGGGGGAGTTTTAAAATATATGACTTGGGGAATCACTCCAACTTGGGGAATCTCTCCAAATCCATCATGAGGCTCGTAAATAAGTTGATTTGAGCTCAGCAGCTGATTACAAGTGAGGAGTCAGTCTCAAGCCTGGCATCTTATTCCCAAGATTTTAAATCTGAGTTCGGAGACAATGAGCATCTTCTGCCCTTTGGCTGCTGACTGCTCTGCCCTTCAGAGAAAGAACAGGAACAAAGACATGCAAGTGGTTTGCCTTGTCCAGCATCCAAAGAAAGGCCACAGTCCGATTTGCAAGGGACCAGAGACACGTGTGTCCTCCCAGAGGTGGGTCAGGAGGAGCTGCAGAGGAGGGAGTGTTCATCAAAGATATATTAAAACAGAAATAAAGATAACATCAAGTCTTGCCTCATGTCACCAGCAAGCAGAATTTCTTGCCTTAGACAAAGAGGGAAGTGCTTCCTGCCCCAGAGATAAACCAGAGCTTGGGGGATTTGCAACAAGCCCCCTCTGGAATCCCCGTCCCCGGCAGAAAGCATCACCGGGGGGATCCCTGGAGCTGTTCCCTGGTTGATTTATCCTGGTGCACACACCGGGCAGGCACAGCTCACCCGGGCAAGGGCCTTGCACAGGGTCCATTCACAGGCACAGAGTGAGGTCAAGTTGTAAATTGTGGGCCGGGGTTTGTTTGGCACGGCCCTGATGGATCGGGAGCGCCGTGTTTGCTCAGATGGTCCCGGCCAGGGAAGCGGGGTTGGGAAGGGGCTGCTGGGCTGATCCAGGCGAGCAGGAGCCCAGGCATGTGCTGCCCACCCCGGGAAGGCTCTCAGTGAACCTGAAAGCCTCCCAACATCTGGCTGCAGCTTGGCTTTGTTTGCTTTAGGTTTTCCCCGGCCCGACCACCCCGGAGGAGCCGCGATGGACCCCAGTCCTCACACGCGGCTCTGGGATGGGGGTGGTGGTGGTTTGAGACCCCCAAAAATCCAATTTCCGAGGCCAAGCCCACCTCCCACAACTCACCCCAATGTGAGAGGGGTTTTCCAGACACAACACAAGACTCAGTATGGGGGGAAGGAAATTATATCACAATTATTACACAAATAAATATTATAATATATTATATACACTGTCCTAACTATCTCTCCTATGATAAAGCAGTATTTACATTGGATCAACTCTCTTTTCCCTCCAATAAAAGTCCAGAAGGGAAGAAGGAAAGATCCTTTCCACTTTCAGGGCAGCAGTGTCTCTCTTCTTCAATGCAGCAGTTGTAGCTGGAGTTGTAGCTGGATCTCTTTCCATTACACACAAGGGGGTCTCCTCTCACCCCTCTCAGCCCTTCGACTCCAAGTGAAGGTCTCTCTCCCTTGGACTCCAGGGGGAAAACCACTTTTTTTCCCCACCACAGGGGGTTGGGCACCAGCAGGGCTGTGGGGACAAGGAAAGGGGCTCCAGGTTGGGAGTTTGGCTCACATCGTCCTAAGACGAGCTCCTGGCACAGGAGCATTTGCTGCAGTGGTGTTTCTGTAAAGGCTCATCCACCCTGTCCCATCCCAGGGGGTGTTAAAGTTCCTTAAAGACCCTTTCAGATACCCCGGGATCTTCAGCAATCAGGACATTCGGTCTGCAAATGAGAGAGCAGGGTTTGCTTTGGACATTTGGCCTGGAAATGAAATATCAGGCTTTTCTTTGGACATTTGGCCTGGGAATTGACTTTTATTTTGCTTTTGGAGGATCCTTTTAGGAGGGGACTCTCCTGCCTCATTTCAGGAATTCTGCTCCTGGTTTTCAATGAGAAGGACAGAGAGGGTAAGTGGAGAAAAAACAAGCCAGATATGTGAAAATTAGGCAACTAAATACCAGTCAGCTTCTAGAAAGTGGCCTCTGTTCCTCTGAGCTGTGATGCTGCTGATTTCTCCCTCCTCTCAAAATTCAGTTTAATATAAAATCCATAATTTGGTGCCTTTTTCCTTCATTAAGAGCATGAATGGGATGTTGGATTTTGTGGGTTTTTTACTAACTTACTTCTCTGAGCAACCCAGGAAGCTGCACAAATAATCTTGAAGATGAAGCCTGACTTCTGGTGACATCAACAAGGACTTGCCAAGGGGCTTCTCCACCTTCTCTTTATGCCAACATTTGTGAGAACTAATACCTTTTATTATACCCTTGATACAGGTGTATCAACAAAAAACCAACACACTTTCCCAGCATAAATCTTCTTCAGGTATGAAAGAGCAGCGGCTCTAAAGGTCTGTACAAGGCTTTATCTATCAAAAAACCTTACTTTCCCTCCTCTAAATCTGTATTAGTCGGTGCTAAAAAACCTGTCATCTGCTTCAGCAAACTTGGCCTGGTTCATCCTTGGGTGCCAGAGCTGTAACTGCCAGGATTTGTCCTCCACAGAGTAGTTCCTTGATCACTTTGGCAACAAGTTACCCCGGGAAGTGCTGGGAATTGAAATACTAAAATATGAGCTCGTGGCGCTTCCCATTGTGCCCTTTCTGTTTCGTTTCAGACCGAGGTGCAGCTTTGACAAGAATGTTTTCAGCTCTTTCTATTTGTGTTAATGGAGCTCCCTCTCGTGGGTGAAGCTCTCCCAGCACCCAACCCGCCCTCACTGGCCTTTCCCAGTTCTTCTTGCAAGAATTTTCCTAAAAAATGAACTCACTGATAGAAAAAAAAAGTTAGTTAGTTGAGTTTTATATTTACTTACAGCCTCTTTTATTCATAGTATATTGCAGAACACCGCTTTTGTTCCCACATCCTTCAGATCATTTTTAGAACTAAAACTTAACTATTGGGGTTTCAGTTCATCTTTTTATATGGGAAAAATCACACATTTATTGATGACACAGGAACTATTCTTGGATTTAAATTGCTTTCTCTACCACGTATTCATTGACTCAGTTAAGTCAAGCTGAGACATGACAATCCATGAGTTAATATTGTATTATATTTAGTCACAAGCTGTTTATTCCCAAGTGAACAGTATAATCACCTCTGCATGATCTGGGATGGTCTGTGCCAAATGCAACACGAACTTTCAGTGGTGCTACATATACATAAATATATATATACATATAGACAGGGATAAGCAAAGTTCACAGGATATCGTGGGATACAATTAAATTCTCCATCACAGATTCTTGGTTTTAAAGCTGAAAAGACACACAACAATTTTAAAGCAAAGGTGAATGCAAATTCCTTGGGGAACATGTTAGAAGGAATAAAGATGGCTCGAATCCAGACTTAAAGAGGAAAAGGAGCACTTGGAAGTCATTGCATCCAAGCAAGACTCTTCCAGCAGCTCCAGTTTCCTGCAAAAGGAGACTCCAGGTATTCCAAGTCCTGCTCCAACACACGGTGGCAGCAAGGGACTGGCTCTGGCAGGGCCGGGCTGAGCAGATTCCAGCTCTGTGTCCGGCTCAAGGACACTCGTGCCCTCCTGAAGGGAAAAAAAAACCTCCTCCGAGTATTTCCACAAGAGATCTCGGAGCAGGGATGTTCCCTCCGGAGCTGTGACTCCGAGCACTGGCATCCCAGCGATGCCTCCGCTCTCCCAGCCCCCAGAGCCGGACACCAGCTGCTCCCTGTCCCGTTCTCAGCCTGGCAGCCCTTGGGGAGAGCACTTGCACTGCCTCCAAACTCACCTGAGCAGCCCCAGGGCTGGAAAAATCAGCCCTTGGACACTTGCACAGCCCCTGTGCTTTCTCTGGAGTGAGTTTTCTGTCCTTTCGTGGCTCAAATCGTTTAAATTAGGAAGGTTTAAGAGGAGTGAAGGGTCTGGGGTGACCTTATTGCAGCCTGTAAGGGCTTCAAGGGGGAATATAAGAAAGATGGGGACAAACATTTTAGCAGCATAGGACAAGGGGGAATGGCTTTAAACTAAAAGAGGATTGGTTTTGATTAGCTAGAGGGAAGAAGTGTTTTACACTGAGGGTGGTGAACACTGGTACTGGTTGCCCAGAGAGGTGGTGGGTGACCCATCCCTGGAGACATTTAAGATCAGGGTGGACAGAGCTCTGAGCAGCCTGGTCTAGTTGAAGATGTGCCTGAGGCTGGACTGGAAAGGTCCCTTTCCAGCCCTGACTGTTCTGTGATTCTCTGTGTCCTTAGAGCCTTCCTCTCCTGCCTGAGCACCCAAATCACATTAGTCTTTATTAATTACAACTTCATCAATAAAACATATCTCGTGGGTATAGATGGTGGGACAGATGAGTCCCTGCAAGGCCAGAGGGAGGACGTAGAAGTCAACCTGGTAACCACCAAACCATCACTCAGGGACAGGGCCTGGCCAACTGCTGTGTTGGGAAAGGACAAAGTCACCCCAACATGTTCTTTTTTTTAAAGGAAAAAGCAGTAGGTGATACCAAGGGGGAGGGTGTGAGGCAGGTGTTTAAACCCCCATTTTATCAGCATTTCCTCTTGACTGGCCTAGATAACACTGGGGATGTGTTATCTAGGTGTGCTGCTGGGGGATGTTCTCCTGGAAGAACAGGAAGTCCATGCCAGGACATGGCACCTCAAAATCTGCTGTGATGACGTCAAGATTCACTTTACCCACCTCCACGAGGTTCAGCCAAAGGCTGTTCTCCTTTGATGCTCAGGTGTTTATCTATAAATACTTAATTCCTTTAACCTGTTCTTGCAGGAGGGATCAGAGGAGTCCAGCAGTTTGTCAATCACTCTGTATCATGCTCCAAAACCTGTACAGTGGGTTCACTTTACATTCCAATTTCAGCCTGATCATGTCAGCTTTAACCAGCATTTTTATGTGAATAAGTGGTCTCTTTTTATAATTGCTGATTATAAATTCAAAATACTTTCTGCAGCTTATACTGCACTTATTTTGTCTTAAACCTGCCTTACTTGGATCAACCACCACATGTCTGGTGACAGAGGGGAAATTCTCATTTTATTCAGCACTACCTCTGCTCTTGCCTGTTCATTTTCCACAGTCCAGCAGGATACGGACACATTTCTTTCCAAACTTACTGACTGAAATTTAGGTCCATCCCAACAATTAACAGGCAGTTCCAGTTGGCTGAGAAGAACAAATCTTCTCACTCCTAAGCCTGTCAGAATGATGGCAAGACTGAAGGCTTCTGTTCTCAGGGACTCAGTGCTGTTCTCAGTATTTCTCTATGAGATTGCTCAGACCAAAATGCATTTCAGACACATCCATCATGGCCAGAACTGCTGAGTTTTGGCCAAGATTTTGGGAGAAGCCACACCCACCCAGCAGCAGTAACCACCTTCCAGCCACAAGAACAAACCCCCAGTGCTTCCCAGTTAAGCTAATAGTTCTTTATTCACTTATGATCTACGTGGTTTAAGCTCTGCCAGCTCAGTTTGACACAGTCCAGGGAGCACTTGTGTGATCAGCCAAAAGGAGCAGGAGGAGAGAGAACCTCTGAGGATGGAGGAGCAAGGACAGGAGATGGGCCAGAGAGGTGACATGACCCAGGAGAGGACACTTGGCCGTAGAGAAAAGAGGAGACACCTTTGGCTCAGCATGGGATTGAGGCTTCCAAGTGCTCTCCACACTCCTATCACCCCTTTCAGCCCTGAAAATCCCAGGCCCAGCTCCTGCCTGCCCTCCACGGTGCCACCCCGTCCTCCAGCTCTCGCCGTGCCCCCTCAGCTGTCACACCACGCAACTCGAGGCCTCAGTAAAAGGTCACTCCATAAATATGTTTTTTCTTTGCCAGGTTTCCAGGCACCTTTTGGAGTCAGAGCCTTGGCATCTGCCCCCTCAGCCCTCAAGGAGCTGGGTTACCCAACACCTCCCAAAGTGCTGCCAGGCTGAAATGGAGCCCCACGAGCTCAGCTCCTCGTGGTGTGTGATGGATGGGGCAGGTGGGAACGGCCCAGGGCACAGCAAACACGGCTCCCACCCCCCCTGGGGAAGGTTAAGGAGCACCTGCCCCTCTCAGATCAGGGATCTGCAGCCACAGAATAAAAAATCAAACCCCAGAGCCCTGGTTTTGCTCCTCCTCAGGAAGCCTGGCTGGCTGCCAGCCCTGGAAGGTGCCAGGAGTTCAGGGGATGAGGGAGACAAATCTCTGCACCACCCAGTTACCTCATGGAAACCCAGCCCAAGAAAGTGAGCTCTGATTAATGCCCTCATTAGCTCTCAGAAAGGACAACCCAGAGCCAGACAGATTTAAATTCTGCCTGAGCACCATCTGTGCCTTTGTCCGACTTCCTGCGGTTCAGGTGATGTTTGGGAGGTGCCACTTCAATAGGAACCATCTCCCAGTGCCAGCCCCTGGCATCACAGGGCATAAAATGGGACAGTCTTGGGCGAGGTTTTATTTGTTCCAGCGAATAAAAGAGAGCCAAGCTCATGTCAGCCACTGGTATAAATATCCATGGCACAAACTCCTGCTCTACAGTGGCAACTGGGAAGCCATGTGATGGTTTCAGATTTATCACACCAAGGCAAAAATAATGATCCCAATAATGACCAAACTGAGCTGATTTTATGTTTTTAAATACAGTGTGAGCCTCCAAAACCTTGGGTTTCAAGGCCTTGTTTACAGGAGCATTTCAGGCACAACATCTGTTAGTCATGGGTAAACATGTCCCCGTGCATGTATGACCATTTAGGGCAGTAGAAAGATCTGTCTGAAATTAAAAAGCCATATTTAGCTGGAACTGAATAAACCAGCCGGTTAATATTTGGTGTATTTATGGAAGAAAATAGGAAAATGGGGCTAAAAATTACTTCAGATGAAAACAAACAAGTAAACAACAACAGTAAATCTGAACAACAGCATTTCTTTCCTATGCCATCACATCATTTTTATGTCATCGTGCTTTAACAGGGCCTATACTTATTATATTATCTAATGGCTGCTTTTTCTGTGCTAGAGTCTCCTCCCTGCACTGCACATACACAGCAAGTACACTTGCTGGAGTGAGATTTTGGTATATGGTAATTTCATAAAAGAGGGCAAGAAAACATTTCAGAAGCTCATCCATGGGATCATTTTTTGATATTTAAGGACAGCTGAGCACTTTTCCAGACCACCAAAAAAACAGATTTCATAAGAGATGATCAATCCTATACATGGACATTTAATTTCCACGAGGTGTGTCTGGAGCAGTTCTCAGCACGTGCTGCACGTGCAGCTCTTGTCCAAGGGACACTCACAGCCCAGGAACCTCCCAAACCCTTGGGATGAGTTTTCCACGACCCAAAATCTATCAAACCAAGGCTTTTCTGCAGAGATACTCATTCACTTGTATCCTCAGAGCACAACTCACCTCTTCACAGGGCACCAGCACAGTGACTCTGCTCAGGGAGTGGAACAAAGGGCCAGGAACCTCCCCCAGGTGAGAATTCAGGAGCTGAGGAATGTTTGGAGGCAGAGAGGAGGCTCAAGGGGTGCTGGTGCTCCCAAATAAACCCCTCCACCCCAAAGAGTTCATTAGCCCTTTGAAGGTCAGGTGGCAGCTCTGGAGCAGATCCACCACTCCTGGATTATCCTAATAATGACCCGGGCTGTGAGATGAACACCCTCAGTCCCTCCAGTTTTCCATGGATAGAAGAAAGCCAAGTGCTCCCAGGTTTTTGTGCCCTGTGGATTGGTCCCTAATAAAAGATGTTCTCCCTCTGTTTGCAAACTCTCAGCCTGGGATTGTTGTGCTGAAGGAGCCCTGGGCCATAAAGCACACGGGGGGCAGGACATCCATTTCCTTCTATTGATTTTGGAATAAAGGAATTGTTCATTTAATATTTTGGTTTGATTGCTTTGCTAAATGTATTGATTTGCAGCACAGAAGAAATAGGATGCCCATGAGTCAGAGCTATTCTTAAGCAAGAATCCCCATTAGATAATAAATTCTGCTAAGAATTACAGCTGCTCAGGCTTAATTATGATTAATTTATTCCCTCCCTTAGAGTGGATTAAATTTAATATTTGCAAGTGTTTTAATCCTTTCTAGATAAAACAACTCTGAACTGTCTGGAGTAGGGATATGTTATAAATTGTGGTAGGAATAAGTCTGTTTTACTCAGGGTGTGCTGTAAATGACAGGGAAGGATTACTGTCAACTAACAGATCAACATTTCCAGGCTGTGTATATTGTGGTGGGATATGGGAATGGAAACATTCAGAGAAAAAAATCAACAGGAGCAGTTTTAAAAAGGCAAATGAGTATCAGTACAGCCAGCCTGCAGACAAAGAAACTCAGACTTTTTATTATATATGGGGGGTTTATATATTTAGAGATGATTACATCTATTTTTATTATAATAAACCCCCTTTAGGGAGGTCTGTGATCATCAGAGCATTAAACTAGACTTGGAGTCACACCAGTCCTACTCTTCTAGTATTAATTAAAAACTCAGTGGAAAAAAAAAGGATCCCCTGAATCTCAGGTATCTTAAATCCAGCTTTACTTCTAAATCTAGGCTTTAGCCTCCCTTTTGGGCAGAATTAGGAGCCAGGAACTGGAGGAATTCACAGCTATTTCTGCAATGTGCAGAGGTGGCAAAGAGTGGGGAGAGTTAAAAATGACAAGCAGAATTTGGACATTGGAAAGCCACATTTTGGGGCATTTCCCTACCAGTTGTGTGGTGCAAACACTTCTCTCCATGAATATCTTAAAGAGCATCAGAACATCAAAAGAGATTTTCTGCCTTTGCTGTTTAAAATACTGCTGAAAATTGCTGAAATTTTGGATAAGGGGCTGTTGACATGAAAAGATAACTTGAGCAGATATTTCAAAAAGTCAGTACAGTATAAAAATGCTGAAGATAAGGCCCATGTTTTATCCTGATTATTGGAGAAGAGACATGCACAAACCACAGAAGAACATTTATGACAATTCTATTGAGTGAATAAATCTAATAAATGGACTGAGGGGAAGCAAAGAAGGAGGTGGTGAGGGGGTCAGTGATAAAATCAAGCCCATCAGATGAGGAGTTTCTCAATGAGTATTTAGGGTCACTCCCACGATTATGGGCATTGCTCAGCCCCAGGGAACTCCAGCTCTGGGGGAGACACCCAGAGCTCCAGCAAAGCTGCTGGTTGAGTGTCCCTGGCTCCCTCTGGGACTGGTTGTTGAGCTTTTTTGGGATATTTGAAGCAGGAGGAAAGGAGGAAAGGCTGAGAGTTGGGCTTGTTCAGCCCAACCTGGAGAAGACAAAAGGCTTTGGGGTGAACTTTCTGGAGGCCTTTCAGTGTCTAAAGGGGCTCCAAGAGAGCTGGAGAGGGACTTTGAGCAAGGGATGGAGTGACAGGACAAGGGGAATGTTTTTCAACTGGAAGAGGGAAGGATTCGAAGAAACTCTTCCCTGGGAGGGTGGGGAGGCCCTGGCACAGGCTGCCCAGAGAAGCTGTGGCTGCTCCATCCCTGGAAGTGTCCAAGACCAAACTGGAGCATCTTGGCCTATTGGAAAGTGTCCCTGCCCACAGCAGGGGCTGACACTGGATGAGCTTTAAGGTCGCTTCCAACCCAAACCATTCCAGGATTCTGCTGTTTGCAGAATTCTTTATGCAAAAAGAAATCAGGCAAAGGATGTTAAACTTGACTGTGAGAATTCCCACCTGTGCTGGGAACGTCTGCTCCGCCTCTGGAATCCCTCCCTTCCCTCCTGGGCTTGCTGAGCTCAGTTTCAAAGTTATTTCCAAGAACACAAGAGGCATTTTTACGACCTGGGTCACTCGGGGATATCTCAGTGCTGTCCCAAGCTGGTCCCAAACCCTTTTTGGGATCAGGTTACAAATAAGGGCAACTGGACCAGTCTGGGCTCTGGGAAGGGGGAATGTCACCCTGGGGGGGCAACACCCATGGCAGGGGTCCCATGTCCCTGAGGCAGAAGAGCACAGGGACAGCCACAGCAGGACATGTCACAGAGGGATCTGTCACCTCCCCTGGGAGCACAGGGGGAGCACAAGGGGGGAGGGATGTCAGTTGTGCAAGAATTCCCCAGAGAGGCTGCCCACACTCCTCCTCACACACTGTCCTTGCCCGTGTGGTCTCTTTCTCTCTGTCCCTGCTATTTCAAAATCAATATATAAATAAATTTTGGCTGAAATAAATGAAAATTGGAGGTTTTCAGTGGTGGATGTTGCTCCCAGCCTGCTGAGCTGGGATCAGCACCAGGGAGTGACCAACAGGTACTGCAGGTGCCTGCTGACACCACAGACGAGATGTTCCCTTCCCTTTCCCACAAAAACTGTGCTTTCCAAGGAATGATTTACCCACTTGCCTTTGATACAAATGGAGGACAATTTCCTTGGTGCCCTAATTTTGCTCCATTTGTTTTCCTCCCATCTGTCCCTAACTCAGGGACAGATCTAAAAATAGGAACGGGCTGAGTGTCCCCCAGGAGGGCAGAGGGACCCTGACAAATGTCCCCAGGGCTGCAGGAAAGCCTCATTCCCCCTGAGTTACTCACAACCAACCTCCTGATTTATCCTTTATTTGCCCTGAGCAAACACAGCCTCTCTGTTGGCAAACATTTGTTTTAGAGCTACTGATTGCAGGGCAGGAGATGGAAAGTTCTTCATGAGAAAGGCTCGTCTGGGAAGGGCTGCTGAGGCATCACTTTGCTGGAGGTTCCCATTTTCTCAGTGTTTTGAGGAGCTGCAGCCAAAACAACTCCTTTTATTCGCCACGAGGGTGATCCTCTGCTTTGAGTGTGTGGATGGAGAGTCTCTGCGTGGTTTGGGAGTCAAATATATGGTTATAAATTCAACCTGGGGGTGGACAGGACCCCAGTGGACAGACACAACCCCCCCATCCCCTGAGCACCCCAAATGCCCTCAATCAGCACCCCCAGAGCACCCAGGGCTGAAGTGCTGAAAAGCTGAACAGCTGCTGCCCGTGTTCAGCCCATTCTGGGGATAAACAAAGCTTTAATTCCACAGTCGTGTTTAAACCAGCATCTTTAGAGTGAACATATGTTTATACTCATTATGCATATGTTTATTAGAGTTGGTCATAATGTTTTGACAGAAAAGTCCAAGGGAAAAAAAGCAGTTTTGTCAAAACTGAAATGTTTTGCTGGATTGTTTCAATTTCTTCTTCTCAGTAAAATATTTAACTTGAAGACAGTAAATATTTTGCTTTAATTCTCCTATCACAGTGGAATATTAATATTTAGTACAATGCTTCCTTATTATTGAAGGAAAAAACATTTTCCTTCAATAACAAGGAAGTATTGTACTAAATGTTCTGATTGAACATTTCAGGGAATCTTCTTTTCCAGAGGATTTTTTTAACATTTTCTTTTCAGGACAATTTCCCAAATTTAGCCTGGTCATGCTGCAGAGTTCCAGCAGCCCTGGGCAACACTGTGGCACCTCTACCTCTTAAAACACAAGAAAAGAGAGGGGACCAACCCACTCCATGAGAAAAAGCTTTCTTAAAGTTATTTTCCGTGCTCTAAATAAACAGCATTACCAGCTCTCATGATTTTATCAGAATCCTCTTGCCCTGTGGTTTATTTCTTTGTATCAGTTCCATTTATCTCCTGACTTATAGCAAAGTCAAAATGACAAGGAACCAGCCAGCAACAAGGCAGGTGAATTTCTTGCTGTTGTGATTTTTGAATAAAAATAATCTAAAATATGACCCAAGAGGCTCAGAAACCAGAAGCAGAACAAAGAGAGCCCAAATGAAAAGTCTTCTGTTTTTCTCAGGTCAGTCTCCTGATTTTCTTTGGCTTTGACAGAGTATTCCCATGGATGAGAGGCTGATGGGATGATATCCTTCCTTCCCTGTCTCTCAGTGCAAGTCACACTCGGGATATTTCTCCCTCTCGATGTGCTCCGTGGTCTGCTGTCTGAAACAGAGCCTTGGAACAGCCAAATCCACCTCTTCTGCTGCTGGAAAAGGCCATTTTACAGAAAGCTGGGTCTGCTCAGCTCTCCCGTATCAAAGAGAAAAAAACCCCAAACAGCAACACTGAGTTTTGTCACTTTGAGACCTGACCCTGAGCAAGGGTGGGAAAAGCAGCCTCAGCACCTCTGCTCTGCAGACACAACAAACCACACACTTTGCTGGGCTCCAAAAAGTGAGGAAATTAAAAAGAATCAATAGTTGGAGATATAAACCCCAAAGGGTGACACTGGCAGAGATCCAGAGCCCCCTCCCTGCTCCTGGGCACTGCAACCCCCCTGCAAGGGCAGCAGAGGCTTTGCCCAACCAAACCATCACCCAGATCACAGGAGGAGACAATTTGTTGCCTGGAGAGCTGCAATGCAAAGAAAATGGAGAGAAGAACAGCATGAGAACCTCAGTCAATACAATTCCACCAAAACTTAAATGCTTTATGAGCTGAGAGCACTAAAAGGAACAGGAGACCCAGCAGAGCTTCCTAATGAGGCTTCCTTGTACCTTCTGCTGTGCAGAGCACCCAAAAACCTGTCCCTGAGACCAGCAAACCCATCATCTAACCTGCCTCAGGTGTGTTAGAGGAAGGAGAAAGGCTTAAATAGCCCTTCCCCACCCACTCCCACAGCTGGTGGGGCACCCACAGGTGCCTGCCCTTACCTGCCAGGGGTCCCTGCAGGGGATTAAAGCAGAAGGGCCACACAGGAGTAACTTTTACTTCCCAGAAAGGCTTGAGGAAGAAGGGACCTGTTGGAGATGCTCCTTTTTCAGCCCTCTAAGACCCCTGCACAGAGTAAGTGAATTTTATTTTTTCATACAAGTTTCCAAGTGGTTTAAACTCACTTTTGATAGTTCAGCTTCATTTTGTATGACAGCTCATGTGCTGGTGGGTTTTTTCCTAGTGTGCAAATGATAAGGAAGGTAGTTTTTGTATTTTTACTCATTATTTCATTTGTTGGGAGGAAAGTGCTTGAACTGCATATAAAGGAATAATCTCCTGTTGTTTGGGGTGTTGGTGTTTGCTGTGCATTTTGTGCTCTTGTGGGTTGAAGTCAGTCATAGACTGTAACTATCAGCTGTTAATGTTTTTTCTTTTGTGGGTTGAAGTGCATTTAGTAAAAAAAAACCTCAAACTTTTCTTGAATTTTAAAGCTTCATTAAGAAAGAAATGGAGTGTTTATTAGGCTTTTTGACTTGCTGGCTGTGTTTATTGCTTGTATTCAAGAAAGTTCTGGTGCTGATGATTCTCCCTAATTCCAGAGCATGGGAGGAAGTGAGGGGGAAATACCTGTATTGTTACAGCAATAACAGAGCTTCTCACTGCAATTTCCCATGAAAAAGGGAGAAATAGCAGACATAAATGATGATTTATTTTTTTTACATTGATAAAGTATTTTAGAGGCTGTTAAGCCTTGAGAGTTATTTGCCTTAATTCTAGAAGCTGCTGTGAGTCTGGGAGCTCTGCAGGGATATCAAAACTGGGATAGCAGCTCTCCTGACTGAAAATACAGAAGTTTCCATAGGTATATCTGTGCTCTTGGCCTGACAGCAGTATTTTAGTTTTGAAGCCAGTTACCAGCTGTGCCACGGGGTTGGGATGAGAAGCTTTTAGTAACCTGATAGTCTTGACTATAAAACATTTTATTTTCCTTGCTGGAGGGTATATAAGTTGAGAGGTCCCATATATAACCAAGCAGCCAAGGATAAATTTAGGGATGTATATATATATAAATATATATATACACACATGTGCTATTTTGAATATAGGGACTGTGATGATGGAATATGTGGCCTTGTATCCGTTCAGGGCTTGCTTCCAACTGTCCTATGAGTGTGTTTTTAGTCTGACCTCTTTGTCTTTCTCCCCTTTCCCCCTTTGCCATATAAAACTTGGCTCACAGAGCATTGATCTCAGTGGGGTTATTTCTCCTACCTGCAGTGGGAGCTGGACCCACCCTGCCCCAGGACTCCTTGGTTTTGAACAATTTTAACTCTTTCTTGCTAATCCTCAGTTCTGGGTCCAGCTCTGTGTTCCTATTTCCCTTTCTAGGTGTGTGGATAATAAAACTGAAGTGTAAAAACTTTGTGTAACAACTGAAGGAAGTGTTAAATTCTAGACTCTTTTTTTTTTTTTGACTATTGGAATAAGGGAAAAACTCCCTGCAAATGAGCTTTATTTTTAGGGTTCATCTCCCTCCTTGTCTAAGTTCTCTTTACTTAGGAGGAGTTACTCCCTTTGGTTTGGGAGAGAAATTGCACTGTCAGGAGGGTACATGGCTCTCTGTAGCAAAGCCAGCACATTGAATGATAGAGCAATTTGATCAAGTTTGACTTAATTGAAATTGTGCTCTGACAGCAGTGGGACCATCTCCAGGGCTGCTTGGTTCCATTTGGAAATGATCCTGACAATCCCAACGTGGCCAATATCCAGGTGGGTTGGTTTTGGGCAGGGCTCTGTTCAGCACCACAATAAATACTTCCCAGGTACAGCTTGTTAAAAGTAGATCCTCTCAGAAGTTTATTCCCAATTCTGGGATCAGGCTGGGATCTCCTTTATTTCATGCTGGAGGGATCCTGGTGTTCCCTGAAATAGATGTTTCCTATGAAAGTGTTGCCTGATAACCTGGGGGAGATTAAAAAGATGCCCAAACACGATCATGTCTGATTAAACCTGCCCGACTGTGGTCTCTGCACTCACCTCTTTATCCAGTTATTCCACACTTGTAAATATATTAATCAGAATATGCAGGTCTGGGTGGGATTCTGTCCCAGCTTTCAGGTGTTTCATCTCTCAGGAAGCTGAGTTACCAATTTGCATGTTCAAAGGACTTTGTTACAAGTTAAATTACTCAAATTTCAGAAATTTCACAGAACATCTTCGACAGGTTTTGAATTCCAGGATTTAAGATCATCACTCTTGTAAACTACCTTAGATTATCTTTTTTTAATTTTATGTGAGCATCATTTCAAAGGCCTTGGTGCAGATCCTGGGTTTCTCAATTTCTTTCCATTAAAACTTACACTTTGAAGAGAATTTTTCCTTTTGAGGGTGATTAAACCAACCTGGCCTTGAACACTTCCAGGGATGGGGCAGAGATTGAGGCTCCTCTTATTAGAGGTGTTCTCTGCTGTTATTTCCAAAATCAAGGATTCTCTCCAATGTTCACCCCACTTTCAACCACCTGCTTTGGAAGGTTTTGGCATTTAATGGATTTATACAGACCAGGCCAGTAAGAACCCAATGTTCCTGGAACAAGATTGGTTCTTGCAGTGATTCTCTGTCCTGGCCAGTAAGAACTGGACACAGTTTGAAAAATGATATAAAACAAAAATGCTGAGGAACAAGTAACACTTCACCTAATTTGCAGAAAGGCTGAATTAATGGGGCTGGCCATCAGTTTGGATTTCTCCCAGTCACAGAAAAATGACTGCAGTGATTTTCATCCCCTGCCATGTGGAGAAAGGTTCAAGAGCTGCTTCTGCAACTCAGTTTTGCCTCTTTCCTCTGTTATCATCTAAAGAATCATCACGTGCATGTGACCACCCAAAGCAATGTCTGGTTCTCTCGTTTAACTCTGGAGCAAATTAATACCTATAAATATTTCCAGAGTGGTTTGTGTATGAAAGAACCTTTTAGAACTAAAAATCAGAGCCTATACCAGCTACTAACATTTGTTATGTTTATTTTCACAGCAGTTTTTGAGTCATTACATCAGTTTTATGCCCCCAACTTCAAAACTCAGCATCTTTAAGTACAGAAAATTTAATGCATTGCTGTAGGAACATGTTGAAAATTGATGTAAATTCATCTTTCCCCAAAGAAATCTGAGCCCTGCAGGGTGGTCTGGAGATGTTTATCATCCAAGTACGACTCTGATGAATGAATGGTTAATGTGAATAAGAAATATATTTTGATATAATTGTGCAGTGAAGTTTCTGGCACAGGTGAGGCAGGGAAATAACTCAGTAAATAAAAGCCAAGGGTTTAGAGCAGTGCTGAGGATAACAGGCAGGTAATTTTTCCTGGTTAAAAAAAAGCTTGTTAGAAACCAGGTTTTTGGGGTTCACTTTGTAGTGGAAACTCAGATATTTATCCAGTATTTTGTTGATGAATAGAGTGTGTTCTCAGCTCAATGTGCTGAACTCTTGGGGTTTCAGGGATGCACCAGAAAGTAAAACACTGCTGGAAAGAGATGATCTGTAGAACTTCCCAATCAGAAATTTGCAGGCTTCAGAAATTCCTTGCAAATCGTGCAGCTGAAATGGTAGAGGGTGAAAAATGGTGTTAAAGGGCTGTTTGCACTGGGTTTGGAGGGGTCAGGTTTTGTTGAGGGACATGTTGTCTCTTGTTCTGGAAAACGTGGAGAGTGACCAGTGATGCACAAAGCTCTTTGAAGAATCCTGTTGGTTTTTCTGTAATGATGAAATTATTGGGATTTTGGCTGTGATATTCCATCCTGACCATAAGAACCTTTAGAGAAGAGTAGAACTGGAACCTTAACAAGCACAGGTGAAGGCTGGAGAACACTTTGGAAAGCAAGAACCTCTTTTCATTAAATTGAAAACAAGTATTCTCTGGTTAAAAATAACACAGGGTTTACAGCATGGAAGGGGTTGTTTTCATTCCAGCTATTCTGTGGCTTTATTTGACATAAAATAGATTCACTTGGACTGTGTGGATTAGTGGGTGATTCATCTCAATTCCATTATGAGAGCACAAAGAGCTTGATTTAGTTGTGTGGGGAATCTGGGTGAACCTCAGGACTGGATTAATAATTCTAGAAGGTCCAAGCTTCACCTGTGCTTTCCCACTGGTACTTGGAGTGGCACACTGGATTTTTCCTCAAGCATTCCTAAGTCTGCATTGGATGTATATCCATATATGTGGGTTACTTTCACCAATTTGGATGCCAAAGATGAAATGTGCACTCAGAGCAGCCTGGCCTGGGGAAGGTGTCCCTGCCCATGGAATGGGATGAGCTTTAAGGTCCCTTCCCACCCAAACCATTTCCAGTGTTTCTGCTGGCAGGATGTGCACTGGGGCAGTTTGCTGCTCAGTAGTGAAACAGGACTATTTGTGGCAAAACCACAACCAGAAGTTGTCATTGTAAGATAAATGAAAAGGTATCAGCCTTAAAAATACTGTGCCTTCTGTTGTTTATGGGGTTCTGATCAAACAGGGTTTAACCAGCTTTCAGCATCAGTATTCCAAAATTTCTTTCCCTTCCAGTAGCTCAGGGAGGTGATCTCAGGTGTGGAAGGTTGCCTAGAGCAGGAAAAAAGTGCTTTGCAGTGCAGTCCTTGTAGTAAATTGAGAAGGAAGGTGAGACAGGAGCAGTTGTAGGTGGGAACACGAGCACAGCAGAGACCTCGTGACCGCGTTTGCCGTGGATTTGTTTGGTTTCCATCAAATTGTCACTCTATGGATTGCTCAGTGCAGTGAAACGGCTCCAAGGGCAGGCTTTGATGGAGGTGACATCTATTTTTAACCAGCACAGGTGGCCTGGGGCCCCTGCCCAGGGCTCTGCTCCCTGGGTGAGAGCTCAGGAGCTGTTGGGAGCTGGGCAGAGCTGCTGCACGTTCCCACCGAGCCCTGGACACACGGGATGGGCTGGGGACTCTGGGCACCTGCTGTGGGACACAAATGTGAAGCTCTGTTGGTAGAAATGATTGATTTCCCTCCCTTTTTAAAGATATATCAGTTGGTTGCTCTGGGGCTTCCTCTGTCTCTGCTCTGAAACCACTTTCTAGAACTCACCCTAAATATTTCCAGGTTAAATTAACATCGTGCATTAGTTTCTGTGCCAGCATTTTTACAACTCTGCTCAATTCTGTCCATTTGCTTTGTGCATTCTGGAAACAGTGAAAGGGTTTAATTTTATTTTTCTCTCCCACCCCATCCCACAGCCTGTTTGGTTCCAACCACCCCTCAAAGCTCCCACCCAGGACACTCTGCATATGGCACTATTGATTTTAGCCCTGGCTGATGCTCAGATAATGTAATGCTGCTGGTCAAAATATGTTGGTTTTTCTTTAACCCTTTCCAGGCTCGTGCTGGGAAAGGTGTTAAATGAGGTTTGCTTTCTGGGGCAGTGTAAAAGAACACCCTGTCCAGCTTGCTGGTGTATTTAAAGAGCACTTCATGCTCTGTGGAGAGAACATGGTGCTTGCTGGTGATTAGCAGGGGATAGTGTTACAGGTGGGATTTCACTGGAGGAAATTCTCCAGCAGGAGAAAGGAAAGCTTTTATCCATTTAATGTGGGGAACATAGCTAGCTTTCATTAAACCTCTCCTGTTTTAAATGACAACACTTAACTCCCAGCAGCTACTTCATGGCTTTGTTCAAAGTGCATTAAGGTTGCAAAACCTTGACATTATTTGACTTTTTCAGGCCCTGTTCTGACTCTTTGTAGTCAACTATTTCAATTCCCAGCACACTTATGGCCTCTCCAGAGGCTGATGAGAACTAGATGTGAGTCCAGTATCCATTTGCACTCCTGGGAATTATCACTGCAAGTGCAGCAAAGGGATGTTGTGGAGAAAACTGGTTTGGGAAGGCAGAGATAGAAATAATGTAATGAAACAGCACAAAAGCAATTGGTAAAGGGGGCAGGTGTGTGGAACTAGCAAAGATTACTTTTAAAAACAGTTGGAAACTTGTAACCTCATTATCTGGCTTGTGTTGGTGGCTTGTCCTGGTGACTTCACACTTTTTTCAACCCACCCTCCAGAAATGGTTCAGTGCCCTCGTGGTACATGTGAGATGTTCTGCTGGAGTGGGTCTGCCACGGAAAGGTGCCTGAAAAATTGGGATTGGAACTAATCCTGTCCTAGTTTGGTTTGTAACAACTGGTCTGGAAACATCAAATCAGCAGGATTTTTCCTCCTGGGAAGGGAAAACATGTTTGAGAAATTCAGAAACAAAGCTGCTCAATTTAAACTCTCCTTCCCTGGGCACCACTTACCTGCCTGGTCATTTGTCTTCATCTCAATGAGTGCTAATTGCTAATTTGTCATCTGCAGGCCCAGTTTGAATTCCCTCTGGGTGGGAAGGACGGCAGGAATACAGGGAGCTCTTTGCTGTGGCAGTGCACTCTGTCAGCACCCAGGGCTGCTGAGGGGAAAAAAGTTCCAAAAACTGGCATCAGAAAAAAAATAACAGATTTTAGTAGGAGTTTAAATCACCCTGATGTCTGTGTTCTGTATCTATAAAAGGGATGGGTCAGTAGGAATGGGGGATTCTTGGGCTGTCCTGTGCAGGGCCAGGAGTCAGGCTTTGGTTCTTGTGGGTCTCTTCCAACTGAGAATACATGATTCTATGAATTGAAGAGCTCCTCAAATTTTACTGGGTTCAGTGCTGTTAAATTCTCCAAAAAACTCCCCATCAAGAATTCTTGTGCTGAACTGTCAGCTCCAGAAAGCATTTTGTCCTCTGCTAAAACCAAAGCAGGAACTTTAACCCAACCCTGACACCTCAAACCTGCCAAGATGCACAGAAAACATCAACTTCCATTTCGAATTAATATCAGCAGCACCAGTTTTGCCTGCCTGGTAAACAGTCAATGCCAAGGGAGTGCTGCTTAAAATGATTTTCTTGGGTAGGTCAGAAGAGGTCAGGCTGGGACTGGGGAGAGGCAGCTCTGGCTGGGACAGGGCTGTGTCTGGGCACTTCAATTAACTCCCACCACCAAGAACTCCTGTTTGGCTTTAGAAACTGGTGATCACTTTGTGTTTATGAAACAGAATTGAACTGTTTGTGCTCTCTGTGCTTTCCTTGCAGTGCCGGTGTGAGGAATGGGAGATGGGTTAAAATTCCCTAGAAACCATCAGGTTTTTCTTTTTCTTGCCCTTGCACCCAGCCAAAAGCACATTGTTTCCCGTGAGATTTCTGGATTTCCAACCAGAAATGCCACCGGGGAACTTTTTACTGCTCTAGAACTGCAAAAAAAAAAAAGCACAGCAGGAGGACTGAAGTGTAGTCCTGTATTTTGCATTCACTGAAAGCATCTTCAGCTCATGTTATTCCAGTGATTCCATTGCACTGTGTCCATGGATTTCAGGGGTTTTGTGACAATGAAAAAGCAGATCCACTGAAAAAGGAAGGCAGTGTTCACAAAATGCTGTAATAAGTGTGTCAATACCAGCAGAATCTAGAAATTTTATTGCAGTACCAGATCTTAGAAGTCCTTGGGCCTTTCCTATATAAGTTTAAACTCTAAAATCCAAGGAAATAGTGAACTTAGAGTGTTACAGCACAAGCCTGGCAGTGAGTTAAAGAGGTAACTGTGAGGGACACAGCTCCTGCTGGCTCATGCACAAGGCTCAAACCAAATTAACTTTGCCAAGTCTCAAATGACATCAAGTTAATGTGACATTAATCGGGATTTGTGCTCTCAGCATGTGCAAAGGACCATCTTGGGGAGGGAGAGCCACTGGAAGATGTTCCCCTGTGCAGACACTGGAATTCACCGTGGGAAGTGCTGGCAGGAGCTGAAGGTTGTTTTCTAATTTAAATGTCCTCTGAGCACATGCTTAGGAGAGACATTCTCTGACAAGGTGACAGGCTTTGGTTTCCATTCTTGGGTAAAGCAGGAGCACTTGCCTTGAACTCAACTGCAAAGAAAATACCTCAAAAAGCTGGGTTTATGGTACCTTCTAAAATATTTGCTTATGGTGCCACAACTACCTAGTTGCAGAATTAATAGAGTGGGGGGACTCTTCCTCCAAATATAGTTTAAATTATGAAATAATTGGCTTCCAAGAGTAATATCACTTTACTGGTGCTGCAGACAAGCACTTGAATACATATGTGGGGAAAAATATTTTTCTTTTAAATTTTTTTCACAATAAAAGTAAGTTTTGTTAGAGCAAAGAAACAAAGGAACCTCCCACTGAGCTTTTCCAGCATTACCAGCACTGTAGAGCTGGTTACTCTTGAAACATCTGGATCTGAACCTGAGACCTCATCAGTGATAACTCTGTTCAAACTGCATTATGAGTTGTTCTGAGCAAGGAGGATTTATCTTTAGTGTAACTAAAAGAGAAGCCTATTGCTCCTCAACAGTTAATGAACCACTAAAACCTCCCAAAACTGATATAAACTGATTTTGCTGTGCTGTGGGGTGGGCTTTGCTGTGGGGGAGGTTGAGCTGGAGCCTTTTTAATCCTGCTTTTGCTCTTCCCACTCCATCTCAACGCGGAAGGACAACAGGAGAGAATTTCAGGCCCATCACTGGTGGTACAACAGTGACACATGTCCAGCTCATGGGGGTACAAATGACATTGGGGGTTCTTGTGTCTGGCACTGGATGAGGTGTTGGAGAATGGAAAGGGTAAAACAGGGCTGGCAGAACACTTTTATAAGCAGAAGGAGGTTGATCATGATGAAAGATGCCTTCCAGCAACATCTGGTGGTGGCAGGTTGGCCTGTTTGACCCCGAACCCCCCATCTGTTTGTCTTGTGTTTGTGCAAGGTGTTGATTCTCTGCAGGAGGGCTGGAGAGGTGGAAGTGGGTTGTTTCTCTGCAGCCATCAGCCCTAAACACTTTTTAACCTGAGATTCAAGTTCTTTTTTGCTGTTTTTACCAGAATGACCTTCCCAAGCTGAAACTCCTGAACTGGGCATGACTTCCCACATCCTTTAAGAAAAGTCATTTATGATGTATAAGCTTTAGTTCAGGAGTAGGACTCTGATCCTCGAGTCCCAACTTGGAATATTCTGTAGTTCTATGTACTGTTAATTATTCAGCCCTCAATAACTATCAATATACAGTCCTGACAGTATAAAAGAAACCCTGAGGAAGGAATGATCAGATAGGAGTCTTTAGAATTCTTAGAGGCACTTGGTGCTGAGGTTGTTGGTGTTTAGCTCATTTTTGCTGTGTTTTGTTATAAAGCTCATTCTGTACATTAGGGCTCAGATTCCCTCTACTCCAGGATTTAGCTTGGGGGGGGGGGGGGGGAAGAGGGGCTGGCACAAATAATTTTAAAAGTTACTGGCCCTCTCCAAGCTACAACTTTCCTGTTTCAGCAGGGAGCTGAGCAGGTGAGAGCTGGCATTGCTTGAGGAGGAGTTTTCATTTTGTTAGGAAGAAATCCTTCCCTGGGAGGGTGGGGAGGCCCTGGCACAGGTTGCCCAGAGAAGCTGTGGCTGCCCCTGGATCCCTGGAAGTGTCCAAGGCCAGGCTGGATGGGGCTTGGAGCAACCTGGGCTAGTGGAAGGTGTCCCTGGAGGAGGAATGTGATGAGTTTTAAGGTCCCTCCCAACCCAAACCATTCTATGAGTTACTTTCCTTTTTCATATGTTTAAGTTATATTAATAATACCCTGCAGAGCTATTAATTTCCCATTATACTATCAATATACTGAATTTATTTCCCCTGTCAGAGTCAGCCACACACTGTCCTGCATCCTGTGTGCACATTTCCCAGGGGAGTTTCCCTCTTTGCCCTCCTCCAATGCCACGTGGGCCACGAGGTGTTCTCCTGCCAGCCTTTGCCACCAGCCTGTGGTGCCTGGCAGAAAGTGCAGGCTGACCTTGCTGTCACTGCTTAAGGAGGCTTTGAGCTTTGGGGCATCTTTAAGCTGAGCTCTCTGATCACATTGTGCCCGTGACGTCAAGGCCGGTGGCACCGGGCAGTGTTTTAGCACAGCCTCTCCTTAAGGCTGTGAAAATAACCCAGGTATTAGTCCTGTGCCTGCTCCCATCCCCACCCTTGGCATGCAAAGGGATGGTGCTGCATGAACCCAGGAAAGAAGTGTTACTGAAAAAAAAGAAAAAAAAAAAAAAACCCAAACAAAACAAACCCCAAAGTTCTGACAACATAATGTTCTGCTTTCTAATATTATAATAATGCTACTGGGAATGTTTAATTAGGATATGTGTAGAATCAGAGAATGGTTGGAAGAGGTCATTGAAGGGCATTTAGTCTGGTCCCCCTGCAGGGAGCAGGGATGTATTCAATGAGAGCAGGATGCTCCAAGCTCTGTCCAACCTGGCCTTGGACACTCCCAGGGATCCAGGGGCAGCCACAGCTTCCCTGGGCACCCTGTGCCGGGGCCTCCCCACTCTCCCAGGGAAGAATTCCTTCCCAATATCATATCTCCACCTCACCTCTGTCAGTTCAAAACCTTTCCCCCTCGTCCTGTCACTACCTGCTCTTGTAAATTCCCTCTCTCCAATAACTCCATAAATCCCAGTAACAATTTTATAGTGAACTATGGAAAACTCTTGGTTTCCAGGCTTTTGTTCCTTACAACCGTGACCCTGTTTCAGGACACAGGCAAAGAGCAAACCTGGAGGATGTTTCCTTGGTGTGCAAAGAACTGAAGAGCAGGACTGGCTGCTCTCAGGGCTGGACAGGGACTGTGTGAAAAGGCATTTTTCAGGACTGGAACTGCTCTATAAATGTCAGGAGACTGTAAAGCCACCGAGTCCTGACAGTAGAACTCCAGCTGAGGGTTAGGCTGGGCTGGGATGAGAACATTCCTGTCCAGACAGAGCTGTAATAACACAGGCAGCAAAGGCTGAGCTTGGCTGAGCTGCTGTACAACAAAAATGTTCTTTCCTTTCAATATCTCTGTGCCAAGGGACTGAACAAAGTGTCCATTAATTTAATATTTTTAGTCTATATTTTTGCTTCCTTTTCATTTTTCTCTCATATTTTGATAAAAGCCAGAGATTCCATGTTATGTTATGAATATGGATTTGTAGCCAGCAGCTATGTGGAAAAATCAATACATTCCCAGTTCACTCCCAGGTGTTCCTGTGAAGGGATTGGGCAGAGCAAAGCCACTGCCAGGAATGTGTTCTGGTGCCTGCTGATTAAAATGGATCAGGGCAAAATGGCTGGAAACTGCTGCAAGCTGAAGAAAAAAAAATTGTGTTCCTTGGGTTTATGTACTGCATGAGTTAAAGTTTGGTTAAATAAAGATGGACTGAAATGAGAGAGCATCAGGAATGCAAGAGGGAATAATTCTGCACAGTGAAAATTGCCAGTTAAAATATCCAGTCCTGCTGGACTTGTTACACACCTTTAGCAAACCCATGTAAATAAAGTCAGACACTTTCTCTGACAGGTCAGTGAAAAATAACCCAGCTCATTGCTCAGCTCCTTGGCTGCAATGGAGTCTGCTGAGGGAAAATGGGTGAAACAGTCACTGAAGGAGCAAAAGTGGGAGCTGGAAGGGTGGAACAGAGCTGAGAAAAATATAGAAATAACAATGAGAGTCTTGAGAGCTGCAAATTATGGCTCTGGTCAAAAAAAATCCCAGTGTCCTGTGCTAAAATCAGTGACAATGCTGGGCTGCAGGGAGTCAGGGTTCCTTTTGGCCACGGTGAGTTGGGATGTTTAACTCTGAGCCAAAGGCAGTGCAATGTTGGGTTTAAAACAGGTACTGCTCTGGAAGGGCCTAGAACTTTCCTCTGTGCTGCCACTTCTTGGAAAACATTCCAGCTACTTAGTTAATTAGCAGATGACAAACTAAATATTTGGCAAATGAAATGGGAGATGTATCAGAGACCTGCCCAGCGTTATATCACTGGAGATAATTTGGGTTCTGATGCATCAGCAGGATTGGGTATATACAGTTCATGTTCTATAGGGGTGGAAAAAGCATTAATCTTGTTTTTCCTTCTGAAAAGATTTTGTCCCACTGCCACTGTCCCCAGCAGGATCCCATCAGCTCTGGGTGGGATTGCCAAAGCCCTGGCTGGAATCCCTGGGAGACAGAAATTCCATTCTGTGTCCTGAGCATCTTGGAATTGGCAACTCCCTACTCAAGACTTGGTATCACCTGGACCTGAGAACCTTTCAAAGCCTGGTGATTCTGTATTTTCTCCTGGAAATAATATTTTAAGACAAAATTTTGCCAGTTGCTCCTTCTCCTTCATCCACAGCAAGGCAGTCAGATGGTCTTTGCACACTGGATTTCTACCCAGCAGCAGTAAATACCCTCAAGTGAATGGAAGTCAAGACCATGTTTTAACCACTCTTAGGCTTTAGATGAAGCTCAAAATCCACTCAGGATGTGGCTTTTACTAGAAGGAAGTTTTTCAAAGCCATAAAAAATGTCCAGTGTTGATTGTGCAACCCTGTACTTAATGTCTGGACTGATGAATGCTCTTTATTTTGATCTCAGTAGCCTTGAAGGCAACAAAACCAAGGGGGTTTATGGTTTTTGGGGGGTGACAGATCAGTACTGTACAAACCCAAGGGATCTGAGCTTTGTTCTCTGCTGGGGGCAATGTTACACTTGGCAGGTGATTCCTTTATGCTGCAGAAAATGGGATGAGAATATTGAGCAGGTACTGAAGTGAGGAGAGCTGTGAAAAGGTTTGTTACCTGTCCCTTCAGAGCTGAAGTCTGGCTTTTGATCACCACAGGCTGTTCAGCCTCTTTGCAGGCCACTGGATTTCAGTGGGGATTTAAGATCCAAGCTAATGACTTGTCCTGGCACTGCTACCTCTTGCTGAGCTCGCTTTTGAATTCCCTGATGCTTTTTCTGCGGGTCTTGAATAAATCAAATAGTGGAGAACTGAAACAGCAGGGGGGAAAAAAGGGTTGTGAAAGGGAGAACAAACCAGAGCAATGTGTCCTGCAGGACTTTGGTGGTGGTGCTTAAGGGCAGCTTTGGCTGAGAGCTGATTGACTGGGTGGGCAGTGTCCTAAAAAGCTTGTTCCTTCCTTTGAAAACACTTGTGCAGGGAGTTTACTGAAAAAACTTTAGGAAAAAAGAGGGGGGAGACTTGGCCCAGGGTTTTATCAGCATTTATTGACTTCAAGCCTGTAGTATAGCTGTAAAGCTAAGCTGGGAAGATAAGAATTGAGTGAACAGATTTTCTACATGGATAATTATAAGGTATTTATCAGGTCTTAAACTTTGGTCTTATTTTCCTTTCTCCTTTTTTTTTTTCTTTTTAAAGGAGCCTGCGAGCTCCAAAACACCAGAGAAATGTCCCTTCCCAGAGGTCAGGCTGCTGACATCAGTGATTGTCATCCCCTGGCAGATTTACTGCCCCAAAACAGCCAGTCCAGAACCAAAATAACCGGATCTATGGGAAAACTTTTGCAGAGCAAGTACAACATCCACGGAGCTGCTGCAGAGCTCTTGGGGGGAAAAAGCTGCTCTCAGTGCCAGGGAGGGACTGAAGTTTGGTTTCACTTTTTCCTTTTCCCCAGGAGGGGCAGGAGAAAGTCCTGCAGTATTTTCAGTTTTCTGCCACACAGGGGGTAGAAAAGGGAGTTGGGGGGGAGGAGGTTGTTACAGCGGGAAAAACTTTGCTCAGCTGTGCCAGAAGTTGGTGCCCAGTTGAGCTCCCCGGGGTCACCCACGAAGGGTAAATTCCAGAGGTGAGAGCTGGAGTGGCTTTCCAGGAGCTTGGCAGGGGTGGGGAATGATCCAAATCGGATTGGAGCTCTGCAGGGACGTTTAATACCCTGCCAGTCAAGTTGCCCTTTCATTTTATAATCCCCCAGAGGCTCTGAGGGTGGGGAGGCAGGGACTGACTAAGCACAGAGTGCCAGGGGGTTCTCACTTTAAATTAATTGTATAGAATATCCCATTTTCCCCTCAGAGACCTGCTCTGTCCTGTTCCATCCTCCTGCCTTGTTCTGCTGTTACTGTTTCAAACAAATCTGCTCATTTTTCCCAAATTATTGCAACTTTGCAAAGCAATGGTTGAGGAAACAGGGGACTGATCAGGCAGCGTTTTATTGTTGTTTTAACTTTTATTGCATTTGTTAAATGTGTTTAAAATGGAGAGTGAGACTCTAGAAATTACCTGGAGATGGATAAAATGCTTTGACACTTTGTATTGAGCTTGTAAAAAAGGATTGAGTGGTAATTTAAATGTTGTCACTTCCCCTTTCAGTGGGAATTTCTGTACCTAAAGGCCTTTATAACCTGCCAGAGAATACAGTATGTCATTGGGGGTTGAAGCCATACAAATTGAAATTAAAGACTGGGCACATCTTTAATGCAATTTATTGATGATATTCTGGAACTGGTTGCCAAGGGCAGTGAAGATGCTCAAAGACTGAGACTCTCCTCCCCCAGGAGGAGGATGTATATTAGCTAAGCACTAACTTAGGTTTGATTAAACCCAAGTATATTGTTCAGTGCAGTGGATGACTGAAATTCAGGCTTCTGATACACAGAAGATCAAATTAAATACTTAAACATCCTTTTCTGAATATAAAGTTTATGGCTATTACCAAGCAAATACAGCCCTGGCAGCCTTGCTTCAAAAAGCTCTTGTATTTCTCCTTCTGGTCCTACTTCCCTTAATTTACAGCTTTATTTCATAAGATTATCTGTACATAATGTGTGCAAACACATGAAACAAGGGAAAGGTTTCTCTCAGTATCTTTAGAGACCCACAGGGAGCAGGACCAGTGAGCTGCTCATGTACAAGATGAAAGTTCTTGCAGCATCAGGGTTTAACTGGAGTAGGAAAAAGTTTTTTCAGAAGTTGCATGTTCTGCTTGGTCCTTAAATGTAGGTGTGGTGATGTGATAAAGGTGCTTCTCTGGCTCAAAACCTATTTAAATTCTACCAGCTTCATCACATCCATTATTGTGATGCTTTGGGGGAAAATTAGTGCTTGATTTCTCGAGTAATGACTTCTTGGAATGCACTCAGTTTTTTTCCTTCATCCCCAGATCACTGAACACCAGTTATCATTAACTACTTTTAATAACCATGGTCCATGTGTGTGATTTTCTAACAAATGTAACAGTTACAGAACACTTATCAGTTAATCAGTGAACGTTGTGGGGCAAATTCCTGCCTGTCCGTGGGTCAGTGTGACAGCACTAGAAATGTTAAGTGGGATCTGAGAGAGATCTTTGCTTTAATGGCCCCTTTTTCTCGGATAAATTCTGTCCTATTTCCTGGAAATGTTTGATGCTGATTTATAACCCGAATTCTTGGTACATCAGCACTTCAGAGGGAGTTGAGCTTTTTCCCCCCTGGAACACCAGAGTTCATGAAAAGTCATCAAATCCTTTTTTTTTTTTTTTCTTTTCTCCAAATGAAAAGCCCAGTGAACTTTGTGTTGAGCTCCAAGCAGGTGTGATGTGCCCTGATGTCCCCCAGGGTGCTCTCTTGTGGGTGAGATCCTCTTGCAAACCCACTCCCCGGGAGGGGCAGGGCTGTGTTTGCAGAGCAGGGCAGAAAACTTGAGCCACAAAGGGGAAAAATCAGCTGGAAATCTGTCACAAGTGACCCTCTCCCTCTCAGCTCTGCACCCAGTGGGGCCTGAGCAGCTCAGGGGTGTTAATCCCAATAAATAAAACTTGTTGAGTGTGGAAGGAGGGGAGGAAAAGTCTCCTTTGGTACCTGGGATGGGAAGGGCTCCTGCTGCATTTTCATCTCTCCATGCCCGTTGCCCTGAGGTGATCCTGAACTTGGCACCAGCTGGAATATTCCACGTAGAACTTCTAGGAATTGCCCAGGAAGCCAAGCTGCTCTCACTTTCAAGGCTTGGTTTTCCCTGTGGTGAACCAGGACACGAAGTCACTTCCCCCGTAGCTTTTTGTTTGTTGTCAAACAAACCAAATGGGCGAAAAATATTTGCTCTGTAGCTCGGCAACAACCCCGTGGGGCTGTTCAGCCACAGCACTGACACCGAGCCTCTAAATCATAGAGCTCCTTCCCTGTTTTCCCTGCTCTGCTCCAGGGCTGTGGCTGCTTCCCTGGATGCTTTACTTGGAGTCATTTTGGCTTGGAATTGCCTCGTTTCTGCACGATTGTCATGGAATTGTTTGGATGGAAGGGACCTTTAAAGGGACCTTTAAAGCTCGTGTTGTTCCACCCCCCCTGCCATAAATAAAGCCCATTAAAAGTCTGAATCAAAGTGAAACCCAAGAAATTCCCCCTCCCAGAATAATCAGAGGTCTGAAGTGAGTTGCCACCAGGACAGTTCACCCTCAGCCAGGCTCTGGAGATAAAGGACCTTGCATGAATCCCTTGTTGCTTTTAGCAACATATTTGGGAGTTCCTTCCACTATCTCAAGCCCCCTCCAACTTGGCCTTGAACTCTTCCAGCACCCACAGCTTCTCTGGGCAGCCTGTGCCAGAGCCTCACAATAAATGACTTTTCTGATCAGGGATGAGGGTGTCTGATCTCTGCAGGTTCCTGGTACTGCTGCAGAGGATGCTGCTATAAATTTTGCTGCTTTCAGGACAAAAACTGGACAGAGCAGCTCAGTAACTGGGGCTTTCCACAACACTTATTTCTTCCTGAGGATGCAAATCCCAAACTGGCAACTTCCTGCCTTGCCCTGGCCACTGCCAGTGGTGGCCTTTTCCTGAGGGTCTTAACCAGCCCTGATTATTCACAAGCAAGTCCAGCATCAGCCCTGGACTAAACATGACTTAAGGGTGTTTCTCACAAGCATTTGTCTGTTTGAAAACTCCCGGAGCACCAGCAGGTTTTTAATGCACTTTGTCATTAAACCATAACCTGCCAGTGGTAAAGCCTCCCGTGGCCATTGGTGCTTTGTGCTGGGATTCAACAACTGACCTGCATTTCCTGGTTTTTAGTGGAATTGTTCCTCCTTTGAACACCAAGGATTGTTACTGAACAGGAACGTGCAAAGGCTGGTGTGAGGGGTTTTATTTCTCAGAAGTGTAGAATGTGCTGGGAAATTCCTCGTTTTTTTTTTTTTTTTTTTAATGGCTGGAATTTCACATAAAGGAGGATGGGAAGTTCCAGAGTACCAAAAAAGCTGGAAGTCCCAGCTGTCAGTAAACAGATGTTCTGCATCAGTCAGCTCCTGCCAGGCCAAGGCCATCATCTTTTAGCAGAGATTTCAACTTCCTATGGATTTCCAGCTGCTTTCAGTGACTTTTCACACTGTTTTCACTTGGGGCTCCTCTGCTTTATCCCTTTAAAAGGGATACATTTGAAGCCAGCTGCAGTTTGTACCTGCTGTTCCAGGTGTGGGAGCTGGGACTGTGGATCCAGGATCTTTAGGACAGTCACGATTTTCCTTATTTTTGGGAAACAAAAGAAGCAGCACACTTCCATTTCTCTTCAACCTCTATTTCTGACATCTTTTAAATATGTAGACTTTTTTTTCCTGCTTCTTGTCTTTATTTTAGTTCTACCTGGAAACTTCTGAAAGTGAAACAGCAACAGGTTTCTTACATGTCTAAAGAAGTAAATTAAAATCCCAGGTAACCTGAAAAACTGGAATTTTTTTGTGCAGGGAGGTGTTTTCACTTCTTCCTTGGGGTCTGAAAACATGAGTTTGCTGCTGATCCAACTCGCCAAGGTGCAGCAAACTGTTTGTCTGACAGAAAAGGGGAAAAATAAGCAACTTGGAAAGGTAGGAAAACCTGACCTACATTCCCAGTCTCCCCATTTAGAGCCTGTGCCCAGAGCAGGTGATGAGTGGAACATTTTGTGATGTGATTCAAAGCTCCCCTCTCCAACCAAACTGGGTGTGCACTTCATGTCAGACTCCCTTTAATGTTTTAACAGGAATTGGTACAGCAGAGGCTGTTCAGAACCACTTTTTCCAACAAAACATATGATGGGATCGTTCTTTTTAACAAGTGAGACCTCCTCATTTTGTGGAAAAAAGGCTTTGTATTTTAAAAGGGCTTCAGTGGTTGTTTATCTGCATCAATTTAAGGGAGGTAACAAGCTTGTCATGTGAGAGGGTTTCAGTTATTGATAAAAACAGACCACATTTGTTTCCATCGTTCCAATGAGAGATTTTTTTCCTCTTCCTCTTAAAAAATACAGAAAGGATGTTTGATAAACCCCAAATCTGTTCAATCAGGTCTGTGCATGAGCAGGGTGGAAGCTTGGAGGCAAATGACATGATGTCAAAAAACTGGCATATATTGTCTCTCTCCTGAAATATATTTTCTGGAATAAAAATGATGTGGGGCAGGTGGTGCCCCTTCAGCAGGAAAGGGCAGGTACAAACTTTCTGCCCAGTCAAGTATGAGTTTGGAGGAGATAAAGGTAAATTTGGGCTCAGTTGCAGCCTACAGACACATCTTAGGCAGCTGCAGGACCCAGCACAGGTTAATAATTAATAACAGCTCCCAAACATGTTGCTAAAAGCAGCAGGGGATTCATCCAAGGTCCTTCATCTCCAAGGGATCTCCAGAGCCTGGCTGAGGGGTGGGTGAACTCTTGTGATGACAATGCACTTCAGGCCTCTGGTTCTGGGTGAGGGTTTGTGTTTCACTCAGATTTAGATATTTAAAGGGATTTATTCCCTTTACACTTTATCCTGAAGGAAAATATGAAACTTTCCATTCTGCAAATAGCTGAACAATAATTTTTCTGAAAGTTCATCGCTTTTGCTCTCATGTAGTCTCCCTCACCATTCCCCTTCCCCGTGAAAAGCTGGACCAGAATCACCTTTGTAAATCCCTTTGAACCTGGGCTTTTGTTGATTCTGTGACTGCACTGCCCGAAATCCTCTGTCAGGTTTTACCTGAACACATTAAGAGCTTTGATCAAGGCCTTTCTTGTAGCTCACCCGGTTCTGGGTTGAATTGATTAATTTGGAGGTCACACGAGCCATTAACACAGATTGTTTTCCCAGTTCCTCTCATTAGTGGGGTAATTGGCCTTTCCTGGGCAAGGTGCAGCAGGACTGGCACCTGTTTGTCACAGAGAGTGAATTTATGTCTGGTTTGGGCTGGAAATCCGGAGGGGGGGTGTTTTCCAGTGACTGGGATTCCTGCATTTCCTGGGCTTGATTGGCAGGAAACTCCATCCTTTGCTGCCACTTTGTCTTTCTGCGTCAGCCTTGATGAGCTGGAGTGATTTCAGGATTAACAAACCAACTTTTGTGTGCTGTGCTCACCTTGAGGGACTGCAGAGCAATTATTTGTTCATGGGGTTCTTTAGGTGCAGCTTTTGCTTTGAACTGGGACTATAATGCAAGAAGCAGATGGAAGTTTTCATCTCTTCATCTGCTTAATTGCTCTAAATAACTGTAATTGTACAACCTGATCCGTGCTTTGTCCATGAACTTAGTACTGGCTTAAAAGCAGGTGAAATCAAGAGGCAGAACCAGTGTTTTATGTGGAGGGAAGAGGAATTAGCCTATTTAAACTTCTCAAGTGTTTTGTGTAAGCAGAGAAGTGCTCAGGCTGTGAAATCCTGCCTGTTCCTGTTCCAGACTCGCCACAGAAAATGGCTTTGGAAGTGATGGATGAGGGTGGAAAGCTCTTTCCTACTCTCAGTAGTAACTCTTGGTGCAGCTCGCTTGCTGGGTTGCTGGTCCTTCCCAGGAAAAGCAGCCTTGCTCCCAAATTTCCATTAACACTTTGGAATCTTTAATAATGTTGCCTTCCGAGCTGGTGCTGGATGTGGAGGTTGAAGGATTGGCTGCACCCAAAGCTGACACAGGAGGTGACAAGTTCACCCCACCCTCCTTCCTGCTTCACCCCAGAACTGTATTTTGTAGTTATCCACCCCTGAGGCAGTTCCTGGAATGCTGCACAACAGGGAACATCCCAAGGCTCTCCATAACCGTGGAGTTAAAGAGAATACAATAAATTGCATCTGAAAATGTCCACTTGGGGAATCATAATGATCCTCTGCCTGTCAGGAGGAGGGCAAAAATCCCTGTGCTGTGATGTCAGAGGCAGCAGTTGGCAGCAAACCCCTTCAGATCCAGGGAAATTTAATCAGAGCCACTGCTGAACCTTGGGCTGCTTCTTGAGTGTTTCCCAGAACATTCCTTGGTGCCTCTGAGTCCCTGCCAGGGCTCCAGCTGGGAGCACTGGCCAGCCTTCTCTCCCTCTGAAGGGTTTGATGCTCCTCAACCCCCCTTGCTGCCTCTTTCTGTGCAATCACAGCCTTAATTGAGAAGCTACTAATTGCAATTAAGGAGTAGCTTGTGGGTGACGTGCACAGGCTGCTCACAGACGCCTGCACACGTAAAAATGAGTCCTCTTCCTCTGCAGCTTCTCTACCTGGAATGCATTTGATTTGTTGGTAATTTATGAGAAATTTGTCACCTCCTCAGTGTGCAGAAACAGGACTCAAAAGATGTGAATCTTTAGCTGGTGGGAGCTCTGCAACTGCTGGAAACCAGCAGGGAGGGAGAGGATGAATCAGTGCAATAACCTGACTAGAGATTTTAGAGGAATCTCTCCAAATCAAGTCAGTGAGTGCTTTCTACTTGCCCTCTGTGATGGAAATGGAAGCAACACTTTCTGAAATTATCATGGGAGCTTAAAAAAAAATCTGTGTGTGCCTTTGTGGAAGTCTGTGAGGAGCAATGTGGGGGGTTTCTTGTGCTTTTTGTCTTTAATAAATATAATACCAATGTGGAGGCATCCTGCTGAGCAAGTGCTGTTCCAAACTCTCCATATTGTACTTACAGAGATGATTCAACAATAAAAAGAGCCCCTGAATCCCACCTTCCCCTTCTGCCAACACCTGGCTGTTTGAAATCAGGGCTGTTTAACTCAAGGACGACACCTGGGACATGTTTGGATCTTCAGCTCCGGGCTGATTGTGTGTAATTACAATTTCTTAGAGGACTGAGTAACACTTCATTTTAGCAACACTGATATCAGCACTAATTGCTCCTTGAATTCCTGTGGAGACTCCAAAGGCATCACGTTCAGCCCGTGCTGATTCACGATCCCTGTGACGCTGTTCCTGCAAACAGTGCAGTGGGGAAAGAGCCTGTTTTCCTTTATGGCAGCTTTTAATTTCCTGGAAGGAGCTGGGATCAGTCAGACATTGTGGAACCCTCACAATCACCAGTCAGTGGTGGTGTTTCTCCTCGTTAATCACCTTGTGCTGTAAGGAATTAAATGCACCAGGAAATTCCTCGTTAATTTATTTTCTTAACCTTTTCCTGTTTCCAAAAACTTTTTGACTTGTGCAGGTGCTGTCAAGTCCAGAGAGGCACCCCCAGAGGACAAATCCCCCTCTTTTAGGTGGTTATAGATCCATACAATAAGTTGTTATAGCAATTATATCTTCCAATATTTCCTTTGGCTAAAGGGACCAGGAAGGCAGACACAGGCACTTGCTGGGGAAAGCTTTGTCTCATTTTCAACCTGCAAATTGTTTCTTTAGCCTGTGCAAGGAAAAATGATGGCTATTGCATGCTGAGAAGCTCCCACCTCTCATTGAAGGATTTGCAAAGCTGGAAAGGTGTGGAATCAGCCAGGAATGTTCTAATGAATAGATGGGGTAGTGAGGATGATCCACCCTCTGAATTTTCTGAAGGCAGAGGCCACTCTCCTCTGAACTTTTGTGAGCTGAAAATCCCCATTCAAGAAATCTTCCTGAGGACAAAAGAGCTGTCCCAATATGAACTGGTGAGATGAGAATAAATGTGGATGATAAAAGAGGGAATGTATAGAAAATCTTAAAGACTGCAATACAAAAAAATCCATCCCTCTCCTCCCTGAGCTGCTGTTGCAAAGCAGCTCTGTGGGAACTGGGGCATTGGAACCCTGCACCAGGTTGGATGTTCCACTCCAGCTGTTCCAGGAGAGAGCACAGTGAGAACAAACACCAGAGAAAGACCCTTCTGGGAGCAGAAAGGTTGGACTTGCTCTCCCAAAGCCCCCCCAAAAAAGGCTGAGGTCACCTGCAGGCAGGGACATGGCAAGAGCCAAAATTGGGCAAAGCTTTGAGAACTGATGTGCTCAGCTTTGAGCTGAGCAGCAGGTGCATGAGCAGGATGCCTGGAATGATCCTGCTGCAGATTAGGTGATAGAATGATTACTGATTTATCTGTGATATTGAGGTAGAAAGTGGGAGAATGTTAAAGGAGCTAAAATTGTCTCCTACTGACACCTTAGGGAACTAAAAACAGCCTCTAATGTGCTCTGACAACCCCTACCAACCAATGTTCTTTCACTGCAGTGGGTATCTTATCCCTTTTCAGTGTTGAATTAGCAAATGTGCAAAAAAAAGTAGCAATTTTTAAAGTTAAAGTCCTTTTTTTAAAGTCCTGTGCAGCAGCCACTGCTCTGGATGAAGTCAACTCCTCCTGACAGTAATTGCTTGGCTTGCCCAGTCCCTTCTCTGCTTCCAGCTTATTCAGCCCTTGATGGTATCAAATAATTTCCTGAATGAAGCAGCAATTCTGCCTCAATAAAATATTTATGGTTGTGTGGAGTGTTCCCTGCTCTCTGCTGGGAGTTTGCTGTTCCTTTGTTTATTGGGATTCGTGTTTCTCCTTTGCTCTGGGACGGAGGAAACAAACTTTGAGTGGCACAAACTCACAAATTTGGGATGTCTGCAGTGGTCACTGGGTCCTCTTCAGCTCTTGTTAATCCTGATCCTAACACCCCCTTGAAGATGCTGATTCCCAATCTTTCATTTTCCCTGTGAACAAACCCATGGCTGACTTCCAAAAAGGCAATTAATTTATGCTGGGTTTGAAATTACAACCATGCTTTTGATTTCTACCCCCCACCCTTGATTCTTATTGGCAAGTTACCAGTGATCCCTCTTCTCTCTCTTCCTCAGGGTGGAATTGGATGAGAATTTTATCTCCTATGATCAAGTTTTGCTTAATCAGCCCACCCTAAGGCCAGTGCTGCACTGGAGAAATCAAGATTTATATGTGAGCACAACAGCTGAGGCACTGGCAGACTATTCTGGGGTTTATTATTATTAATTTAGTAGTAGGCTTGTTGCCATTAAGCTGGCAGGGGTGGATTTGTTGTTGTTTTTGAAGGTTAAGATGGATTTGACCCTCTGCAGATGTTTTCTTAATGCTTCTTTCATAACTGATACCAGACAAGGAGACTAAATCTAATACAGCATAAAAGTTAAAATGGAAAATAAGCATCTTCTGCCTTAGTCTGACCAGTCAGGATGATTCCAAATGGGAATCATCTTGTGCTGCTGTGCTTGGGGAGGCTGTGTTGGTTTTTTGGACTGGGAGTTATCTGTGATCGAATCTGTGTGTTACAAATGTTGATACCACTGCTTTGCCAAAACACTCCAGACTATTCCTCGTGAAATGCTCACAGAGTATCTCCACAGATGGTACTTCCCAAGATTTTAAAATAGTAGAGGGTTTAGAAATGGAATTGGGATGAGGAGCAGTATCATAACAGCCACCACTTCTCAGTTAAATCGGTATATTCTTCTATAAGAAAGCAAATATTCCACCTGTTAATTTGCAAGTCTTCAGGATTGGCTCTGGAATGAGTAATAAAGGCATTTTTTGGTGTGTGGTTTGCTGTACAACAGTTCATTGCAGGGGCTGGTCCACTCTGGGTTATTCATGGGCACAAGTAACTGGGGTTTGTCAGAAGAACATAACTCACAAGGGCCACACAAAAAAAGGTGGTGTGTCTTTGCAGGTTCTACAGATGAATTCCATGCTAATGAGTGGTTTTGCCAAAGGTAGGAAGTTTGGAATGCCTCTGTTCAGCCAGTTGCTTACAAAGCTGCTGTTGCTGGGAGGGTCTGGCAGCAGTTTTGAGTTGTTTTCTCTCAGGTGTGTGAAGTCTGATTTTAATCCCTGTCACAGCTAATTCCTGTCCCACCCTCACTCCTGCCTTGAATTTGGGTGTGGCAAAAGCCCTTTGCACTTCCAGTCTGGATGCTGGGAGCCTGGTTTTGGTTTAAGCAGCACATTCTGGCCACTTGTATCATCCCAAATGTCTGAGCAGAGCAGGACTAGAGGGCACAGAGGGCACAGATCTGTCAGGGGGTTGCAGCAGGGGCAGCTCAGCTACCTGCTCTCATCTTTCCTAGAAATAAACCCAACATACACTGTCCCTTCCTTCCCCCCTGAATCTCCACAAGCTGGGCAATTGGAAAAGTAATTTTTTTTTATTTATTTTGGTGATTTACTCCTTATGTAACCTGGTTTAATGATGCTGATCAGCAGCAATCCTGCACTGGAGAGTTCCCAAGGATGGCTCCAGAGGAGGAGGTTCAGCTGCTGAGCTGTCCAGAGCACAGGGGAGGGCTCAGATAATTAAACTCACAAGCCCATAACGAGCTGCACTGTGATTTCATTTGGGTTCAGGGTTCAGGCACAGCGAGGAAGGCTCAGAACTGGCACAGGATGAGGATAAACCCGTGGCTCCAGCACATGAAGCTTTATCACAGCTCCTGAACTGTCCCTGGGCTGTAAATCCTTCACTCTCAGTTCTTTATCTGTTGCCACCTTTTTCCTCCATCCTCTCAACCTCATTTTTGTCTCCATTTTTGTTGTTGTTGTTGTCTTTTCTGTCTCTTCTAAGCAATCTTACCATCCTTGACTTGTTTTCATTGCAGGGGAAAAAAAAAATAAAATTTGCTTTCTCACTTGTGTTTGGGCAAATGAATTTTTGCTGACATTTGTGATTCTCTTCCAAAGATCTCATCAGTTTGGGCAGCAGGGCCTGAATTCAGCTTCCTCTGCTGGGCTTGAAGTCTCTTAGAGCTGCCTTTTATTTTATTAGTTGGATTTTTAATAAAAAAGAAAGATAAATAGGAATCCAGCCATGTATCTCCTAAAGCAGTTTTTTTTTGCTGATAGTTCAGTTCAGTGCTGAACAGGATCCCAACCTTGGCATATTTTACTTCTCCATTAATCCTGAAATGGGAAACAATCCTGGGGCTGGGCAGGCACAGGAGCCCTGTGTCAGTCATGGGGCCACACTTTGATAGGGGAATTATGATTATTTTTATTAGTGTGGCTGATTATTTATTATTTACCTGCACTTTGGGGCCCTAAATGCTGCTGTCTTGTGTTTGCTGAGCCAGCAAAAAGGTAGGAGCTGTCCCAAAGAGCTGAGGATGATCCCAGATGCCAGGGCAGATGTGGGAATATGTGGACACAAGATACAAGTTACATTCCTCTTCTTACTGACCCCCAACAATTCACGTTTTCTTTCTAAGAGCAAAAGACAAGCATTACCAAGCCAGAAATTACAGCATTTTCACATAAGCCACACAGGTTTCTTTTAAATGTGGGTTTTTTTGTCTTTAAAGTTTTAAAAGCTGTTGAATATTATAAGATTAGATGCAGAGAATTTGAGTCCTCTAATGTTAAAAAAAAAAAAAATAGGGTGAATTGTAACACAATGTATTTAGCAAATTCAGGTGCACTCAGCATAAAGGGGTTTTCTTTTGCTCTTCAGTTATGGGTTTTGTGTAATGAGAGCCTAAAGAAAATACCTGCTGCAGCCATGTGAATATAATGCTGGGCAAACACCCCTTGATCCAACTACTGTCTGTTGGAATAGCTGTGAAAGCAAATATTAGTGTGGGGTAAGAAATAATATATATATAGCATTTTTATATTTATTTATTTGATGTATTTATTTTTATATTATATCATCATCAATCAATCAATACCATATTTATATATATAATAAATGTGAACCAGAACTTATAGTTTGAGCAGTGAAAAAGCCTCAAAGCACCAGCCCAGGTGGGATGTTGAAGCCTCAGGTCTGATGATGTGGAGCTGCCTCCCCATGGATGTGCCCTGGAATTCCTGGATGGAGAGGGACCATCAGGATCCAGTTTGGCTTTAATTTTGGACAGGGCCAAATGTTCCTGTGATGTGGCCACTGAGCTCAGGAGCAGAGGCTGCTGGAGCTGCTCAGAGCCTGGGCAGAGGGATGGAAGTCTGGGAGTAGCAGAGGATCCCAAATTAAGGGGGTTACAGCAACCAGACACCTGTCAGGGCAGGATGGGATGCAGATGGGAGGGAATTTTCCTCCTTACACATCCCATGGGCAGTTAACTCCTTCCTTTCTGCACAAGAAGCTGACTGGGGAGGGCAGTGCTCGTGTCACTCACTGGTTTAACTGGTCCCCCCCTCAGTGGGAAAACAAACTCCCTATTTACAGATGTGCTGCAAAGCTTCCAATGCAGCAAGGAGAGAAACCTCACCTTTGCCCACCACCCTGTGCCAGCAAAACAGTTTGGACTGGGATGGGAAATTTGAAAATAATATTACTTTTTGTGGCTGTCATCTTCCCCTGCCCATCTGCAGATAAAACACAGGGATGTGAGGGTGTGGTTTTGCTGCAGGCTGAGAGCAATTCTGATTATCAGACATTTTCAGGGGAGTTTATTAATCATCTCAGTGAGCTCATGCTGCCTTTTGTAGGAGCTGATGCTGCTCTTCAGTGTCAGTCCCACACCAGCTGTGATGCTCTCAGGCACAGGGGGGGATTTTTAGGATTGTCCTGTGCAGGGCCAGGAGTTGGATTTTGGTCCTTGGGGGCCCTTTCCATGTCAGGTTATTCCATGATCCCAGCTTAACCAGGGTCTGCAGTGATTTCTTTTTCCCCCTGGGATGGAAGGGGTGACACGAAGCAGTGGCTGGTTTTTTGATGTGAGGCAGGGATGGATCAGAGCAGAGAAAGCTCAATTTTTGAGCCAATAATGACTTGGAATCTGAACACTGTTTTCCATTAAACATGTTGGGTTTTTTTTGTCTTTAAACTTTTACAAGTTTTTTGAATGATATGAGATTCGGGGAATTTGAATCCTCTAATTCTCAAAAATAATTGTAACACAATGTATCAAGGCACATTTCTAATAATATTACTTTTGAACAATGGTACAGTGTGTTCTGTTTGAAATACCTGGGAACATCAAATTGGGTCCTATGAATCTCATAAAAACACAACTGATAAAAAGCCAGTAATCCAAGAGAACACCATTAGCAAAAGGCATGGCTTGCATAAAGCAAAAGGGACATTTGGGTTTAGAGGTAATTGCAAAAACAGCCTCCTATTAAACATCACTTCCAATTAAATCATCAAAATTTACTTTGTAGCCTGTTGAATGAAGTTATTAGAGATGGCTCTGTAGTGCTGGGTCCTTCTTTGTTGGGGAAGGGCATTGATTTGGTGCCAGGCTCCCACGAGCAGGAACAAACAGCAGCCGTGGCACTATCATTGCATTAAGACACTGGTAGTGATTATTTCCTAATTAGAGCCAGTGAGTAATTGCACTGTCATTACTCAGATAAACATCCCACTTGTTAAAATAGGGACTGCAACTTCTGGACACTGGGGCGAAAACTGAAAGCTTGGAAAGTTGAGTGAAAGCCCTGCTAATGATTTTTCATGCATTAAATTCATGGGGGCAGAATTTGGCCCTTCTGCTTTGAAACACTTGCTCTGCCTTGCTCTGTTTGTGCATCTAAGATTGCTTTTTTTACTTAAAAAAGTATAGGGAAAACGTTGCCCTGGTGGGTGTCACAGATTGCTTGGCTTGAATCCCTTAAAGCTGAGAAAAAGTTGGGAAAAAAATCAAGTCTCTTTGGTGGCAATATTTGTCCCCAGAATTTCCCCCTGTGGTCAGTTTTAAAGCTGTGTGAGGTTTAGTAGAGCTCTGAAATAAAAGCTTGGATTTACCTGCAAAGAAATATCAGTGTGAAAGGCAATGACTTCAGGTCCAAGGGGTTCCTCCCCCCTGCCTTGGCATGGTGTTTTTCCCTAATATTGTCATTTACTGTGTGATGTCACAGACAGGTTAAAGCATCTGCTTTGGAGTAGAGCTTTTTGTACTGACTGGGTTCACTGTGCAGCTGATTCTCATCCCAGCCTGGAGTTCTCCTGGAAGACTCTCCAGCTTTAAATCCCTGCTGGGATGAGTGGACCTGACCAGCCTGGGGCGATGCTTTGTCTTCCCCAAATCTTTCAGGGAGGTGCCTCTGCCCAGGTGAACGTGTTCCCCTGGAGAAGGAAGGCTGTTTTCATCCTCCCATCTCCCTCCTGCTTCCAGGAGCACATCCAAAACCAAACCAAGGTGATGGAAAGGCTCTGCTGCCTCTGGAGCAAACCAGTAGGGAACAGCTAATGAACTTTTATGGGAAATAAAGACCTCTCACTGTTTTCTGGGCACCAAATCCCAGAGGGATTGCTGTGGTGTTCCTGGGATAGAGTGACTATTTTATATCAGAGGAATTGGCCTCTCTTCCTTTGCCTCACAACATTAATCCAACCTCTCAGCAAGACTCTGCTGTGGTTTTGACTAAGCCCCAGCAAGTTCAGGACTGAAATAGTCTTTTTTTGGCCCAGAAATCACTTCTGCCACCTCCTTTCGACAGATCACAAACAGCAAGTGAATTCCCCGTGGAATTCCCCGCTCTGCCATCTGATCCATGCCCTTCCAGCAAGTTTTATCTTTGTCCAGTTACCTGAAAAAAACCTGGATTTCATGGCCATGGAGCCACAAAGGGGTTTTTAGTGCTTTTTTCCTCTTTTTTTTTTTTTTTTTGGGGGGGGGGGATTAGTTTGTTTTTTTTTTTTTTTTTTTTTTCTGGTGGAAGAGAGAAAAGGGGAGCAGGAAAAGGGATCCAGTTTGGCAAGTTGAGCTTATCCTTCTAAACCTCAGTGAAAGCAGGAAGGAAAGGTCTTGCAGTTGGCTCCTGTACTTTCTGGACATGTCCAACTGTTTTAAAGTAAAACAGGGTGACTTTGGCCACCCTGGGTTCAGTGCCAGATTTAAACTGGTCTCACTGGGTGGCAAAACCAGAGGTGTGTGATGGGGGGGGATGGAGGGACAAGAAGAAGGGAGGAATAAAGCAAGTTTTTTTCTCTGTTACAGAATGTGATGCTCTGAATGACAGAGCCATGTCCAAAAAAATGTATCCTGTGGGGTGATTGAGGATTTAGGGAGATTACCTTTAATCTTCCTCAGTCAATAAAAAAGGATCTATTCTCGTTTCCTTTCTTCTTAGAAAGACAATGACATTTAGTCTGGTTGCTGGAGTTGGAAAATTGGCACAGTGTGTTTCATGTCATAATAGCATTTAAATCTTCATAAGTTTAGACACTAAACTTTATCTGCTTTGCCTTAGTGCATCCATGGCTAAATGCATTTTTTCTCTTAAGCTCTGAAAGTTTTTATCTGACAGAAGGCTTGTAAATTGGCCTGGGATAGGAATAAACATTAGGAATAAACAGAGATGCTGCTGGGCTCTAGTTGTCATTGGGAAAACCAGCTTTAAGCAGATACAGGTTTATCTGTCGTGGTGATTAATGAGCTCTGCATCCTGTTTGTGTGTTGCCTCATTTGCCTATTGTTTCACCTGTGCATTTGCCTATTGTTTCACCTGTGCATTTGGAGTGGAAATGAGAATTGTTCCAAGTGTGATTTCAGGAGAGGTCCCACTTGCACCTATTTTTAGAGCTGGAATACAGGTGGTCCAACACTGAGGATGCTAAACCAGGCTGGAGAGACCTGGATTAAATTCCTTGTTCTGTCAGCACTTTGAGTCTCCAGTAAAAAATGCAATGCTAGGGCTGGGCAGCAATAGTAATTTGTCTCTGTCTCAGATTGCCACTTGAAAATGGGATAAAATTACTCCCATATCTTACAACACTTCTTAATACACAAGAGGCTGGAAGATTACAAGATTACTTTGCTGCAGATGTATAGGACCTCTAGGACTAAACCTCATTTCTGCAGTGCCATTACTTAGAAATTAATGTAGCAAAATCTTGGCCGGTTTCACGGTCAAACACAATCCAAAGAAAACCATATCCCTGGGAATGCTGCTGGACACCCTCACCTGCGTGTCTGTGCAGCTCAGCTCTGACATTTATGCTGGTGTTAAGGCATTAATGCCTCCAGATTTTACTGATATGGCACAAGGAAATGATGTTTTCTCCTGTGGAGCAGATGGAGATGAGCTGGTTGTGCACGTGGGTTTGGTGTGTGGGCCCCGAGGGATGGGCAGAACTGGGGGATGTTTGGAGGAAATGAGCTGTGCCCAGCAAAGCCCAGGCTGGCACAGGGAGGAAAAGCACCTCAGCTGGGCAGACTGAGAGAAGGCATTGACTGGTTTGGGAGCAGGGATGTGTTATAAAGCCTTTGGACTGGAATTTAGGATGAAATCCCACTCCTTTGGGATGAGCAGATGTGAGCACACAGTCAGCTTTGGGCACCTTCACCTGAAGCTTCAAGTGTGACTCTCAATTTAAATTTAACTCACGTGTGAGTTTATGTAGCAGCTTAAATTTTGGCATTGCTGTATCACCTGTATCAACATGTCATGGGTGAAGCCCAATAATAAAGTGTAATTAACCCACTAAAACATTAATCCCTGGCTTGATAAAGGTTTGCACTCTGTAAAACGGGAGCCAAGGGAGAGCTGCCTGTGCAGGGAAGGGAGAAAACACAAAACTCCAACAGCAGGAGCTGCAATACAGATAAACTCTTCCATAATAGATTTCAAACCAATATTTAAGTTATTTGTTTTTTCAAGTTTGACTTGTGGCTCTTGCACACTTGGTTTTGGCAGCTCCTGCTGGGGTGACCTGGTTTAGCTCTCAGTGTGAGAGCAGATGCTCTGAGCTCTCCTGCAGCCCCACTTTCCTATTTTTCTGGTACTTCCATTCGAGAATGACACAGCTCTGGAAAATGTCCTGTATTTTTCATAGTTATAAAGTGTGTAAATGGATATTTCATAATAAATCTTCCTCTAAACAGCAAAATAACTCCCCTGCATGGAGACTGGCTGTCACAAGCAGCATTTGGCACCAGAGCTTTGTCTGTTTTCATCTTTGTCAGTGTTTGCAAGTTAAAAAATGATATTTCTTGGGGGTTTTTTCCACCAGCGAAAGAGGCTATTGGGTGGTGAAAACCACATAAATTTAGTTTGAGCAAAATCTTCTGGTATTAGTGATTTGCCACACATGGAAATAAGTTATTGGAATGGCAACATTCTTCTTTTCACCTTACTAGAAAATCCATCTGTCTCCAGTCCCATAAAAATATCCCAAATGAAAATGGAAAATGCTATAGATAGCAACACTTCTTCCAAGGAAACGTCAGCAAATCTGTCACCCTTCTTACCACTGTCATGTAAATACTGATCAATTTGGGATTCATGGAATATACAGAATAGAATATGGAGAGAAATCAGAGTTGAAAGATTTTTCGTGAGTGTCACAGTTTGCTAAAACCTGAGGGTGTTCACTGATCCCTGTGACTGAAGGGAAAGGTCTTTTAAACTCTTTATCTGCGTTTCTTGTCAGAATTTCCACGGTTCCATCAAATTGGAGTTGAGATACTCGAGCTTGGTGTTGTTTTGTGCTCACTCACAGCGACCTGCTGCAATAAACAGTCGTGGACAAACACTTATGGACCAGCTCTGGGTTTTAGCTGGATTTGCCTGCACTGCTGTAAAATTTGGGAATATTTCACGTGAGGTTTGTGATCCTGAACTTGCTCACGTGGTGAAAACCTCCCTTGTGTTGGAAGATCTGCTGGGGGGGTATCCAAGGGAAGAGCTGTGCCTGGTGGGGGATGGAAGCTTTGCCATCTGCCTGACCTGGGAGCTCCAGAGCAGGGCTGGAGTGGTGCAAAACCTGCTGAGTCCTCACCCTTACAAACCACTTCTGCTCCTGGCTCGGGGTTTTTTTTGCCCTTGCAGTCCCAGCTGCGTCCACCCCTCCCCTGTCACAGATGCTTTTTGGCAATTAAACGAGCTGTTACTGCTCACAGCAAGTCCTGGCTCCCAGGTTTTTATTTGGAAACGTTTTTACCCTTGGAAATGGTTAATTACTCAGCTTCTCCCAATCCCTGGGAGCTGCTTTTTTCCAGTTTTCTAATTTACATTGCCATGACTGGGCAGCAGTAAATCACAGCCCAGCTGCAGCTACTGATCCCCTGTAACCCTTTTTTTCTCTTAGTTGTAATTTCAACTATAAGCTCAACAATAAGCCCATCTCTTAATCTCAGCATGAACAAATGGAAAATGGTCAAATGACGCACAATTTTAAGCTTCTTGCTGTATAAATGAGACAGGGAGTGCGTCAGTTCACTGGAATACTCTGACCTTTTCTCCTCAAAAATATTGGGGGGGAAGATCTGGGAGCCCTTGGTCGAGTCTTTTATATTTACAGTGTGCAACTGCCTGAGCATAAGGCACCAATATGGACAGAAGCTGGTGCTTAAAATATATGGGGAAATGGAAGCCAGGGCACATAGGGAGGAATGCCAGTAAAAGCCAGACTGTTGCTGGCTTTCAGCAGCTAAATTTGCTGTAGTATTTGGATAAGGGGTAGTATTTCCCATCCTTAAGTATTGGGAAGAGGGATGTGCCAGCTACCTGAGGGATTTAAAACCAGATTACTAATAGTTTTAATTAGGATTGTCCTTTATTTCAGTTGTAATGCCGGGAGTTAAATTTGGCCCCGGTTCCTCCAGCGTGAGGCTGTTGGAGTCAGGGGAGGCAGAGCTTGGCTTGCTCCGTGCTGGGAAGGGGGAGCCAGGAGCAGGGAATGCTGACATGGGAGATGGAGCCTGTCAGCACCGAGGGCTTGCTCTGTGTCCACTGCCTCAGCACAGGAGAGCCTGGAAATTCATCTTGCTTAATGCAGCTCGGGGCTGAGTGTTGAGTAAAGCTGAGGTTATGAACTGATCCTGCTGTTATAAAACTCCCTGTTTGCTGCCAGGGCTCTGGGAGTGCATTCCCTGCCTTGGTGCCTGTGGTGCACAATCCCAGGATATGCTGAGCTGGAAGGGACCCACCAGGATCATCAATCCAACCCTCAGCCCTGCACAGGCCCATCCCCAACAATCCCACCCTGTGCCCCAGAGGATCATCCAAACCCTCCTGGAGCTCTGGCAGCCTTGGGGCTGTGCCCACTGCCCTGGGGAGCCTGGGCAGTGCCCAACCAGCCTCTGGGGGAAGAACCTTTCCCTGAGATCCAACCTGACCCTGCCCTGACACAGCTCCAGCCATTCCCTGGGGTCCTGTCCCTGGTCACAGCTGGGTTTGGTTTCAAATTGCTTCTGTGCTGGTGCCCAAGTTATACAGGGAGTTATATCAGGAGAACTAGTGATCTTTGAGGTCTCTTCCAACCCTAATCATTCTGTGATGTAAACCAGCTTGTTTTAAGCTTGGCAGGCAGGTCATGTTGTGTATGTGGGCATAGTTTTGTGCACACAGACAACACTTGTAAAAGCCACATTTTCATTGTGCGTCACCTCAATTTTAAAAGAATTGCTTCTACAGAAGAGCTTTTTCAGACTCTCTTGACAAAATTTCAGATTAATTTGCTTTAGAGAGAGCCTGGCTTTCAGTCCAAGTGCATGTGATGCTTATTAGGCACCTCTTGCCCGTGGGTTCTGTGCCAGCCCCTGTGTGGCTCTGGGCTGGCAGGGGCACCTCCTCTCCCTGTCCTTCATTTCAGTGGAGGACTCGAATTTTAAACAATGAAAGGCACAGGGCACAAATGTGCTGGGAAAATGTGCATTGGGAATGGTGTGGGGGAAATATGGAAAACTTTTATAGTGAAACTGCAGGTTCTTAAAGGTGCAGAACTGGACTAAAGAGGTCTTAGAGCTCCAACCCCAGTGTGTGCACGTGTTTGCATCCCAAGGGAATTGCCTGGATGTGCTTTGGTTCCTGCTGCCCAACACTCCTTGAACTGAGGGGGGATTGAGCTCCAGGCCACTTAAAGACTCCCTGCCATTCCTTAAATCTCCCTCTGCACGTGGAGTGTCCCTGGATTTACCAACCCCTGGATCTGTGTCATTCCTGGTTCCTTCCATGCTGTTCCGTTTTCCCACTCATGGGGTGGAGCAGCAGAGCCACAGGACTTCTCCTCCTCCTTGGTACACACAGGCTCATTTTCAGGAGGCTGAAACCTGCTGTTTAATGCATTATTGAAAGCTGTTCTTTATTTTTAAACTTTCCAGGAAGTTAAAAATAGACCTGATCCTTTTCATTCTCTTATAAATAAAGAGCAGATCAGAATTATGCATTGAACAGTGTGTATAATCCATTGGTTAGGGATTACATCTGGTGAATGCATCAGTTAACTGAATCAGGGCTATTTATGCTTTCTTTAAAAAATTCCATCCTGATTCTTGGCCATTTCCTTGCTGTCAGGATTAAGAAGGCAGGGAGTGCTCTTGCCTGGAAGTGCTGGAGCATCATGGATTGAGCCCTTCTGCACATTGACCAGAAGTTTGAGTGGATGCTCAGCAGAAATGCTTTAGTTTTGTTTTAAATGTGGGTTTCTTTTTTTTTCCCCAAATATTCTAAGATCATACAGATCCCGTAGAATGAATTTATATTTTTTTTTAAATAACGTAGTAGAGAACAAACATATATTTTAAAATAAGAAATTCAGTCCTGTTGTTGCTTTGAGCTGGATATTGAACACCAACCCCATCCACATGAAGGCAGCATGATCTGCCTCAACACCTTCATTTCACCTTAAAATATAATAATAAAGCTAATCAGGGCCAAAATCTCTGTAACCCTGAGCAGCTCTGTCAGATGTTCCCAAGAAGGACCTGCCTGGTGTGGAATTGTGTGGCTGCACTGGACACCAAACCCATTTTTTTCAGTTTCTGTGCAAACTCACTGCACTGCCAAATATTCATGGCTTAAATAACATTAAACTGCCTCATGAACGCAGAGGAAAAAATCCAATCAGTGCCTAATTTATTACAATGAATTGTCAAAGGGAATAATTAGTCATTACAGGTGGGATTTTCCCCAGTGCTCGGGGCCAGCTCAGCCCCCTCATGGCAGGGAGATGGATGAATTCTCTAGAAAATCTCATTGAAATACCAGAGATTAGAGTTAACCAAGGACTATTTTTCTATCTGTGCCCTTGTCTGTGACCTCCTTTACTGGAATTTTGGGACCTGAAAAAGTAAATGCCTTGCAGAAAACTTCATTTTGAAAGATAATTCTTCGTATCTTGGTCTGAGTTTTAATTTTTTTCTAAGAGAGTCTGCCCAGAAATTGGAGTCAAAAAGGAAGAAAATCATCTGCTTTCCCCAAAGCCGTCAGTGACTGATAATTTGGGATAAAATGCTCTAACAATCATTCTTCACTTGCTCACAAAAAATACCCCTCGTGTCTGTAGCATCTTTCTGTGCAATTATAATGATTTCTTGAGCCTTGGGTTTCAATGGGAGGCTGAACTCTTGCCTCACATCTGCTTTGGGAACCATCTCACGTGCACTTCTGCAGCTTTTCTGCCCCTCAAATGTGCCCAGCTCTGAGGAAAAAAACAATGTCATCTTGAAAAGGGCCTTTTTTTTGGACGTAGACATGCAAATGTGTCATTCCAAGCCGAGCTGCAGAGTGAATTTGTAACGAGCCCAGAGGAACTGTCCCTCAGTACACTCATTATTGAAAGCACAGGCTGAGCAAAGTGTCCTTCAAGAGAGGCCTGTTGAACACAGCAGGAGCAGGGAAGTTTGTGCTCATGGAATATTTCCCCTAGGACCATTCCTCTCTCCTGGGAAGAGCTGTCAGAGCTGGCTCCAGGCTGCAGCTCTGACTCAGCCCATATTTTGCTCTGGATGGGGGACATCAAGTGGCTCTTGTGGGCTCTAGGTTTCGGCTTTTTTCCACCTATAAAAGACAACACTTGCTGGAAGAGTGGAAAAGGTTCAGGAAAATCTCCTGGCAGCTTCTTTGTTGCTAGAAATGTTTCCTGCAAGGTGTTCCATATCCTATTGCTCCTGAACCCTCTGATCTATATTTACAAGTGGCCTTAAAATGGCAGGTAAGCAAAAATAGGGGGAGAGATGAAAGAAATACTGCCAACCACCTGGTCCACCAGCTTAGTGTCACATCCAAGTCCTTTTGGCCTTGCTGGAGCCTCCACGAGGGGTGTCAGGGCTCAGGGGGATTAGGAGGAACGAGAAGCCCTGATTTAGCTTTTCCCACAGCAGGTTCCATCCACTGGGGCTCTGTTACACTGGGATTCTTCTGTTTTCTGATAGGGAGGGGTCATCTGGGGAAGTGGATCTCAAAGGCTGCCCCTCAGAGCTCTCTCTGTATGTTTGGAAATCAATTCTGGAGCAGTGGATAAAAAATCCCCAAGCGAAGAACACAAGTCAATGTTTAAAACTGTTCTGGAGATCTTTGCTCTCCAACTGCTTCTCCCAGCCTTGCAGGTGGCAAAGTGCAGAGGAGAGGGGTTGTGAGCCTGAGGTTTTGTTCCTCACTTCAGGAGCTGGGTGAAGAGCAGGTTTGATGGTGAGGGAGGAAGTTTAGTGCAGGAAACTCTGCACCGGTGCTTTGGGGATCCGAGATGCTCCTGAAGGGTCAGGTCTGGGCAGCAGCAACAGGAGCAGACCAGATGTGAGGCCATCCCAGTTTTCCAGCCATCCCTCAGTTCCCTCCAAGGAGCAGCAGCAGAAGCCCAGCAGTTTCTCTTGTCCTTGGAGTGACGAAATCCAACCTTGGTGCCGTGTGGCAGCCTGGAGCCAGCCCTGCTGGAGCTCCTCTGCCTTTCTGGGAAAGGCCAAGGAGAAGAAAAAATGGATTTGTAAATAGGGTGGATTATCAGGGGCTCCTATTGCAACTTAAGGGAGACTTTGAGTGGAGGGTCAGTGAGGGAACACTCTCTGGCCAATGCCTTATTTATGCCAAGTGTTAAAATGCTTCACTTCTCCCTCACAGGGCTCCTGCCCTTGGGATTCCTGTCCTGGAGCAATTCCTCCTGGCCACATGTAGCACAATCACTGGCTGATACCACCTAAGGCAACGAGCCCCAGACTGTCACAATTCTAAATATTTCATTTGGATTGTGTTGGGGGTTTTTTAAGACTTTCATGTCTTCAATTTTCTGTGTGAATTTTCCACTTTAAAGCAGCTGATTAGTGCTCATGCTGCAGCAGTTTGGAGTTCCCAGAAGTAGCACAACCTCTCAACCTCCAATAAAGCTAAACCATCCCAGCTGGAGAAGCTGAGGAAAGGTCTGTGCTGGGATGTATGGAGGCTTTAAGTGCTGGGCATTGCTTTGCCTCCCAGAGCAGAGTTTGGCTGTTCTGGAGGGGAGGGAATGGAAAGTTCCACTGCAGGACTCCAGGCAGAGGCTGAAAGGCAACCAGGTGTGTCCAGATGTGGGAGGCAACTTGTGTCCTGGCCCCTGTGTGCCAAGTGAGAGGCTGAGGACACTGGGGACAGACTGGGACAGGGAGCAGAAGCAGTTGGAAAATGTATTTTCAATAATATCCTTTCCTGCTAAGTGGCAACTGCCCATTTTCAGTAGCAGGTCGTCTTTGCTGATTAAAAAATTCCTCTGTGCTTCCTCTTCTTACCCAAGCATGAATTGAATGGAAAAGTTTCAGAATCTCAGTTATGCCTGAATTAATAAAAAGAGGAGTGACTTCAACCCAAACCATTCTATGACTCTGAAGTTATCTTATGACTTCAGGACAACTATTAAATATATACATAAGTTTGTTGACATTGATGTCTCTGACTCACAATATTCTGGGAAAGGTACATCCAACTGTAAAAGAAATTCTGTTTAAATATGATTTCCCCAAGCACAGCAAGGGCAAGCTGTGCTGGTTCCTTCTGAAATATTTCCCCACTCTCTGAATGTACAAGCTGAGAAGGAACAGTGCAGTGTGAGAGCACTCACTGTCATCAAGTGGAGGCAGAGAAGCAAAGAGAAGTGTATTTTAAAGTGGAGAGCACTTGTTTGTATGAAGAAGTCCAGCAGTTCTTGGTCAGGGTGGAAATCTGGGGGTGTGCAAGTGGGTTCCAACCCCCCTGGGAAGCTGCAAGTGAACAGGCCTGTGGTGTTAACTGGAAACACAACACAGAAATAACTGCTTAAAAATAAGCTTTCCTGTCTGGGGCTCTGGGATCTTCTATTTCCAGGTTATTTTATGGATGTATTTCCCCCCCCAGTATTGGCTGTGCCATTGGAAGGGGTGATTGTTATCCCTCTACTCTGCTCCTCAAAGGTTTATTTGCTGATCTCCACCAGCAGGTGCTTCCCAGGCATGTTTGTACCCACCCCTGATGCTCTGAATCTGATTTTGGGACTCTTCCCTCATCTCTGCTCTTAAACACGGAGGCCAGAAATTTCATATTTATCTGCCTGCTTATGAGGCACCTAAATCTGCTCCATGGGTGGAACAGGAACATCAAAGGGTTCCTGGAAAGGGTGGTTGTAAAACTCAGCTCGTGCTCTATTAAGAGAACTGTTCCCAAGATGCAGCAGCTCCAAGTCTGGCCCAGTTTACAAGAGGTTTTTGGAGGTGCCATCTCCACACTTCTGCCTCTGACTTTTGTTTCTTTTTCCAAGCTCCATAAAATGGTTATTTTCGACTTAAGTCAGGTTTGCTGACTCTGGACCTTTTGGCTGAGTGGCCACAGGTTCCCTGGGAGAGAAGCTGTTCTTGAGGGGGGTGTTTGACCACTTTTTACCTGATCAGAAACCTCTGTGCTTGAGAGGGGATTTTCTTTTTTTCTTCTTTTTTTTTTTTTTACCAAGACTTTTTTTTTTCCCCCTCATTTTTATTCTCCTTACAAATTAAATATTCAATTCCATGATACCTGGGCTTCTCCTCTGAGTATTGATGTTCACTGTGTTCATCTGTTTAGTGCTGCAGCACAGGGAGACGTTGTCCCAAATTTACAAGCAAGGAAAACAAATGGTCAATGTCATAAAGTCTGTTCTGTACTAGGAAAGGGAATCTGAGTCTCTTTGACTCCTTCAAAACTGTGCTTAATTGGTGGAGTAGTAGTTTAGGAATTGTGTTTTTTGTGTGTGAATTAATCCAAGTTAATGACACAGCATGAGCTGGAAATGGGATTTTTTTATTTTAAAACTGAATCAAATAAACTTCTACCTGTAAGTGGAAAAATTGGGTGCTTTCTAGATCCCAGGGAAAATGAAGAGGGAAAAAAAAAATCACATGAATCAGTGATTTTGACACTGTATTACTTTGTTCTGGGATGTCATTGATGGAGTCTCACACCAGCAGAGACCATGACATGTTTAGAGAGTAAGAAACTCATGGAGAGGGTAAATGGATTATCCAAAACCACAAAGGAAACCACAGAATTCTCTTCATCCCTGATAAAGCTGCTGAAAGGACCAAGTTCAGAGGTGAAAAGAGGACCCTCTTCTTCACAGGGGGTCAGGGGGAGGGACTTGGAAACCAAACACTGATGGAAAAAAATAACTGCAAGGTTGGAGATAAGTGAATAAAAATACCCTGCCAGCAAGAGAGGACAGCTGGGGCACTACACCCAATGGCAACTGTGGAAAAACAGGGCTGTAAAATAAATATACACACAGGGAAAGGTTGGGCAGGTCCTGATTTCCACCCTACTGTTACTGTAACCCCTTGTTTTGGCTGTGACCACAACGCTGGGCACTTTGTTGGCTCATGGAAAGGATGGGGGACAGGTTGGGTTATCCCTAATTCCCTGCTTCTTGGGTCCATCTGTCTGTCCAGATTTTTTTCTGGAATTCTCAGCTGTAGGGTTGGGGAGCTTCAGCATCAGAGGAGGAACTTCTCATATTTGAGTAAAAGCCTTGAAGGAAGTGTCCTGTCCTTCAGGGCAGAGGTGGCTGCTCTGGCTCCAGGGACTGGAGAAAGCTTAGGGAGAGGTCCCTGGCTAAATATCAAAAATAAAATAAGGATACTTCTGTATCCATCATATTGTAATAATGTCTTAGAAGACGATAATTTCAACTGCTTATTAAAATCTCCCCGAAGTGGGAAATCCTGGCTAAAATATGGTAATTGGAGTAGTTTGGGTTTCTTGAAGGATTGGGTTTTGTCTGAATTTCAGTGTCTTTTTGGGGCTTGTGGAAGTGTGGTGAATGTTCATCTCATCTTAAGCTCATTCTGTTCTTTAGCTTGGAAATGATGTGTTTCAAAAAGTAAATACCAAAATGATTCCCCCATTATTTCACACATGGTTATGACCCAAAGAAAATAATCTTTTGTGGGAAGAATGTATAGCTTTGTCTTAATTGCACATATGACTCTCCTCTTGTCTGTAGACATTTTGGGATCTTCCAAAAGAATCAGAATCTCATCTGGTTTTTTATTATTAAACTTCGAATGTTTTTTTAAAAAAAATCAGAGTTTTAGCATCTGCATCAATGAGAATCTTATTTTTATGCTACTGTGGTCATCCTGTCCTGTCAAAATATGTAAGAACTGATCAGTCTTGCCCAGACCCTTAATTGAAGTTTGGAACTTGATGTTCCTGCTTTTCCTCCTACAGCTGTGTGGTGTGAGACCAAGGTAACTTGTTCCTGGTACAAAAATAGGAGAATGTCATCATTTCACAGTCAGACCTGTCATGACAATCATCCAGGTTTTGTGCTGTTCCCAGTGGGATCATCCCGGGGTGCTCTCTGAATGGACACACCTTCCAAGCCAGGGTATCAAGCCCCACACAGATGAAGGAAAGAGAAAAATGCTGCCAGTTCCTGGAGCTGTTTGAACACTTTGGGAATCTTTTTTTCTGTGTTAAGCATCATCAGGGCAAGAAAAGTGAATTTGCACGAGGCTTCAGTCTCAGTGAAGGACACTGGCCCTGGGGGTCTTGGCTTGTCTGAAAAAACACCTGGCTCTTCTCCATATGAGGTTTTCATGGGCCAAATGTTAGGTGGTGTCTCCAAAATCAGTCCAAGATACTTGAAGAAAGAAAAAATTACCAGAAATTCTAAAGATGAGCAGGTAAAGCTGAACTCCCAAGCAAGCACTTGAACTCCTGTGCAGGGGGATTCACTCCAGTCTCTCTCAGTCCCTCAGGTTATTATTAGTCCACTTTTGTTGGTGCTATTTAAGAATTTCCAGTACACCAAATGGTAACTTTAGTCAGCATTGTCAGAGGGGAAAAAAAATACCTCCTATAAACTATTTTAGACTTAAGCACATCAACAGTTCCTCACCGAGTGCTTTGCAGGGCTCACTCAGTTATGGAGTTAAGCTGCCTGATGGTAAAATAAACCCCACCACAATATTTAGCTTGCAACTGTGCACTTCCAGCATATAAAAAGTTACTTAATTTTCCATAGGGAGAGAGGGAGGTTTTTGTGTTGTAATTCCCAGGTGCCAGTTTTGCTTGCAGAAAAAAATGTTCTTGCCACTTTGACAAATGCATTTAGAGAGACTGAGTGTTCAGCCTCTGACAAGTGTTTGTCCCATTATAATTTTGATTGGTTTCACACATGGAAAAACAAGCATTATATTAATGAAGAGTTGTGCTAAGTAGGCTGCAACAAGTGAAGTTTGTATAAATAAATGTATAAAAATAAAAAGAGTGAAGATTAATGCCTACAATTATGGGAATCACAAAGGCAAATGACTAAGCAAATAAATATGTAAACTGTCACAGTGTCAGAATAAAGAAGTCAAACATCATAAAATTAGAAAATTATGCCTTTGCAGATCCAATAGAGAAAACTGTCAGTCCAGATTGATTATTTAACTGCTCATATTATTGGAAAAATGAACACTGACAATTCTAATTGACTTCTAAAGTGTTTCAGATCTGCTTAATGACAGAACTGTAACACGGGTCTTTACTTAATGATGCTGGTATTCAATAACATGGTGGCAAGAATTAATTAAGAGGTTGTAATCAAGCTGTATTTGAGCCCTGACCTGATGTTCACTGAATTTTATGATAATCCTTCCATCAACCTGGACTAGGGACTGCTCCTCCTCTCCAGAACTGCTCCACCCTGTACAGGACCTGATCCTTAACTGTGCTCCTGCAGGGAAGGACCCAGTTCTGGTGCCACCTTGGAATTTTCAGTGTTAATGAGGAATCCCAGAATCATTAAGATTAGAAAAGATCTCCAAGACTGAGTCCAACCTGTGACCAATCCCCACCCTGTCAACCAGCCCAGAGCTCCAAGTTCCACATCCAGCCATTGCTTGGACACCTCCAGGGATGGGGACTCCAAACCCCCCCAGGCAGCCCCTTCCATGAAAAAAATCCCTCTGGGGTATCACAAGAGGTTGGCTAAAATTGTCCAGGGTCGCTCTGTGCTGGACATGACACATCTTGGGAGTGTAAAAACAAGCAGTTGGTGTTCCTCTCCCAGCAATCACTGGAGAGTGATCTGGGCTCTGCTCTGTCCCTGCCAAACCCAACGTTGTGGAGCGTTACTGTTCTGGCAGAGAGTACAAACAATTTCCATTGTGCAGCTCAAGCAAAAAAAAGAAAAAAAAAATATATATACACAAAGCCGTTGAATCTTGCACTTTTATGTGTTTTTTCATTTGGCACAGGGAAATGTAATCATTAAATAAATGTGTTTATCTCCCAGGTCAGCTTTGATCTGTCGTAGCCAGTAAAAGCCTCGTTGCTGCACGTCCGTCTCTTGAGGAGTGTGAAGTGCTCTCAGAACAAAGAGCAGAGAGCTGGTGCTGAGCTTGGAGCCTGCCAAGGGGGGATTGTGAAGCCTTTCAGTGTCTTCCAATACCTTGGAAAGGAATTTTTATTCTTCATAATGTATCTCTTCCTAATTTACCTTTGGAATCGCCCTCTGCTTTATTAAAGTAAAAGGCTCTTTCGTTCCGTTGGGATTAGTCTTGGGGCAAGTCAGGAAGATTTATTGGAGGCAGATACAAGCTCATCCTGCTCCCTGCCTCAGCCAAAAGCCACGTAGGCCTCTGGTCATGTGGGTTTGGGCTCAGCCCTGTGCACACAGCTGGGTTTTGGAGCTGCCTGGAAAGACAAGGGGCTTCTCTCACCTCCAAACCAGAAAGCAAAGCCCCAGGTATTCAGTGTCCTCCAGGTTCAGTGCTATCCTCTGTCAGAACCTCTCATCTGCAGATGGTCCTGTGGGTTCAGGCTGTTCTTGATGGGGTGTAGGGGTTTAATGGTGTCCTTTTTGTCCAAGTGTAAATCACTTTGAGAAAGGGCTGGAAAGAGCCTGGGGAGCTGTGGGTGGTGGGTGCAGATTTCCCACAAATCTTTTTTTTTTATTATTATTATTTTTTTTTTGGTGGCTCTTCCTTTTTAATGAGTTACAAAACCTACTAATCCACTTTCTCTCACTTTATTACAAGCTGCAAGTGTCCAAATATTTCCCCATCTGACTTCTGACTGTACAATATGTTGTCTTTCCAGGCCAGTAAAACTTAGCATTTATGACATTCCAAAAGCTGTTGCCCATTAGCAGTTTCTCAAGCTTCAGAGTGTTTTGCAACCCAGCAGTCTGTCTAATGACTGAGGGGAAAACAACATAATCATGTGCTGACATTCCAAGTTATTTTATAAGCCACTTTTATCTCGGATGCCCTTTTCCTCCCTCTGTGTCAGTTTAAATCTGCTCCATCCACTGCTGCTTCATAGAAACATTTCTGTGGTGGAGCTTAAAGGTCCTCCCTCAGCTGCTCTGGGATATTCCCTGTTCAGGGCAAGGCCCCTCATACCACAGAGGTAAAAGGAATTCAGTTTTTGGACACTCTTCATTAGCTGTCCTGACCCTCCACTGGAATTATCCCCAGAGGCACCTTCCCTGGCAGGTTTAATTTATGTTGAACGAGTCCAAACCATGCCTGGCTTTCTGGGGAGCAGGAGTGATGACATTGCTGGATGATTGACCTGCAGGGCTCAGCTGGACTTGAGATGTCCAGGTTTAAAAATATGACATTTACCTGCCTGGACTGAAGGGTTGGGGATTCCTGGGCAATAACAGGCATAAAACTTGGAATCACCACTGCTGGAAGTGCACAAAAATGAGCAGATGTGGCACTTTGTGGTATGGTTTAGTGGGCACAGGGTTATTCAGGCAAAGGTTGGACTTGAGGATCTTGGAGGTCTTTTTGAACCTTTAATGATTCTGTTTTCAGAGGTGTCCAAGCTCCCAAACTGACATAAAAGCTTTCCTTTGTTAGAATGTCTTGGATGCTGCTTTGGGAGGCTTATTCACTTTAAATTCCTTTGTGTGAGCATTCCAGGGAAGTTGGGGCTCACGTGGTCCCAGAACTCACGGGTGATGACCATGAGAACCTCTGGGGTCCTGTGTGGGGCAGGAGAGCCCACAAAACCATTTCCCTTTCACAAAAGAGGTTTGCAGACTGGGAAAACTGGGGGAGTGTCAGTCCAAAGAACAGGACAGTCCCAGAGTCTGTGTGTTTGGAGGTTCTCCTGCTTCTTCTGGATGCTGGGGAACAGCCTTGGTTTCACTGTGGGTGGAAGGTGTGCCACAAACTCAATCTCAGATACACTCACTGGTTTCCTTTCCCAAATTCTGACATGTCTTTCCCATCATCCTCAAATGACCTGTTGATCTCCTCCTGCCTGGAACAATCAATATGCTTTGGCTGTGGAGCTGTTTGATGATTAGAATCCTGAGTTCAATTAGGCTTTGCAGGGGTTTTGTTGAACCTGGTTCCCCCTGAGCCCGTGGCTGAGCTTCTCTTTGATTTCTGAGTTCTGATGAGCTTAAAAACGTGTAAAACCAAATTGCCACCTCTCCTCACCAAGGTTCCCGTAATATTCTCCAAGGAAACAGTTTGTCAGCTGTAAAAAAAGACCAGCCTGCCTCAAGCTGACATTGTTTGGGGCAGTTTTTAGCAGAAACAGCCAAACTCATCTTTTGCTGAGCTGAGATTTACCTGTGCCCTTACAAATAAGGCACAAATTTATTTAATTGAGATTAGGAGAGTTCCATGATCCTCAGTGGAGGTGGGGGGTGGGAAAAGTATAAACCCCAGAATTCTAGCAATGTGTCCCCACCTGCACTGTGCAAAATAAATACTGCAAAGTCATTTGGCAGTGATTTAATCCTGGTTGACTTCTTTAATCCTTCCAAGAGAAGTTAGGGAATCAAAAGTGATACTCACTTTTGACAGTGTTTTAATGGAAAGTTTGAGGCAGTGGAAAACAATTTCTTGGGTTTTTTTTTTAATGTCAGTGATATTTACAATTTGCCAATTCGCTGACATTTTGGGCAATTCCTATACATGCCAATAAATCCCAAACACCAACACTTGGATGCAGAACATGAGGACAAGGGGAGTGAAGTGATAGGGATTGTTTTATCTGGGAGCCAAGGCTGTTACCTTTAAACGAGGGTGATCATTCTCAGAACAGATCAACTATTTCTGTGGGTAAAAGTTTTATAAAGACTATTGTCTTGTTAAACTATGGAAGAGCAGAACTTGAACTCTCTCTTAAGAGGATCTGTCCAAAGCTGTACAGTTCTGTTTATGGTTATCCACGCGGGGCCAAACCACTGGGACTTCAAAAAGAGCTCGCAAGGAGAAAATAGAACTCTCATTCATTCATTCCAGAAATTAAATTTAAAAATAATTAAGTAAATTGAAAAATAAGAAATTATTTCTGCATTGTTATATGTTCATAGTTTCCAGTGTTTAGATGTTAAAACTGTGCTCGTTTTTCTCGGTGGCTGAACTAAAGAAAGAATAGAGGAGGGCAGAAAGGTCCAAAGGGGATTTAATTAAAGTATTAAAAGTTATGAGGGGCACAGCTGTCTGATCACTTCATTGTCCCTCAGGGAACAGTCAAAGGGTCAAGATTAATGACAAATACATTTAAAGCATGTCAAAGGGAAAATATCCTACATGTTTAAGCAGCCTTTGGAATTAACGGTTGCAGGAAGCCACAGGAGTGTGTGGTGTAACTTGACTTTTTAAAGAGCTGGATCACTTTATAAACAGTAATAGCTGGGGGGTAATATTTATATCTTGACACTTGACAGCTTTAAACTGAGCTGTGGTGCTGGATTTTAATGGTGTTAAAGTCTTGCAAACTCTTGGCACAAGCAGAAGTGGGTATTGATGAAACAGCAACCCCTCCACGCTGCTAAGTCACAAAATAATGAAATATGAGCATGTTTATAAATTAACTGAGGGTTCAGAGAGGCAGGTAGTTCATCTTTTGGAAGAAGAGCTGCTGAGATAGAGGAATCTGAATCTTATATTCAGGTTAAGGCATGAGTGCTCTTCTGGGTCACCACCAACTCTTTGTACCTGCGTGTATATATATATATGTATATATATATGTATTTAGCTCCTCTAGACTCTCCCTCACTGCCACAGCCAGTGGCAAAGAAAAAGCAAAATGTGAAAAAAAAACAAAAAACCAGTGTAAATCTCTGCAGCCCAGTCTGCATCTCCATGGCTGATTCCTGGACACCCTTCCCAGCAAACTTTGAGTAGATGGGACCTTTTTTGGCAGAATTAATCTTTATTGCTTCTGTATGAACACTTATAATATTCCAGCAGTTAATGAAGAGCCAATGTGGCTGAGTGAAGGTGCTTGTGAGCAAGGAATAAAGTGTCACTTGATAAATAGAGTGTGCTCCTGGGGTTATTTTGGAATCTGGTTTGGCTCCCAAAGAAAACCTGCCTGTCTCCCATCTATCTTGTGCCAGTGAGTCAGTCCCAGGTTTGCAGATTATTAACTCATCTATTCTTAGGTAATCAAATAAAGAGTGTAAGGTTTGCAAGTTAGAGCAGAAAAATGACAAAATGTAGGAAACCTTGTTTCCCCCTCTTCCTAAAGGTTTATTCTTTGCTCAACCCCCTTCTACCCTCTCATTTTTTTGGTGTTAACTTCATTTTCAGAAGGCAAATCCTGAGTTAGCCTTGGTATTTTTAATTCTATCTTCATCTTCCAGGGATGGGGCAGCAGCAGCTTCTCTGGGCAACCTGTGCCAGGGTCTCACCACCCTCACAGGGAAGAATTTCTTCCTGATATCTCATCTAAATTTACCTCCTTTCAGCTTAAAGCCATTCCCCCCTTAACATATCACTTCATTTACACCTTCCTTACTCTAAATCTTCAATAAACTTGGAAGGCAAAGGAGTTCTGCAACTCCATAGTCACTGAAGACCTGACTGCCCTTAACAAGAGTTGTGCTGGGTTGTTTTTCTTCTCTGTTTAAGGTTAGGAATGGGCAGGAAAATGTAAACGTTTAAATCAAGTATCCTGCCCAAATGTTTTCCAAACCTGCTGTGGTCTCATTTCAAGTGTATTGATGGTTTCTTCTGGAAACACCCTGGCAAACAACAGCTTCAAAACATTAGCAATTCCATCTGAATCAGAGCTGGCTGGAAGTTTGCAAATGTGAGCAAAATCAGTGCAAGCGTTAATGTGGATCCTGCTGCCAGGCTGGAATCCAAACTCACTGCCAGGGCCTTGGAACTCACCTTTAAATGTTCCCCAGGCTGCTGCCTGTGACCCTGGGAATTTGATACCAGTTCAGGGTTGGGATATTCCATATACCTGACGTGGGCACCCCCTCCCTGGCCACTCAGAGTGGACAGCAGGAGCGTCAACACCACTTTCTCCTGTCAGATTTTATCTTTCAAGGGGTGGCACAGGAGGAGAAGCTGAATTAATGACAAGTTTGGAAGGTGTAGCAGTGGGAAACAAAGGGTTAGTGTGGCAGCTGCTGCAGGTTTCCAGGGATTCACCAAGCCAGCAGCCAGGCCACTGCAGCAGCAGCAGGGAAGGCTCGGCCCCAGCAGCCCTCGCTCCCAGGAGTTCAGAACCATCGAGATTCACCAACATGCCTCTGTGCTGAGTCAAGAGAGTGAGAACCTCTCTTTCCATGTGCATTGGTTTTGCAGCCATGGCAACAGTGAATGCGTGAGGAAAGGCAAGAGCTTAAAATAGGCTCCTGCTCCTACTTGGAAAGAGCTGCCAGCAGACACGTGTGCTCACCCCAGAGCAGAGCTCAGCTATTCCCAGCCTCCCTCCGGCCCCTCTGCCCTGGGTGCTGGAGCTGGAACCCACCAGGTGGATGCACCTGGGCACAGCAGAGGGTTTGTTGTGCCTCAAAACCTTCTCCAAAGCTCTGAGGTTTCCTCCTCCCTTCCCCTTCCTTGTCTGTGAGCAAGGGATGTGTCCGGCCACGGCGGGATCGAGGGGTGTTGGTCGGTCACAGAAGGAATAACAACTGACAGAAAGGTTGAGTTCTTGTTGTGAACTCAAGACAAACCTCACTGCGCAGCCCCTCAAAAAAAAGAGCCTCCAGCAATGAGTAGGTATGACAGGGAAGAAGGACACTTCTCCCAGCTCTGGTTCTACTACACTGTTTTGGAGAGAGGGAAAGCTGGGGACGTGGAAAATAGTAGCTTTGGCTCGTGAGCTGTAACCTGTTTTGCTCTGCATTAATTAATTTGGCATTGGCTGTGTTGTGTGCTATTATTAGGCTCCCTATTCCCCTCTGCAACAAATTAGGGCTTTCACATCTGCCTAAAAATAAAACTTTCCTGTCTGCTGGCGAACAAGCCAAACCAGAATGCAGCATATGTGCAATAAAGATGCACAGCTGTTCTGTCTATGAACTCGGGAACGTGGAAGGGCTCTTTTTTTTTGTGTGTGTGTGTGTTAAGGATACAGTAGGTACCTAAAAGTGAGAAACAGTGTTTCCAAGAAACTGTAAGGCTTTGGGTGCTGCAGGAAGGTGTTTGCAAAAGGTGAAATTAGAGAGAAGCGTCCAGGAAGTTTGAGAGAACTTTAACAGGAAAATGTTGATTTGGTTTAGCTGTTTTACTTTAAGCCAATTCTGAAAGGTGACACTTTTGATAAAAGAGGAATAGTCCTGAGGGAAGGTGTAATTGCCCTGTATTCCATGGAACTCCCAGAGAGCCCTGAGAGCATTTGCAGCTCATTTGCTGCCTCTCTAGTCCAACAATTGTGCTGTGCCTCACACCAGAGCCTGACCATGCCCAGCTTTAGGAGGTGGTGCCCAGGTGTGGAGCAGCACCTGTGGAGGTCAGGAAAAGGTTCTTCCCCCAGAGGGTGGTTGGGCACTGACCAGGCTCCCCAGGGCCATGGGCACAGCACCAAGGCTGCCAGACAGAGCTCCAGGAGGGTTTGAACAACGCTCCCAAGGGCATAATGTGATAATTAGGGGTGTCCTGTGCAGGGCCAAGGGCTGGACTTGATGACCTTTGTGAGTCCCTTTCAACTCAGGACATTCTCTAATTCTTTCTCTCTCTATATATACATATACACATGCATTTATATATTTAATAATAAAATATTTCACATTATTTCTTGCTCCAAAGAGCCGCCGTGTGAGATATTTTGCACCATGGAGCAGAAAGCGTTGTAGGATCTATAACACATCTCAGACTTCTGTCACCTCCAAACTGCTGCTCGGGCTGGTCGTGGTGCCCCAGGCAGGGCTGGGGGATGTGTCACACGCAGCCTGGGCCTCCTCATTCTTTCCGTGGCTCAAACAGGCATCTCCCAGGGAGCCAGTTGGAGCTGGCCTGGCTTTGTGTCACCTGACACATTTAGATGTGCTCTTTAGATAAGATTAGCTAATGAATTGCCTTCCACGCCGGTATTTACTCTGCGTCTGCATTAGTTACACTGTGGGGTCCCTGCTCTGCTCTTTTCCACTCTGGCTGTGTGATGTGTAATTATTGAAGGCTGTTGTGGAGGCAGCAAGCAGGGTTTTTTTTTTCGGTTTTTTTTTTTTTTTTTTTCCCTAGAAATCGGTTAAATGGAAATGATCCGGTTGGTGTTTAGTCCCAAAGTACCGGCCGAGAATCGTTAACCAGCAAAACAATGGCTCACAAGGCATTTTCTTGAGATAAAAAGGAGGGGAAAAAAATCTGTTAATCGGATTAGTGTAAAATGCACTTACCCTGTTCATTGAGATGTGTTGGAAACCGCAGTAATTAGTGCTTTTAATTGCTAATTTGACGTAGGGGAAATGGTAATCTCCCAAGCTGAGGGACTTGGCTCCGAGGTCACCCAGGGTATCCTCTCAAAGCTCTTTCCCCATCAACAACATTTTCCTGGTACCTGAAGGATTTTCCTGAGAGGGGTCAGTGGAGTCCAGATCCTGATTCCAAGGCACAAACTACCAGCCCATGCAAGAAAAAACCAAACAGAAGCAACACTCATATTTTTCTCCTTTTCAGAATTCCAGGACGTTTCACAGAAATGACTGCAAAACTTTTTCCATTCAGATTTTAGCACTGGTTTGGTGACAAACTTGGGAAGATTAGCAATTTTCCATCGTTAGAAACGAACGCTGTTTCTGAAGCTGACTAAACCTTTCCACTCAAAAGATGCATTTTCAGGTCTTTTTACAACTCTGCAAACTTTAAAGCTCGGTTTAAGGGTGACATTTTCTAGACCTACAATCCTCATCCCAGCTGGACACAAACACACACATTTGTGCATCAGCAGCACCCTCATCCACGGCTGCTTTTGGCTCTCGTTGGCCCCATCATTTAATTACTTTCTCTGTTCATTTCCCTGAATTTTATCTTGCTTTTGTGCCTTTTGAAAGGAGATGAAAAAGGTGCAGCTCATCAAAGAGGGAAAAATCCTGAATTTTTTCAAGTATTTGTGTTTTGCAAGTTGAAAACGAAACCCTTTGAGTAGTTCATGCTTCTAGTTCAACATATAAAGCTTTCACACAAGGAGACATTTGAAAAACAGGGTTTTCTTTTTAACAGCCATCATTTTGAGTCCATTAATGCAAAACAAAGAAGTTCCAAAAGTCTGTTCTCACACGTTAAATTGTACTCACAAAACCAACCCATTTTTCAACGGAGAAAAACATTTTGCCTGAAAAATATTGATCTGTGGCAAGCCCAGGCATTGCCAAACGTGCCTTGTCTTATCTCTCCTGACTTCCCCACCTTTCTGATGATAGAAAAAGCAGCAGCTTTCCCTGTTCCTGAGGAAGATCTGACTTCCGAGCCAATGTCAACAGTGTTACTACCATGATGTTTTCCACAAAAACCTGAGCTTTCAGAGCTTGATTTGATCTTGGTGGACATCCAAAGTAAGATTTCATAGGGATAAAGTGAAGGTAATTTTTTTCTTCTTACTGTGGAATTCTTGCAGCGCTGCTGAAGCTCAGCAACAGGGTAAAGAAATGATATCACAGAGCCAACTGGTATTTGCAACAGAGCTTTTGCCACGAGCATCTATTGATGTGGGGTGTAAAAAAAAAAATCCCAGCAGTGACTCATTTGTGTTCCCTGAGTCCTGTGTGTGTGCAGCAGGAACGTCCTGCCTCGGATACAGCTCCTGCTGGGAGGAACAGGCTGTGAGTCAGCACCGAGCGGGATCTGTGAGACCTTCCCGGTGCTGAATCAGAGAACCTGAGGAGAGGAAAACCTCCCATCCCAGGGACCAGAGCAGAGAGGAGAACCTGGGAGAGAAAGAGGAAGCCCCAGCTCATGACAGTGCTGAAGGTGAAGGATTGAAACCTGGATCCTTTGTTTGGGGTTTCCTCCCTCTGAGTGACGGAGATGGAACTGGAAACCCTGTGAGCAAATGGGCTGTGAGATAAATAAATGGACTGATTTAGATTAATTAAAGCATTAATAAATGCATTGATTTAGATTAGAGGAGGAGGAAATTCAGAGGGTGGGGAGGCCCTGGCACAGGTTGCCCAGAGAAGCTGTGGCTGCCTCATCCCTGGGAGTGTCCAAGGCCAGGTTGGACAGGGCTTGGAGCAACCTGGGACAGTGGAAGGTGTCCCTGGGAAAGACCAAAGTGGTTTGATAAAGATGGAAGCTGAGAATTCAAACCCAGTGGAAAGCTCCCTTTGTAACTCCTGGATGAGTTGAGCTCTGACATCAAGCAATAAGAAGGAACCTGAGGCAATATTTACCTCCAGCAGTAAAAAGTCCACGGGGATCTATGGGAGAGCTGTCAACACTGAAATAACAGTGTTCCTGCAGCTTCAAAGCCAAAAAAAAGTTTAATAGAAAATCAGTGCTTTTCATGAAAAAAAAAGAACAAAAAGATAGTTCAGAGGCCTGGATTGCAGAGGTGAGATCTGTCTTTGTCAGTTAAAAGCTGCTCCACTCCCGAAAAATAATGTAACCAGGGGGAAGAATTATATCACCCCTTTGCCCTTCCTGACAGTTTTCTTGGAGATGGATTGGCCCAGGAACACTGTGGAACTCCCAGACCTTGCACTGATCCGTTTGATGCTCTTCTGTCCAAACAAGCCTTTGGGTTCCCCAGCACAAGCACCTCACCCAGGGTCCATCATCACCTCCCTGCTGTTCCAACCCTCGGGCTGATTTACGTGTTCAAGGGTCTTCAGACAGTTATTTCAGGCCTCATTGCTAATTATTTATTTTAATGGCAGTGCTATCGTGCTGGAGATGTATTTGTTTAAATCCTGGCTGACTTTACAGGGGCAGGTTTTTGAAAGGAAGGAGAAAATGAAAATCAAAATCAAAATATGCACTGGCTTTTTCGGGAGAGGTGCCAACCCCGTTCAGCTGGCACAGAAATGAACAATAACTCTGGGATTATACACCCCTTTTTCATCCAAATGATCTGTGTTTTTTATTGTGGGATGTTTCATCAAGATCTCTATAGCTCATAAACTTTCTCTGCCCAACAGGAGAGAACTGAATTTCTCTGTGTTCAAGCCCTGAATTCATCCTTTCTGCTCCTTAGGAGACAAGGAATTAAAGGAAAAATTAAATTAAAACCTCTGGGTGTTTCCACCTGTGCTTTACCCTCATGGAAAGCTCTCTCTTCACATTCTCTTATTTATATTTTCCCCTCCTACTGTGGAATGAAGCCTGGACTTAGGATAGTAAAAGTTTTCCTGAATATCATTTATTTGAATTATTACCTATCAGATTTTAGCACTCAGGTATGACAATGATGAGTGGATGATACATATCCAAGCTGCTTTTCCATACCTGTTATCAGGCATTCTTGATCCAAAAGGGTAATTTTTGGTTACCAAGCACAAGAAATGCTCTGCAGGGAAGGTGGTGGGTGGGAAGGAGATGTCTGAGAAGGGTCAGTTTGGGAAAAGTCTCATTTAAAGACTCAGAGAACACTTTGTGTTTGTCTGGGCTCATCAGCCTGTTCTGCTCGTGCCCCTCTGAGATCTTTATTTTCAGTAGTCTCAGCCTAAAGTGATCCCTATAAACTAGACACTGGAATTGAGAGCAGCTGCAGGACAAATGATGGATTTGATGACCTTGGAGGTCTTTTCCCACCTTAATGATTCAATGATCAGCTGGTCCTTCCTTTTGGTGGATCAGTTTTGGTGCAGGGTCTCTCCTGTGATTAAATGGAAACAGCAGAGGAGATGATTCCCAGCTCAGCTAAAAGCTGAGGGAAAAGCCAGGCTTAAGGGATGGCCCATCCCAGAACCTGCCTCTTCCAACCACTCTGAAAGCAGAAATGTGACCTCCAGCCCAGTCAGAAAACAAGGGGGAAAAAAGAAAATCCTGCTCTCAAACCTTGATCAGAAACCATCCCAGTTCAAGTTTACATTCTTTAACTTCCAATATTGGCACTGCTGCTGCTGCTTTACTCTGGGAGTGCTGCATGCCCAAAAAATTAAAATAAAGATGAAATGACAGATGGAAAAAAGTGTACTTTAGCCACAGCTGTTTCCTCCTTCCTTCAAAAAAAATGATTTAAGCACCTTGTAACCTAAGGGAGGAAAAAAAACCCAAAACAAAACAAAAAAAAAGCTGGTTTTCAAAGTGAAATATGTCCTGTCAAAAAGCCTGCTATGAAATTTCTTATTGTTAAGTAATAATTCTGAGATATTATCTCACTTAATGATTTAGGATTTGGGGTTTTCTCAACCAATCCCAAAATTTCCATTACAGAGAGAGGGAAACCAGCCATTGGTGACAGACTTTATGAGAAAAATAGGAACAGAGTAAGGAAAACAGAAGGAAAAAAAAAAAAGCTGAGGATTTTCCTTACGTGTGATGTTCTGCTTAGTGTAGATGGGGGAAAATAGAGTATAATCCACTGCTTTTGTGAATAATTAAGAGAGAAGACAAGAGCAACTTCCCACCTGAAGAGTGGGAAGTTCCTGGCTACGGTTCATCCTCCCTAATATTTATGTTGGTAGGATAGGAAAAAAGAGAGAGGTGAAGTGAGCAATTGATGTTTTAGGTGAACTGAATCATCCTCCAGGGGAGCTCGGGCTTCTCCTCCTGCCTGAAATCCTAAAATCACCATGTTCTTACTGCCAGAATCACACCTGGGTCACAAAAATCGGGTGAACAAAGGGAACATCAGATCTCTGACAGGAGAACAGAAGCAAAGCTGGTTTGAAGGAGTTTTATGTCTCCTGTTGTTGGGACCTTGGACTCTCATGTGCTGGTCCTTGCAAGGCTCTGGATGGGGCTGGGCAAGCAGGTTATGATGGTGGCACACACAGTTTTGTCCTTGTTCTATTAGTTATTTCATCCTATTTTACTTTCCAGTCTGCCCTAGGTCATTGCCACTTAAGAGGTGACCGTAGGGAAGGGTTTAAAGCTGCTTTATCCTACTGGGGAAGCACAAGAAGTCAATAGAGTTAAGAGAATAAACATCACTTTTAGGATGTGGTGAGGCTGGTATTTGGCTCTCTGCCTGGAGCTTTTTACCTGGCAGCAGCTGCATTAGAGGCAAAAGAGTGGAAAGGCCCCAGCATGATCCTGACAGGGATATAACAACACTGCTCATAACACAAATAAAGCTATTTTGGCCTGAAAACTGAGCAGGCTTAACATGGAAACCAGTAGGGAAGAATAGATTGAGCCTTAACTTTACATTTCCTAAGGCCCCAGTTCCACAAGCACCTGTATTTCAGCCCACAAACGTCCCTCTTTAATTTCATGAAGTGACTCCAAAAGCATATCTGGAAATGGTTGCCAAACACAGGTCTAAAATTGAATTTATAGTGCTTGAAAAAAACCCCTGCAGCATAAAATTAACTTGGAATTGTAAAGCAGCGTTGCTGGGAATAGGGGACCCGTGTCAAAACAAAAACCTGCTTATCAATCTTTCATTGGGCCTTTGCATGAGACACAAGACATCAGGTATCAACAAAAACAGACAGGTTTGAAATAAGAAGCAGATGGTCACCCCAAAGCTCTTGTCTTGGCAAATAAATGAGAGGAAAGAAAAGCAAATTGACTACCAGTGACTGGTTTATATACACTGATCTGCTCTGAGATCTGGAAATAGTTGACAATTAATTGAAATAACACATTGCAAATTGTCACTGTACGATGAAAAATCTTCGGGGGGAAAAAATGCTGTTTGGTCTGGAAATTTGGATTGTACTAAAGTCATTGTAAGGAAAAAATGTTACCCAACTCAACCCAAATTTCCACAGAATTTTGCCACCCAAAACACTTGCAGGGATTTTAAGTACAAGCTGATATTTCGTGTGAGGCTTTTTAACCATCAAGAGGGGAAGGTGTCCTTTACCCAGTGTGAAACACTGACTTTTCTTAGAGGAGGAAAAAAGAAGTAGATCTTTTTTTTTTCAGAGTTAAATAAAGCTGCCTGAGAACCTTAACTCCATCAGCACCAGTGTTTCACTCCCCAGTTTACATGTTCAAAAATAGTTCACTCCAGTTCAAGATTTAACCTCATTTTTCTTTCACTTATGAAAACATGGCACTCAGGCCAAGCAGGCTCCTCTAGGATATGTTCTGTTATCTGCCTCATAAATAAGTTCTTTCTGCACTGGAGAGTAAAGAGGAAAGGAGGGAGGGAAATGCCACCCACTGTGAGGCACGTTAAGTGGGAGAAATCCAAAGTGAAATCTCCATTTTCCCTCATTTTCCCAGGTGTTCAGTGGACGAGCCAGGTTGGTTTCGTGGAAGAATATTCCCACGTGTCCGAATTCCCGTCGTTTCTGCCACTGGTGCAGGATCAGAATTCCCAATCAGCAGCAGAATCAGTCAGGGAGGGCCACATTTCCTCCTGCCTTGGGATGTCACCCAGCCTGGGGCAGGAGTGACACGGGATTTGCTCCTGGACCTGCCTGTCTGGGACAGAGGGAACACGTGCTCCCCAATTCCCAAGGAAACCCAGCAAAGAGGGCAAGGGGCAGCTGAAAGGAAAATTCAAAGCAACCCCTCTGTAAAACCTGTTCCTTGCAGCCCCCTGGGAATTCAAAATTCCTTCCTGTTACATTCTTTCCACATCTGCGAGGGCCGTACTTGGGCTTGATTAAAAAATATTTCCTCTTATCTCGAGCAGGTTCTGCCCTAAGCCGTGTTTTTGTTACTCCTGACAAACTTCTGTTGGAGCTGGGCAGACTTTTGCTGTGAGATCTTGTTATTCCTGCCCTCCCTGACGTTTGCTTCCATGACATGTGTGGCAGGATTCCTGTGGGGAGGCGTATTCCAAAGGCAAGGTGTAAATCATGATAATCCCCCCCATGCTCATTAGCAGCAAAGAACCTTTTTAGATGTGTTAATAACGACTGTGCAGCTAAAGGGCTGCACAGAGCTCTGTTATCAGGACCTTGGATGAGCTGGGCAGAGGGGGAACCACTGGAAGAATTTTTAGCTGCATTTTCTGGACTAATCAGTCCCACTCTTCTTTCTGCCATTGCCTCCTCTCTGCATCTTTTGAAAAGCCCTCTGTTTCTTTTCCATCTGGGATAGGAGTGCTCTTTTAAACGAGGTTATCACTGAAATTCATTTTATTCCAGCAGATTTTTGTCCGTGTTACAAAACCCAGAGCCCTGAACTGCTCCTTCCTACACCATGAAGTCAAAGGGAGTTTTATCCCTGACTGGACTTCAAGGAGAAACAGATCTTTCGTTTCTATGCAGTGATTTAAGGGAGGGCATGGCTGCAAACTGAAGGAGAGTTGGTTTAGACAGATTAGGAAGGAATTCTTCCCTGGGAGGGTGGGGAGGCCCTGGCACAGGTTGCCCAGAGAAGCTGTGGCTGCCCCTGGATCCCTGGAAGTGTCCAAGGCCAGGTTGGAGCAACCTGGGCTAGTGGAAGGTGTCCCTGCCCATGGCAGGGGGTTGGAACAAGATGGTCTTTAAGGTCCCTTCCAAACCAACCCATCCTGTGTTTCTGTGATATGATGTTGACAGAAAGGAAAGAAGCAGAGAAGATGTTAAGAAAAGGAATTAATTGCCCTTACCAGGCTACGAAGGAGAAGCTGTTCTCTTTACCAATCTGTATTCCTCTTTATCCATTAAATATATATTTTTGTTAGTTTTTGGAACTCTGTCTTGAAATTTTTAGGGGAAAAACCAATGTCCTCGTTTGCTGTTGTCAATGAGAAAATGGAAGAGCTGCAAAGTTTAATATTCTGCAATATGATACCCAATGTTTTCTTCTGGCTCTGTGTGTGACACAAGAGGTGTGACAATTGTTGAGTTATTCCACAGGGATTGTTTTGTTACTGGCAGGGGTGAAAGCAAAGGAAGAACCCCTGACCTTTCTCTGAGTCCTCAGATACAACCCTAAAATATGTTGGATGGGAAACCTCCACAGAGGAAGGGTTGTGGAGGACCCTCATCAGCACATCCAAAAAGAGGAGCTTGCTGTAGGGAATGGGCAGGAAGAATCCAGGGAATGGGGAGTCTTTCTCAGAGGTTATGAAATGGGATTGACTTGTTTTGCCTGAGGAGAGGAGGCTCAGAGCTCTGACAGCTGCCGGCGAGTGCATCAAGGAGGCAAAGCAGCAGGCAGAGGAAAGTTATTTAAGTGAAGAGACAATGTTGGCACCAGAAAAAATGGGTATAAATAGACAGAGGCTGGAAATCCCTTCCAGTAGGAATAGTGAGGACACATGAAAAGAAAATCAGGCCAGCTCTTAAAATGAAGATCATGAACAGAGATTATGCGCTCGCTGCGGCAGCCGGGACCTCTCGCCCAGGAGGTCCAACCTCTGCTCCTGCACAAGGAATTTTCCTTCTCTGCATTTAATATCGAGGCTGGAACCAGCTCAGAAAGAGAGCTGGGTATATATGAGGGTTTGCCACCGAATCTCTGTGCCTTGAGATGTTTGGGATGAGTTGGACTCGCTGTGGAGCTCCAGAGCCCGTCCAAGTGCAGCCCGGTCCAACTTCTGCTGTGCCTCCCTTGGCCAGCAGAAATGAGACACTTTCCTGAGCCTGAAATGTCTTTTGGTGTTGTGTGAGCTCATCGAAAAGACAGGATTATTTTTGTCTTTCTAAGTAAAAGGGGAAGATTTACTGCGTTGATTCGGTGACCTGACGTGTTTTCTGGCCCCCAGGGCTGGAACAAAGGGCGATGAGCACATCCCTGCTCTGCACAACAGCATCTCCTCGCCGGGGCACCGGCACAGATGTGGTTGCAGGAGGTTTGGAGCTCTGGGCAGCTTGTTCCAGACAGGCAGAGGTTTGAATGATCAGGAAAAACAGGATAGGGACGAGTTTCTCTCTCGCAGCCTCGCTGTGGCTGTTGTCAGTAAGGCTGAAAACATCTCGGAGTGTCCCACTTTGGTGCTCCTGCAGTTCAACTTTTAGCCTCAGTGTTTGGGGAAGGGTTTTTAAAGTGGTTTTTAGTCCTGGAAGCTTCCAGTGCTTTGCAGTAAACAGGTATCCTTCTCCGGGGGGCAGCCCCACCTGGGCCAGCACAAGGTTCTCTGGCTGTAATTTCCAGTTTTTCCTTTGGAAAGTGGACACATTTTAACAAAGTTTTGCCTTGGTCGTTGGTTTTTGCTCTCTGCAGTTAATGTGGTATACACAAAAACACCCACCATGGTTCTTATGTGGCATATGTAAGAAAACCACCATGAACTATTGCAAGTGAAAGGAGATATAGAATATTATCTCACAAACCATCACTTTTATATACATTTTTTTCCCACACAACGTGTGCTTTTTGCTTTTTCCTCTGGTATCATCTCCTCTCATATTTGCCTTTAGCTTTAAGCACCACCTTGTTATTTTTCCCCTCTGAAACTCCTGTTATCAGGTCCAGGTCTCTGACTGCATCCTTGACATTGCAGCAATATATTCATTTATATACATTTCTGTTTCATTCATTTATATACATTTCAATTTTATTCATTTATACACATTTCTATTTTATTCTTTTATACATATTTCTCCTATATTCATTTATAAGAACCAGCCATGTTATTTTTCCCCTCTGAATCTCCTTCTACCACAAGATCCCAATCTCTGACTCTATCCTTGACACTGCAGCAATATATTCATTTATATACCTTTCTATTTTATCCATTTATAAGAACCAGCCATGTTATTTCTCCCATCTGAAATTCCTTCTACCATCAGTTCCAGGTCTCTGACTGTATTCTTGATATATTCATCTATATTTTACATATTAATAACAACCATCCCCTGATCTCCTGTGTGTCATGAAAGACCCACACAGCAGGGAAGTCCCTAAACTTCAGGGTTTTTTTTCCCTGTATCTCCACAGTTTATTCAACTCTTTATCTTCTTGCTGTTAGTTGATTTACACATTTTTCCAAGTTTAGAGGAAGTTCAGCCAGCCAAAAATCCAGATAAATTAGGAGCTTTACACAGAGGCTTAATGCTATTGATTTTATTTATTTTTTTTTAAGCTCTGCTGCAGGCAAAGGTGTTACAGATTGGAGTTTGCTTGGAAAAGGATAATGCTGAGGAAATATTGGGTGAGTGGGTTGTGAAAACAAGAGGCTGAGCCCATTGCAGAGCCTGGCAACAACAGCCTGACTTACAGCCAGAGAGATTAGAGGGAAGTTTGGAGGCACCACAACCTCAACAACCAGCTGAAAAGCAGCTCCTGTCTTGGAGTGGGATAGAACTGGGCTTCAGGGAGCACTTTTCTGTGAAGAGAGAGGTGAAAAAATGGTGAGATCGTATTAAATATAAGCCTTGTCTAAAGAATTGGTGTGTAATTATCAAAACAAATGACTAAGGAAAGGAATAAACTCTCCCTGCTTTCACTGGTTCAGAATGAGACATCTCCAGGATGTTAATCATAGGTGCAAGTTTGAGGTAAAATAAGATAACAGGTCATGACCAAAAGTTTGGCCTTGCCTTAAACCATAAGTACCTATTTAAAATGGGTTAAAATGCCATTATAATATTTTTTTCTCGTGTTTGGGTTTGCAAAGGCCATCGAATCTCAGGCCGTGGTGCTGAAGCTCCCAAATGCTGTCCCAGGAAAACCCATGACAAGTGAATGCTAAACCAGATGCATTTCCAAGTGATGGTAAAAGGCCGAGTTTTAGGATGATGCCTTTCCCCCTGTCCTCATTAGAGGGAAGAGTAGAATTCAGGCAGAGAAAATCCCCGGGTGGTTTGGGCTGGAATGAGATGAGCTTCGAGATCGTTCCAACCCCCCTGCCAGGGGCAGGGACACCCTTAACCAGCCCAGGTTGCTCAGCCAGAGCTGGCAGCTGCTCCCAGTGTGTCCCCACACCCCACTGCTGCAGGGAAGCAGCTCCATCCTATTTTTTGAGTGAGTTCTGGGCTGTCCCTGCCTGAGAGCCCAGCGAGGGCCGAGGCTGCAGCAGTGCCACGGGCGGGTCACCCTGGCAGTGTTGGTGATGTCCCGGTTCAAAACACAAGGATTTGCAGAGCTGGGTGAACCCACAGCAGGGAAGGGTGAAAGGGCTGCTCATGGGAGGCTGGGAAGTGCCAGGAACATCCCATGTATCCCAGTGTTGGCAGCACAGCAGGAGGGGAGGTGCAGCTCAAAGCAGAATCAACCCCATGCTCACCCTCTGCGTTCACTCCAAGCTCGACGTCTCCCTGTTGGATTCCCCCCAGGGGCTGACAGATCTCATCATTCACCAAAAACCCACCCACCCACCTTGGGTCCTGCTGCTGAATGGGGAGAGATCCCTACTGAGCAACACTGACAAGGAACCAAACAACCCAAACCACGAGAAACATCTCCCCAAAGTGCAGCTGCGAGGGGTATTTTTGCTGGGAGCAGTTGTAGCTCTCGATGACTGCTGAGCCCCGAGCACTTTTAACTCACCTAATCCTTTTTCCTACAACAGCACCATCTTGAAAGAATCAACCAAGGGCTGTGAACATATTTTCCTACTACTTACATTCTTGCCATGTATTAATGGTACCAGTGGAAATGCACAGGGAGTGGGGCTACAAAAACAGCTTCCTCACGGTTCAGATACTCCACAGGAAGGTTTCCATGGGGACCCAAACATTTGGACACTTACCCAGGGGCTGAAATTAGCTTGGGATTTTCAGAAGAGCCTCTCAGGGTTAAGATGGTTTGGGGGACCTAATTATTTTGGGTCCTGTGTAACTCCCAGCCTTAAAAAGGAAAAAAAGAGGCTCCGTGTTTCTCACTTAGCAGAGAGGCCTGGATTCATCCCACTCTGGTTCTAACTGCTCTTGGAGGTGACTGAAAGTCATTTCTCCAGACACTGAATAAAGGAAGAGACACATTTCCTCAGATTACTATTTCTTTTTTTTTTTTTTTAAGAGCCAAAGTGTGATCTAAAACTGTAATTTTCAGGACTCAGAGAGCAGCTTCCCGAGAGCCACAGTGTGTCTCAGCTCTCTTCTTCTACTTGGAGCTGCTGATAAAGCTCAATGAATTTATTGTAACAGTACACTGGACAAAGGACTTAAATAGTTATTATAAGTGATCCAAATAAATAGGTATTATAAGGAGTGACCACTCAAATAAAGGGAAAATAATCTAGCTGAGGAAGAATCACTGAGAAAAGTGATTTTAGTACTTTTAACTCTGGGATTGGCATTTAAAAGCAGCCTGCAGAGACCCAGAGAAATACAGGAGGTGCTAAATACGTAACTCAAAATTTTTTAAACAGTTTTCTCACATTTGTCTCCTTTCTTGTGTCTAGGTTTAGGTTTTGGCTTTACCCAAACCAAGCTAATTCTAGAGCAAAGCCAGAGATGGGAGATGAGCATGCAGGCAGGGCTGGAGAGAATTCCAGGTTGGGTTTTACGTCAAAAGGGGTGCAAAAAACTTAATGGTGAAACCAGAGTGACTTCATGTCTCTGTCCCCAGCCAAGGCACAGTCTGCTCATATTCCATCTGTAAAGTGCAAAGGCACCACAAACACAGTGAAGGATCCATTGCTTTGTCTGCCAACCATCCTAATATCTCCCCTAAGTTGATTCATTCAACACTTGCTTAATGAAAAAGTCTTTTCAGTTTTCCCATTTTACTGCCACATTGTTCCCCAGCCAATTCCTTTGGAGACGACTGGTAGGGAGGGATGAGATTTCCTAAAGGCATCACATGCAACCTCAGGTTCACTTGTGATGGATTTCCCTGGCACAAAATGATCAGAAGAGCCCAGGATTAGAACAAAAGGACATATATTGCTTGTGTTCACCCAGCACTTGGTGATAACTTTGTTATTTACGACTAATAAATAGCCAGCCATTTAAATACACGTATCTTTAACAAACACCTGGGCAACCCACCAGCAGGTGGGGAGGGGGGGAGCTCATTTCTAGTTGCCCAGGCACAGCAAATCAGGTGGTTTATTATTTCATCCTGTTGGATTTGTCCATCCCCAGCTGGATAAATAATGCTCACCTGCTCCCAGCCCCACCCAGGCAACCAGAGCCCTTCCCACCCCTCCTGCAGCCACTCACCTGCCACCTCCTGAGGGTTCTTCCTTTGCCTTTAATTTCTGCATTTAATACAGGTGAAAAAGGACTTTGGGGTGTCCCCATGTTTTGGTGTGACCTTCCCCTGGGCACATCCCTTGGGAAGAGGGAGGTGCAGCATGTGGCAACCCCTGTGTGAGGAGAGCTCTGGGAAGTGCAGCTGGGAGATTGGACTCTGTTCCTAAATGTTACAGGGACAAAAGGGTCTGAATGGGTTCTGGAAAGTGGTGGGAGCTCCTCAGCACTCACTTCCTGGGGGTGTTGGGGGGTGTATTCTCATTTTAGGGCACAGCTCTTCTGTCCCAACACTCATCTGGTGCTCAGGACTGGACACTTCCAGCCCCTCCCTGGCACAGGTTTGGGTGCTGTCTAACCCACCTAGAGCTCAAAACACCTAAATAGGTGTTGGGGGAAGCAAACTAGCACCCAGCACCGTGGTCTCCATGTCTCTTGTGTGGCTCTGACACTCATGACCAGTTGTTGGTGTTCTTACAAACCTCTAACTCAAGTGCTGGGCTCTGGTGGGACGTGGTGTAGGTTCACTGGACCCCCCCCAGGGCTCTGCTGGGAGCTGTAACTCTGCTCTGAGGCCTGGGCACAGCTCAGGAGGGGCAGTGGGGTCAGAGCTGGGCTGGAGTGAAGCTGAGCTCAGGCCCAGAGTGATGCTGCTGGGACTGATCCCTGCGAAACAAAATCAAACAAACAGCTTAAAGGCTCTGAGCTCTGATCCAGGATCAGATCCCACCATCCCCTGGAGCTTTCTCCTCTTGGCTTGCTGTCTGTTGTATCTCCTCATCAGCCACAGGGGGGTAAAGCACTTTTAGATCTCCAGATCTCACTCCTGAGCAGATTGACCTCCCTGGAGTGGCACAAAGGAGTTTTGTAAGAAGCAAAGAGGCCATTTAAGAAGCCACTGTGTGTCTTCAGCTGCAGTAAGAGATGGAGGTTAGATGAGTATTAATAAAGTTCTTTGCCAGAGCAGCACTGAACCACTGCACAGTCCTAAGGTAAAGAAATACATATTTATATATATATATATATGCACTCAAAGACACAGTAGTTGGCTAGAGGGAAGGATGGAAAATGCCTGCAGATCAAGGGTTAAAGGGCAGCTGATGCTGTATGGAAAACTTCTCAAATATCCTATTTATAACAGTTCTGTCAGAGGTCACATTTTTCTATGTTTTACTTCCCTGGGTGTATTTTTATGCATAAAGATATTTTGTCACTTCATACCTGCTGAGGAACTGGTCTCGAAAATAAAGGGGTTTGGATGTTTAGTATCATTTAGGATTGGGATGAACCTTCCTCCTTTTTTGGGGTGCAGGGACTGCCTGTCCTGTGTGTTCACCTGCTAGACATGGCTTGGGGTGTCAGTGCAAGAGCTAATTTTAACCAGGGACCGTTCAGCCCTGTGAAAGACAGTTATAGCTCTTCTCTACCTGATGTTAGACTCTAAAATGCTGCTGGAAGGTCATTCTCACCTTACCTGTGGGGTTTTTTTTCCCTCTCAGTGCCAGGGAATGGCAGAGGGAGATTTATCCACCTGGTTTTTCCACTGTGGAAGTAGACTGTGGACCCTGAAACGAGCTGAGCTCAAATTATTACATGCCTGGGAAAGGCCAGCATTTGTCACAGTGATAAATATAAGGGAAAGAACCACAAATAATCTCTGCAAAAACTTGGAGCACAGAAACTGTGATGGAGTGTTGTCTTCCTGTGTGGCTGTTGGGAGATTCATTGGATTGTTCAGCAGAAACGTTGCTTTACTGGGACAAACCTTGTGCCATCCCCCCATCTGAGGCAAATAATAAGCATGGAGGAACTGTGGATAATCTGCAGCTAATCCAGGTATTTCAGGTGTCACCTTCTCCCAGGGAAGTGGTTCCCACAGGGATTTCCTCAAGGTCTGTCCATGTGGTGCTTTCCAGACTCTCCTTTCCACCACCTCCTTTTGCTGCTCAATAAATGATCTTCTGCTCCACATTCCCTCAGGAATCTCACAGCCCCTTTTCCCTCTGAGCAGGCAGAGCTGGGCCATGGTATCAACACAGCTTTTCCCTTTGCTTTGTGCTTTGTTTCCACATTCCAGGCTGTGCAGGTTGCAGTGGCTGAGCTTTGTGTTTCAGTCTGAATCCCAGAGTGGTTTGGGTTGGAAGATCATCTCATTCCACCCCCTGCCACAGGCAGGGACACCTTCCACTAGCCCAGGTTGCTCCAAGCCTCATCCAACTTGGCCTTGGACACTTCCAGGGGTGGAGCAGCCCCAGCTTCTCTGATCAAAATGGGATTTGAACAATCGGTGCGAGTTTGATTTTGTCAAATGTCAAAGAACCCGAAATTTTTCTTTCAAATTTTTTAGTCTTGTTTTCCTTTTTCTTCTCTTCCTTTTGAGACACAGGAAAAAGAAAAAGTACAAAATGTTACTATCTGAGTTTTACTCTGAAACTAAAAGCCCTTTGGAGTTTGTCAAGCCAAACGAAGGCTGCTCCGTTCCACTTTTAATTGAAGGAGCAATTACAACACCCAGCTGCCCACCGTTAAAAGCATCTCCTGAAGCTGAGGCCATGATTAATTTAGGAGGCTTTGGGGAGCCTCGAGTGTGCCCAGGATGAGCTCCCAGACCCCCCTGCAGACCTTCCCGTGGCTCTGCTTGCTGGGGCACGACTGCAATTTGTGCGGGGTTTGCATTTTTCCCTTCTCCCAGCTTTCCTTTGAACATCCCTTCCTTGTGATCCCTCCTCTGACACCTCCTGCCCCTCGGCTCAGCCCGTGGCACTAACCCCCAACACCTCCTTGTCACCGAGGTGAGGGGTTTTCACACACACACACACCCCCAGGGGTTTTGCTGACAATTCCATTTGTTATTGTTTTAGTGAAACATCCAGGAACTTTGATTTGGGGAAGATAAGAGACCACGTGGCTGAAACTCAGGAGAAAAGTCACAAAAAACGTTGTTCAGGATCAAAGAAGGGCGATCAGAGAAGGGAGAAAGAGAATTTAGGACAATGCCAGAGACTTCCCTGAGATCTTTTACCAGGGAGAAGTTATGGCTGGTCCCTGGAGGTGCAAGAAAAGGTGACCTCAATGGGAAGAGGAGGGTGAGAGCAGCTCCAGAGAGGCAACAAAACATGGGGGTTTATCTAAGGCGATATTCATCTGCAGACAAAAAAATAATTAGCATAATAAAAAACCCCACCTACATTTCAGACTAAAGGAGATAAATGTCATCAGTGGAACTGCTTGATATTTTCAGGGAAGCACAGTTAGGTTGGCTGCAGCTGGAAAAAGCACAGTATGACGTGTTAATAGTGATTTATATTCCAGTTTCATGAGTTTGAAAGTGGTTCTGTGTCCTGGCTGGTTGTTACATCAGTGACTGAACCCAGTCCCAACCTCTCCCCGAGTTAAACAGCCTGGAGACAAGCACAAACTTCCAAGGGAATGTTGCAGAGCTGGGAAGTGGTGGTTCTTTCCTGTCAATCTGTTTTGGTTTGAACAGGTCAGGAAGGAGAGAGATTTCCTGCTTTAATGTTTCACAGTGAGGGGGGTTCAACCCCCATCTCTTAAGAGCAGTGTCAATAATTTGTGTGTTGTTTGGCTGCTCATCAGTGCCTGGGAAGATTGAAAGGCCAAGGTGGCTTTGATTGTTTGATTTTTGGAGCCTGAAGGGAAAGGAATGGGGAGGAAAAGGTGAGATGGGAGAGCATCCCTGAGGCTGGACATGGATCCCTGAGCTGGAACGTGGGCAGCAAAAGCCTGGAAGTGTGGGAGGTGACAGGGATTCTCTGCTGAATCTGCCAAACCCCTCAAGCTGCTCTTGGAAGGGAGGGTGAAGCCTCTGAGCAGCCCCCAGACAGGACAAGTGCCTCAGGAATATGATTGACAGACCTCTATTTACATTTATAGCACTGGGGCTTTTTTGTGTTTAGTTTGGGATTTGTTTGGGTTTGTTGGTTTTTTTTTTAATTGCCCAAAAGAGTTTAGACCAGAAGTGTAAAGCAATGCCTCAGGAAAAGAAGAGCTGTCAGCAGGGGAACAGTGCCAGGAAAATAATGAAAGGATATCTTGGTGAGCTGGATAGACAGGGAGATGCAGGATGCCTGTCACCTCCCTTTCTCTCCCATTTTATTTTCTGAGTTTCATACATTTAGATTAAAGAGTTCTCCGGTATCATCTTGTGCTAATGCAAGAGACCACAAGCCTATGACAATAAAACAGGAACATTTAATGCAATTCCAATCCCTGACAGTTCCTTAATGCTGCTTATCCTGCCTTTCCTTTCAAGATTTAGTCATCCTGGATTTCCTTCCAAATGTGAATGAGGTGGCTTAAATCAGACCGTAAATTATGCTTCCAGTTATTATGTGCTTGCTAATCAGGATGGAAATGAAAAGTTGGTTGTCAACCAGGGCTCTTTCCCACAATATCCAGGAAAGTATCAGGACTAGGCAGTTTAACAACAAAAGGAAACCGGATTGCACCTTGAGGAAGAAAGAAACAACCTGCTAGCCAGGAAGAATAGAGGGACGGAGATTTTTGCCAAATAAGCTTTAAAAAAAAAAAATAAATATACTAATAATTAAGAGGGCCTGCGAGTGAAGCTGGTGAGGACAGAACTGTGATGCTTCCTGTTAGTAAATACAAAGAATAGGCTCTAACAGGGCTCCAGGGGAAAGCAACAGCTTGGGAATAGCCTTGGGAAGAAAGACAAACACAGGCAGAGGATGCAGAAACAGTGTGAGCAGTGATTCAGGGGGGCTCGATGGCGTTCCTGATTGTTCAGGCTTTATTGTATCAGAGCGTTTCTCCAAAGGGAACAAAGAGAGCTGATTTCAAAGCGGTTTGAACGGCGGGGCCAGGCAGGGCTGGGGGGAGCAGGGAACACCTGCGGGAGCGCAGGGAGAGCCAGGGGGATTTCCTGGGATATCCCTCCTTAAAACACCACGTTGGGAAGCACAGAAGGACGACTGTGCTTGACAGCCCTGGAGAGGGGACGTGAGGGGACTCCCGGCCACGGGATTACGGGGCTGGAGCAGCTGGAGAAGTGTCAGGGAAGGGCCAGTCCGGCCGTGGCTTGGCTGGAATTCTGTTCCTATCGCCGCAGACTCGGAATCCTTTGGATGTGTTTTATGGGTCTCCTGAACTGAAGGTGCCAGGAGCTCCCCAGGCTGGATTAAAGCTCTCTGCTCCCTTCCAAAGGGGAAGAGCTCCGTGCTCAGAGGAGCAGCTCCTTGTGCAGGGCAGAGCCAGAGGGGAGAGCGGCTCAGTGGGAGGGTGGCTGGGATTTGGTGGGATTCCTGCCTCTGGATCTGCCCTCATGTCTTCCATTGTGAAACCTCAGCTCTAATCTCATGTCTTTGGAGCTCCTGGGCTCCTCAGCCATGTCCACTCTCAGCCCACACTGAACCTCCATCATTCACAGAATCTGTGTGACAAAGACCATGGAATTCATTCCTGCAACAACCTGGAAGTTCTCCAGGAGATATTGAGGAAAATCCGTCTTGGTGGAGTTAATTTGAGACTTACTAAAATCTGTGAGCTCAGGACCCATTTAGTGCTTGTGGTGTCATTCAGGCAGGAGGGGAAAGGGAAGGGTTTTGTGATCGTTAGTTGAGATTTTGATCATTAACCCCCATAACAAATTGAAACAATATATTTTACAGGTCAGACCTTTCCTAGTTTTCTACCTGTGTTGCCAATTGACCTCCCTGACCTGACTAGCAGGAAAAAATCAGGAGAGCACATACAGCCAATAAATATCCGAGATTAAAGGCGTGTGTTTAATATTTAGTCATCTTGAGCATAAATGGATATCCAGATAGAATTACACGCAATACTTTGGAAGCTCTCAGTGATTTGGAAGTTTGTATTTGCTCATTTTTAGGAAAGCAAAGGACCTTCTTGGCAAGAAATCTGTAAGGAAAGGCACATGCCAACAGCTGAGGGAAAGTTCTGGGGGTGGGAGGGAAGGGCTTCAGGATTGTCCCCCAGAGGACAATCTTCTCTGCTTTGTCTGCTCTGATTCCACATGATTCAACTAATGAAGTTTCTGCTCTTGGGAAAAATCTGTGGTTTTATGTTGCTCGTGGCTTGGGCCGTCCTTTAAAGCGGGGAGTGAGGAACGTTCATCACTCAGATTTTATGAGTGTTCTCTGAACTTTCAACATTTACATTTAAAAGCGTGAAAAAGAAAACACTGGGAAGTTGTTTTCAGGAACAAGGCCGTGGAGACATGGGTGCAGTTCTAACCCACCCAGTGACCCCTGTGTGTGTTGGGGCACTCCTCTGCTCACACCCTGCTCAGGCAGTTGTTGCTCCTGCCTGGGGATTTTAAAATTAAATTAAGGCAACCAAATGAAAACCAACTCAAGCAAAGCACAATGCCCACCTTTGTAGCTGCTTCTGAAGCTTGCTGGGAAACTCAGCAGGTCATAAAAGGTGTCCCCTCTCACCCACAACATTTTCATCCATTTTCATGTCTCAGTTTAAATAATTGATGGAAAAAACAGGGCTGGACCAACATCCACCAAGGGACCAGCCCTCTCCTCTCCATCCAGTGTGAGTGGGTTCCCAGAAGGGCATTTCAACCAACAAATATCCCAATATTGACAGGTGGAGGGCTCAGTTTACAAACATGAATGATCTCTTTCTGGCTTTAGAGTCCTGGGTGTCAGTTCAGCCTCTCTGAACCTGCCTGGGACAGGTTTGGAAGCTAGAAGGTTGGAGGGAACCATGAGCAGGAATGTCACGTCCCAGAATGAGTCCCCAGCCTCAACTGTGGGCGCAACAATTCCAATAAACTCTGGCCACCTTCATTTTAAGGATGATTTCATCCCATTCATCGCCTTGTGCTCCAGCTCTTGGCACTGGAACCAGACTGGGGAGGCTGATCAGCTTCTTTCCAGCTTGGACACTGACAAACAGCTTTGTTGCTTGTTTTGAAAACAGTTAATCTGGCCAGAGCTTTTATTTCTCTTGTACAGAGTCTCTTTTGACCCCTCTGGATCTTGCTGTGCTCCTACTCTTATGAGTGGCAGGTTATTATCTTCCCTTGCCTCACACTCAATTGCCTCTAGGCCAGGAACCCTTCACACAGCTCAGAGGTGGCAGGGCTGACCTCTGCACAATTAACTCAGCTCCAAAGGCCTCTTTGCTTTGGAGAAGGCAGGAATGATAAATCCTTTGAAAAAGAAAATCAGTTGTAGGAATTGGAGGAGAGGAACCGAGCAGGAGAAGCAGCACTTGAGCAGCTCTGGTTTACAGAAAAGGCTTGTTGCTGTGCCAGGGATTGGTAATCACAGTTTCAAGTTGGAATTTCAATTTTTAATTAAAAAGAAAAAAAATTAACAAAAAAAAAAAAAAAAAAAAAAATCCAATCCCAGTTGCTTTGTTGCCCAATACAGTTGGACTCGAGGTCTTTTCCAACTGAAATGATTCCCAGGAGAAAACCCAGTCTGTTTTGGCCCTGATATAGCTGGCTACACATCTCTGCTTCAACCATCAAAAAGAGTCAAGTGTTTATGACCTCCAGCAGAACACAAGCCCAATTTTATGACCTGTGGAAAGCTCAAGCCACGATGATGCATTGGGTCACCCAAAAACAGGGAGCAGGGAGAGCAGCAGGGCCAGAGCAGCACAGTCACCTTGGCTTCAGTCAGAGATCCATGGAAATGTCCTGCTGGGTCAGGGCTTAAGGAAGAAGACTCAATTTGCTCCGTGGTCTGATGACACACCATCAAACCAGGAGCATCCCAGGCTCTTCCTCAGTCCCCCCTTTGCTCTCTGCCCTTTCCCTTCAGAGAAGAAGCTTTTTATTGCAGAAAAGCTGCTTTGTCAAAGTTTTAAAAAGTCTCTTGGTAGAGGAAAAATGTTACTTGGGCAAACCTGACAATACAAGAAAAGCAAACCCCATTTGCTCTTCAGTGCAGGTGCCATCTGTGCTCCTGTGGCAGCTGATGCAGGTTTGGGGGCAGCTGAGGTGAAGGGAAGCTTTTATCTGAATTAATGGTTCAGTTTTGGAGGTTCCTTCTGCAGAGGTCGAAAATGTCAAAAGCAGGAATCTCTTCCTTCGTGTCAGGTCCTAAATCAGAGGGGAAAATACTCAAGCTCAGAGATAAAAGGGTCAAATCCAGCATTTCACAACAGGTTTGGGCTGAAACAAAGTGAAGACATCCTCACCTTGGCCATGTCCATCCTCTCACTTGGAGATGGACTTTTTTTTTTGTCTCTTTTGAGCCTCAGTGTGAACTTTCCTGGGATGAGATGCTGGAGTATTTTGAATGGTAGCTGTTGCTGTGCTGCCTAAAATGAGCTGCACAAGAATAGCCTGCTCCCCAAAATATAGGTGGTCTTTGAGTCCCAAGTCTTATAAAAGCTCTTTTGCCCATGGAGCACATGCCAGATGGAAAGTGCCCCTCTGATTTCCTCCAAACACGCCTGCAGCTGTTCCTGCTTCCCCTTTTTTTTTTTTGTCCCCCTAATGAAATTTTTAGGCCTCACCTGTTGACACAGGCATTAGAGGGTTGGGGTTTGTGTGTGTGTGTATGTAGGGTTTTTTTTTTTTTTTTCCATCCCCTGTTCTCCTAAAGGAAAATGACTCGAGATGTTTTGGAGAAATGACACGGGGGCAGAGGCTGTGAAAATACCTTTGACATACTTTTAAGGGTGGGAAATTTCAGCTCCTGACAAGCCTTTGTGCCCACAATACAGTGCCTGGCTGGAAAGGGGCTTTGTTTATAGCTTGCTTTATTTTGTGAGACAGGAGCTGGAAACTTCCCAAGTCTTAGGGGGGGAATACCAAGCATTGAGCCTGGCCAGAAATAGAGCCCCAGCTTAGGACACACTGAAACAAATGGAAGACAAAGTGATGACCCAGATCCAAGTTATTAAGGGTAAATACATATTGACAAGATTGGGGATTAGGTGGAAGGTACTTACACAGCGAAGGAACTGTCTACACTGTGTGCCAAGGGAAGTTTAGGCTGCAATCTGGGGCTCCCTCAGGGCAGCTGATTTTTCATTAAAAAGAAGACAACCAGCTCTAAAGGAAAAATAAAACCCACCAAACCTCCTCCTTTCATTTCTCCCAGCACCTGCTGCGTTGTGAACTCGATGTGACCGGGGCACCAAAAACATCAGGGTAAAGCTGGCAGGGGGTGTCTGGCTGCCCCAGGCAGGGCTGGTGCCACGTAAGGATGTGGCCCGTGGAGATGTCACATGTGTGTCCCTTGCAGGAGCTTCTGTTCCTCGGTTCACCTTGGAGTGCCCCTCCCTCCGTGCCTCCCAGCCCTGTCTGCTCGCAGGCTTAGCAGAGCCTTCCGTGTCTGGGGATGCTATTAAGAATGACCCAGGAAAGAGGGGAAAATAGAGGTTCCTAAAATAGGGGTTGAAGGAGGACAAAAGATTTCCATTAACAGTTTTAAGTACGTGAGCACGACGTGGACGCCGCGATAAGAAAATCAGGGGCGAGGAAGCAGGTGGGGAACGATTCCGAGAGGAGATAATTGTGGCTGAGCTAATCTGTCCCATCTCTTGGCTGAATGAAGAGACTGAGCCTTCAGCAAATAATATTCCTCGGGTTAGCTGCCGTTTGCTGCTCGTTATTTCCTTTTTTTACTGGTTGCACAGACCCGTTGGTGAAAGGGGACCTGTGATGCCACAGGAGCTGAGCTCTGCTCCCCCAACACACCTGGGTGAGGAGGTGGACATTTATTGGGATATCAGCACAGGTTGCTGGCATGGCACATGACTCATAAACCAGATGTCAACAACGACCTGATTCCAGCAGCTGTCAGACAAACGCTCATTTCCCTGCACAAACTCCCCACGTGGGAATATTTGCGAGGGGGCTCTAAATGTGCGTTATTTGCTCGGGTCAAGCCTCGTTGTTTGGAAACAGTATCAGATTAGGAAACCTCAGGTCTTCCTCAGCTGGATTAGCTGACAATATCCTGGGTCAAGAAGCACGTTGGCTCACAGAAAGCCTCCTGACATTGTTAGGGCTATATTTAAGGCTGTTTAAATGCTTAAGGGTGCAGACAGATCCTTAGGTGCTCCTGAAAATCCCACCAGGCATTCTTAGAACTGGTGTACGAAGATCTCCGTGTTTAATTTGCCTGGTGGGTCTGGGAAAAAGACAAGAGCAAGGAAAAATCATGCAAGCCTAATTTTGGTCCAGTTTTTAGCAACACAGAAAGATTAAAGATTATTTGTTCTGGAGCAGAAAGAGAACATTTAACCAAAGTGAAAAATCTTCTTTCAGGCTGAAGTGATGCTTCATTTACGCTTTAGTATTTTTTAATGGAAAGATTCAGTTTTAGTAGTGCTGACATAAAACTTGAGACTTTTCTGAAGTGAAAAATTGGCTAGAAATGAATTTCAAACATATTTTATTGTTGTACTCTGATTTTTATTTTTTTTTTCCTGACGGTTTCTTTTCTAGAATAATAGAACACTTTGGGTTGGAAGGGAACTTAAAGACCATCTCATTCCCCTGCCATGGGCAGGGACACCTTCCACCAGCCCAGGTTGCTCCAAGCTTTGTCCAGCCTGGCCTTGGACACTTCCAGGGATGGGGCAGCCACAACTTGATGCAGCCCAGCACGTGGGTGGTTTCTGGGCTGCCAACACACTCACTGCTGCCTTGTCTTGACCTCTCAATCCAATTTCCAAAACTGAATCTGTAGCAGAAGGGCCCCACCTGCCTCCCTGTGCTGGGAGCAATTCCCTGCCAGCTCTGCTCCCTCCCACTGATTGGCCTTGGTTGCTGTTTCCTTGCACTTCTTCTTCATTCACCAAATACCCTTCAGAATGTGGCCTTTGACTTTTAAGCTCTTTAGACTTTAAATTGCTGGGCAGATACAGCTCAGGGGGCACCTGCCCTTTGAAATGTGATTTATGAGCTGTCCCCCCAAGGTTTGCAAGCCTCTCCCTGCCCAGGGATGGGATGTTTTGGAGGCTGCAGCATGAGGGGACCCGCAGCTATTTTCATACCCTAACAGAGGGTATTTTCACAGCAGAGTGAGCAGGAAGTTATTGTTGCAGCTTACCTTGAATAGACAAAGGGGAAATCACCAGCAATCCCAGCACAAGCTCCTGCTTCTCCAACACCCAACCATGGCAGGAGCTTCTGGGGCTTAAAACAAACACGTGGGTCCTCTCTATTATTCCAGGGTTTTCTATAGCCCTTGCTTGTTTAAAAACTACTTGGAAAGGCTGCTAGCACAGAGCCAGGCTTTGTGTTCCTCTGTGTGTGTGTGTGTGAGCTCAAACTTGATCCCATTCAAGTTGTGAGGATTTAAAAAAAAAAAAAAAAAAAAAAAAATCCTTTTTTTTTTTTTTTTTTGTACCTGGGGGAGGGGTTGTTGTTGTTGTTGTTTCAGTTTTGAGTCAGCTTCCTGTGTTTACTTTCCAGCCTGCCCTGGTGCTATGCTCACTTCTGGTGTTTACTGCCTTTAGCAGCTGCAAAGCTCCAGGAAGGTCTCACCAGCTCTTCCTGTGCGTCTCCAAAGGGTGCCCTGATATCCCGGGAAAACACGAGGGGTTCAGGCAGGGACTAGAAACCTCCTGCTCCCCCTCTCCCTGCTGATTAAATCCATAAAAGCATATTGTAAATAGTGGGTCCAGCAGCTTCCTGGAAAAAGACTGAAAGTCCTTTCAGGCAGCACCTGACACAGACACCTGAAATATTCTCAGCCATCAGGGTTTATTGTGCCCAACATCTGCTCAACAACTGGTGCTTTCAGCACTGGGGTATCCTCTGCTAAAGTGAATTATGAAGGGGTATCCCAAGCCCTGACATATCCCACACATCCCTTTGGGATAACCAGCAGAATCTTCCTCATGTGGACTTGGATGCATTTTTCTTTCCTTTCTGTAAATGCGGAGCTGCTCTCACAGTGTGTCCCGGGCAAAGTGGCACAGTGTGACACTGCTGTGACACACACACAAGGCAAGAGGTATTTTGCCTGCAAGACACCATTCCCAAGTGCTGACAGCAGCCCCAAAGGAATGGTGTGTGGAATCATCAACTCACAGAATGGGGGTGGAAGGGACCTTTAAACACCCTCCAGTCCAGCCCACCTGCAGTGAGCAGGGACATCTTCCACTAGATCAGGCTGCTCAGAATCCCATCCAACCTGGCCTCGAATGTTCTCATGGATGGGGCATCCACAACCTCTCTGGACAACCTGGGCCAGTGTTCACCTCCACCACAGTAAAAAACTCTTCCTTATATCTCATCAACCCTTCTCCAGTCTGAAGTTTAAAGCCACTGCCCTTCCCACAGCCCAGCACCTTTCTACCTGCACTGATCCCTTGCTCAGGATGACAAGGTGGGTGCTGATGGTGCCACACTTTAAAACCTGTCCCAAAATGGCATTTATTTCCTGTGCTGCTCTGGCTGAGCAGAAGTTCTGCCAGTCTGGGTTATTTAAAGGATGTAAAGCTACTCTGAGCCCTATTATAAAAGCAGCAAGGAAAAAAAAAAGGGGGAAAAAGAGCAGTTTGCATTGTCTCTGCTCTTTTGCTGGGGAAGCAGCACCACCTACCACCCACTCCCACCCTCCAGCTGACAGCCAGGGAGGGGGGTATTAACTTCTTGGCAAAGCTGGGGGCTGATATTACCATACTTGGCTCACATCCTCCTGCCTGCACTTTCTTTACAGTTAAAATTATTCTCTCTCAAACGTAAGCAAACTCCTTTAGCATTTCTGAAAGAGGGGAGCAAGCACTTCTAGAAAAATAGATCCTAAAAGGTAGGCTAGGTTTATATTCCCATCCTTTTCCATGGTGTCAGCATAGCCAAAGGGATAACCTGCTCCATTTCACTTGAACTGGTGTGAGAATGCTTTGACCAGCACAGCTCATTCTAGTTTGTGAAAGCAAAATAAAAGATATGATCCCAAGAACTTGGTGGGATTCTTGGAGATGGTCCCGTGCAGGGATCAGACTCAGTGATCCCTGTGGGCTTCTTCCTGCTCAGGATATTGTATGATTCTCTTCTTCTGTATCAGTGTAAAGGATTTTTATCACTTTTCTGTGGCTGAGGGGAAAAGCCACACTCATCCCCTGCACGTTGTACTCACAAAACTCTGAGACTTTGAGCACCACATGTCACTTAAACACCCCTAAGTGCCATTAAAATCTTTATTTTCCCAATTTCCCTGTGTTTACTGGAGGGTGTGAACAACCAGCAGGAGCAGTGTTAAAGCACTGCCTCCCTGGAAGACATGAGGGATGAGTGTCATCAAACAAAACCAGGAAAGAGGGAGAGGAAGGGCAGTGTTGTGAAGGACAGGAAGGTGGACATTGAAAACAAGGAAGGCACGAGGAGGATGGACCCATCAGACTGAAATAGCGCCCGTGAGAAAAGGCTCCAGGCAGCAAAGGTGGACTGTGTGACACGAGAGATGGGGTGGAAAAGGGGCACCAGAACCTTCCCTGGCTGAAAAGGGGAAAAAAAATGGAACCATTTCACTCTCGAAACCTCAAAGTTATTTTGCAGCAGAGCTGAGATGGAAAAAAGGCCCGGGGAAGGTTCCTGTCAGCCAGCAGGGCTCGTTCCCTCCTCCGCCTGCAGGTATTTGGGGGGCTGAGCTTTCTGTGCCTCCCAGGCTTTTCTTCTTCCAGCGCTGTCAGCCTGGAATTCAGAAAACACACAAGATGCCACATTAGTTAAGGGTTGGTTTTATCTTTTTGGCTTTGTTTTTGTTTCTTTTTTAACTGTTTCATCCAAATGGGCGAGGGAGGGGAGCCGGGTGACATAAAGAGCGAGACAAATGCCTTTGGTTCCTTATCAAAACCTCATAATTAAGTTATCTCCTTATTGCTGGAACGTTTCAGGGCTGGACCCCGTGTGTGCTGGGCAGCTGTGCTTTGTGAGGAATTAAAGAAACTGCTGATTGTGCAGGATGAAGTTAAAATGCAAAGTGCAGCCCAAGTATGTAGAAGTGAGAGAGAAATTTGGATTTTTCTGAGCGGAAAACAAAAGGTGAATAACTCCACAGAAACCCTCTGAAGTGCCTACATTTACCCATTGAAAGATTTCTCTTCCCCTTTGAGATCTAGGTTGGGATTAATTTCAATGTTTAACAGAGCAATGACACTCAGATTCTTTCTCCTTTTTAATAGCTTTGATTACAATTTTTTTTTAATCATTCACTCACAAATCCACCAATCTGGGCCCACTGGCTCAGGACCATAGAAAACAATGGCTGAAATCCCATACATGCTTTGGCATGCACTCAATATCCAGTACATTCATTTATGCTAAATTTACTTCTGTTTTCAATATTTCCAGTGTGCCCTAACCCTTGTGACCTACAATCTGCTGTAAATCCCTTTTACTACTCACTGACATGTGACTTTATAAATCATACACGGGGCACTGAGATGATCCCATAACCAAACCCGGTATTTAGACTACAATTGAAAGGTCATAATTCTGGGCATGTTTAAAAGGCAGAGCTTGCAAGAGCAGTTAGCACATGATTCAATCTCTGACCTTAAAAGCAAAAGGAAACCAAGGTTCCTGCTCCCTCCCCGTTACTACGCACACATCGTTTTATTTAAAACACTGCATTCAGCAGGGAGCTGAAGGAGGTTGAATTATTCATTCCCCAGAACCCACATCTTGGAAATATCTGGCACCAGCAAATGCTGCAGTGCTCTGAAATTCTGAGGATTCTGAGGGTGTGCAGATCCAGCTGCTCCCCAAAGCCTTTCCCAGAGGAGGAAGAGGCTCCACACATTTTCACGCCGGGTTTTGCTCATTGGAAACCTCGAAGGTTTTGCTGTAACTGGAGGAAAACTGCAAAGCTGAGGCATTCTGCCATCAGTCAGGATATTGTGACTATTCTGTCTGAAACTGCTCATCAAAGTGTCTTAGAGAATTGGGGTAAAATGGGAGAATTCAGCTTCCTTTTGGAATCGATGGAAAGGGCCGTGTCAGCTGCCCTAAAGTTTGTCCTTAGGGTGTTTTTGGGAAAGGCTCATTTTACTGTCTGTTCCTGAGGGATAAATTCAAAATGCCTGTTTATTTTGTGGACTTGAAAAGGAGATTGGGAGAAGACTCAAGTGGAGACACTTCCAGTGCAGATGCCACAGCTGGGAGGATGGATCCACCTTTTATGCCTGAGGCACATCAGGAATCATGGAATAGTAGAGTGGTATGAGTTGGAAGGGACCTTGAAGATCATCTCATTCCACCCTCTGCCATGGGCAGGGACACCTTCCACTGGCCCAGGTTGTCCCAAGCCCTGTCCAACCTGCCCTTGGACACTTCCAGGGATGGGGCAGTCACAGCTTCTCTGGGCAACCTGTGCCAGGGCCTCCCCACGCTCACAGGGAAGGATTTCTCCCATATGTCCAATCTAAACCTCCTCTCTGCCAGAGGAAAGCCATTCCCTTTATCCTGTCACTGCCTGCTCCTGCCAACTCAACCCTGGTTCTGAGCAGTGCCCAGGACCCCTGGGAAGGTCTCCTCTTGCTCTGCCTCCAGCTGTGCTGGTGGGATCACATCAAGCCAGTTGCTTGGGTTTTGCAGGTCTGAACCTGCAGTTTCCCCCAGTCTGTGTTTTCCCTGCTCATCTCCTTGCTCATCCCATCATTCCCAACCAGCTGAGAGGCTCATCACCTGCAGAAATCAATTTGTTTTCAGTGCAGGAAAAGAGCACGTGTGTGTGAGAAACTACTCCAGTGCAGACTCATCCATGAGCAGAGAGTGTGTGATTCTGAGAGTAAAAACCACTGGGTTTGCTCTCCCCACCAACCACTCAGCAAGGCTCTTATTTGTCACTTTCCTTACCTACCACCCTATAAAAATTCAACTTGCCTTTCATTCCTGCAGCTTTGGAAGCACTTCCATCCACTCTGCAGGAGAAGCAGATTAAGATGTTGTAGGTAAATAAAAAGGGAACCCAAAACCGGTGGCAAAAATAACGACTGCAAACCGAAACAAAAACACAAACCTCCAAAAATTCAGAGCTTTTCTCTTGGCAACTTCTGTAATAACAGACTACTGCTCCTAACATTGCATAACATGAGAGAACATTACTCACTGCAGAGTGATGTAATGTGACATCTGGTATTTAGAAACCTCAGCTATACACTCAATATACGTTGCCTTGACTTGTTATGGCACTTCCAAGATCCTCTGTGTGTGGAAAGTGTGTGTGGCAACCCAGCCAGTGCACAGCCCTCCTGGGGCCTGCATTCCTGCTGCTGGCACAGCCTTTGGTTGCCTTTTCTTGCCCAATTTCATCCAATTTCCAGTTACAGCCCTTCTGCAGTTGCCTCTCTGCCAAAAGCCACAGTAGTGGGAGTTGGAGAAGGTGAACAGCAGCACGTCAGGTCAGTGCTGTTTGCCTCTTATATGACCCCTTGTCATGGATGGGAATTGCAGCATGTAGAAATAATCCATATATTCTTCATCTCCATTATCAGTTTCATGGATTAATGCACTATTTTAAAGCGTATTTCAAAGATCTGAGAAATGCTGTACACGGTGTCCCTCCCAGGGCACTGCCTGGCCACAGAACTTTCCCTGATTGCTCACCCTAAAAAGCATAAGGACAATGCTTATATGGTGCCCTACAATTGAATTTCTTTTTAATTTGATTATAATTTAAGAGGTGCTTTGAGGTCCAGATACACTTGGTGTCCTTTCTGAAAGTTTAGTATCCAGCCCACGGGCTGCTGATGGACAGACTTTTTTGTGTACAGGAGCTGGGGTCAAAGGGAAGACGTGATGGAACCACAGCTGGGACTTTCCAAAATGCTCACACTGGGCTAAGCATTCCCACCAAAAGCACTGGGACAGCAAGGAAACCTGAGCTGGCTTTGCAGAAATGGGCTCTGTGTCCTTGCAGCCCTCGCTCGCTGCCCTGTCCCTCCCACTCCTCCAGCCCTGGGATTGATTTCCCCAATGAAACGTGAGCCAAGGATCTCCCACCTTCTATTTTTATTCCAGGCTTGGATCACTCTGAGTTTCCAGAAGGATTTACCTTCTAGGCTGTGTTACAAATACCTTTCACACTCTCTTCTCACCTTTTCCCCTCTCACCCGAATGGTTTTTATCCTCTCTCCTGCTCAGGGGGGGATCCTGTTTCTGTGCTGACCCCACGTGCACGTGGCTGGCCCAGCTCCTCCAGTCCTGCCACAGACCTGAGGGTCCCACTGACCTTTTACCTCCCCTGGTGTTTGCTGTTTGTCTCTGGGGCACTGCTGGTAAAATAACAACTACACCACAGGAACTTCAACAAAACTCTGCCTTTGGTATTTTTCCCGTCCCTCACCTAGAGATGGGGAGGAAGAGGAAAAGAAAAAGGCAGGGAAACAAATCCCTGTTAAAATCCACCTGCACCCTTCTGCTTGCTTGACAAAGTGCAACCTGAAAGGCATAAACCCAACCAAAATCTGCTCCCATTCAGCCAAAAACAGTGGGACAAAGTTATAGAATGGTAAGTCTGGAAATAGAATCAGTGAATCCCAGAATGGTTTGAGTGTGAAGGGACCTTAAAGATCACCTTGTTCCACACCCTGCCATGGGCAGGGACACCTTCCTCTGTCCCAGTTGTTCCACCAGTTTCTTGAAGAACTCAAGGCTTGTGTGGTTTCATTATTACTAATGTTTTCATATTCATTCCTTCTCTTCTTTTTGGAGACCACCTAGCATTCTAAAAAGATCATTTGTAAGCATCACAAAAAAGCCATGTACATTTGGATATTCTTTAATACAAATACAAAAGTGAATCACTTCAGGTTGTAGGAGACTTTCCTTTTCTTCTCAGAAATTAATTGCCTTAAAATAAGAAACATCTTATTAGTATCTGCATTAAGAAGCATCTTATTAATATCTGTGTTGGGTGATATGTCAACAAAGCAGCTCCTTCTCCCATCACTGATTATGGCACTGCTCAGCGTGCTCTTCAATAAATGTTAATTAATATGGATGCCTTCTGTTCTCCCTGGTTATAAATAGCTCGAGTGGGTGGTGGGCCATTGGTTCTCCATTGCCACACAAGTTTTCTGTGTGCAGAGCAAGCCTTTGGTGGGTGATTCAGAGGAAGAAGCACAGAAGGTTTGTGAAGGGACAGATAAACACAAACCAGCTCCTCGCAGTTGTAAAATGCCACACAGGTCACCTGCTCCCTTCCCCTCCCTCTGATATTGCCTTCTGGAAATTCATGTGGAATAAACTTCTTTACGAAGGAATATTTCCAGGGGTAGATCTGAGTGTTTATCCTCGTATTTGCTGCAGAAGTAAATCAATCAATCAATCAGTCAGTCAATCAGTGAAGTGGAAAGTTCACAGTTCTGCACATGAGGAGAGTCAGGGCTGAGCTGCACCAGTTTGCCAAGTCTTTCCTCTCTTTTGTTTGTTTTGTTTCTTTTTTTATTATTATTATTATCTTGTTTTTCCTTTAATTTAATTATTTGGAATTGTTCATTTTAATTATGAGCTTTCCCTGAACATGTACCAGTATAATCCATGACCTTGGGACTTTGGGATCAGTTTACACTTGGTGATGACAGAGACATCCAGTTCAGGGTATTTCCTGGAGTAAACTCAGAAGGATTTAAACTGGAATTCATTCCCTGCTCACAGCATGTTTTTTTTCTGTCTCTTCCATGCAGATCAATGTCAGTGTATAATTCATTCTTGGTTTCTGACTCACCTGTAAAGGAAAAGAGAATGAGATCAGCTGTCTTGCAGAGAAAAGGGACTGAATTTTCTTTGTTTGATTTGTACTACTGAATAGACAGAAGATTAGGATTCTTTACTATCCATCTATTATTTCCATTGAAAGTAGTAGAACTGTTGAGAATGAAGAGATTACATGCAGAAGAGAAATTATTAATAAAAAAAAAAGAAATAATCATTGCAGATACCCCATTGTGCCCTCTAGGCATGGTCACTGCAATAAATAGGAAATATTTTGTTACTGAAGGTGTTTCGAAGAAAAAACAATGATTTAAAACTTCATTCTAGAGTGTTTTCCCAGTTCTGACAAGCATGAACTGTCCAGCACTGCTGTACTTTGGGAACATCCCACTTCCCACGTGTGTGCACAGACACAGCAGTGCTCTGGTGTCCAGGGCTGAGGAGCTTTGCCAGTCACAGGCAGCTCCAACAGGACTGGGGAACAGTGGGATGAGGCACAATCCCAGTGTCCACTGCCTCCAGACAACTCCCAAACAGCTGAAACTATGCCAGCAAATACTGGAGTTGTGAAAAAATTACTTAATGCAGCCAAAATTAGTCAGAGGGTGAAGGGACAGCAGGTTAGAGAGAAGGAAAACTCTCACTGGCAGCCTTTGAACGTAAAATGATTCTTTAGGTCACTGTCTGAGGGCAAAGCAGGGCGAAGTTTAGCACTTTGCCTGAAGAAATCCAAGAAAAATGTCCTCTAGATGCCCCTTTGAATTGTGGGATGAGCTCCCCAGAGGTGTTTGTGTGCTTTGTGGAGCTCCAGGAGGGCTGGGCACCCGTCACAGAGGTCACAGAGAGGGGTGCAGGGTACGGAGCACGGGCTGGGAGGCACAAGAAAGGAGCTTGGAAACAAAGAGGGGAAGCAGGAATCCAGAGCTCTGACAGTCCCTTGGACTGGGGCTGGGAAGTCATCCATAATCCTCTGGAAGACTGGCCTTCCAAAGGAGCCATTGTTCCAGTCCTGGCATGATTTGTGCCTGGACTGACTCTGGAAGGGTTTCTCTGATCGCTCGGGGTCGTGGGGCTGGGATTTCATTATTGGGAATTCTGCTGTAAAGTGCTGAAACGCCAGGGGGGAGAGGATGGCACAGCTGGCAGCACATGCTCTTTGACCTCCCCACATCTCTCCATACCTGCACTCTTGCCAAGGATTTGGGAAGATTTTTCTTCCTCGAAGCACAGATTGAGACAAGTCACTGAAAGTGGAAACCGAACCAGCTCCTTGGGAAAGCATTTTTAAGGAATGCTGCCAACTAGTATCTACTGGCCCTGGCTTAGGAGGTGATTTTTTGACAGGCACTGAGAGGGTGTTTTAATTAACATTTCAAGAAGAGCAGAGGAAAGAATGATTTCTCAACTTTTGAAAGGTCAAAAGGTGCTCAGACATCAGAGAACTGGATATTGAGGGAGAGCCTAAAGAGACAGAGAGACATGTCAAAACACTTAGATCCCACGTCCCCTCAGAGTAGCTATTTTCTTTCTGTTATCAGGTTAAATGGAGGTATCAGAGAAATGAATCTCCTGCTCAGACATGCTCCAGGGACAAGGCAGAGCTGGTGGCAGGTACTTCTCTCTCAGAGTGCCTCTGCTCCATTTGGCCAAAGTGTTGAGGGTGCTCACAATAAATAGCTGTGTGATTATCCCATGACGTGACCCTGTTGAAATCACCCCACAAATGGTTGTCATCACTTTTTATGGAGCTGTGGCATTCCCAAGTGGGAAAGGTCAACGAGGCTGCTCTTTGCCAGGCACAGTGCAGGGCATCTCACATCCTCTGTCAAGGGAGTGATAAAAGGATAAAACTCACAGTAGGAAAACCTTTTAAACTCCAGTTCTTGTCCTTCTCCAGAGCAGAGACCATCAGTCAAAGTGAGCTTTGCTGAGAGCTCCCCAATGCATTTCATTTGAACTGTGGAACTGCTCAAGTCAGGTTTTGTTCGAGCTGGGATCCCCAGATCAAACTGGTTTTATATGAAAGAGGTTGGTTTGCCACAGGGAATCTCGTCCATTTTACTGAACTTCCCTCAGAGCCTGCACATGAAGGAATAACCACTTTTACTGTGCACCAAAACTGCCTCACACCGAAGTCTGAACGTGCCTGCACACAGGAGACCCTCCGTGTGTGCTCCCAACAGTGGGGTGGGTGGGCACTGCCTGGCCAAACAACTCCTCAACACAAAAAAATGAACAAAAGTATGTAAAAATTAAATTCATGTGAAAAGTAAGAACTCCTTTCACCCTTTATCAGAGACCAAAAGGGTGTAATGAAGCTTTCTCAAGTATAAAAATTAAAATCAGTTTATTATATTCAAGCTTACGTTGGATGCAAGATGGGAATTTTAACAAGGCAATGCTATTAAGTGTGAATTTTTTAAAGAGTGGTTGTGGGAGATGCTGTAAGCCCACTGTGAGTAAAAATTGAGCCCAGCTCCCATATTCTTGCAAACAACCTGCACACCTACAGGAGGGAATTTTTATGAAGCTGAATATGTGACAAGAGACTGGTGACAGCTCGAATGCTTTTCTAAGTGCTGAAAATAGATAATTTTCCAAATCTATTTCCCCATCCAAGCTGGGAGGGTGTGAAGGGTTCCCAAATAAAATGTGGAGTGTGCAGGTACCTGTGGCTGAAGGTGATTTAAAGGTTAGAAGACAGGAATAGAATGAGATTAACTGAGCTCTAATCCCACGGGTGCCGTGGTGGCTTCACCTACGGAACGACTTTACGTTTCTTCAGGGGAACGTTTTAAACCTGTCCTCCCAGTCCTAATTGATCCTTTTCTATCTCCTTTTCTACCTCATATCAGCATCAGTAACCATTTTAGTTGTGCCAGTTAAGCTGCCCAAAACAGAGCTAAGGAGTGATGCAGGAGGAGGAGCAGAGCCAGCCTGAGGCTGTGAGTGTGGAGCTCACAGGACATGCTCAGGTCCAGCTGAATCCCAATCACTGGATGGGGACTAAACCTGAAGAAGTGGCTGGAAATATCTCAAAATGCCATCAGAATAGTAACACACCCCGGTTGGCCCATCAGAATATAAATTACTCCCACCTCCGGAGCACCTTGTTGGTTTAGACTTAATATATTCACCTTCCAGGAGCAGCCAGAGCCCGGGGAGGGAGAGGAGCTGTAAAAGCACAAAAGATCAGTGTTACAGTAAATTGCAGAGAGGAAACACGCTGTCAGTGCCCTGGAAAAACAAACTGGAGCTGTGTGCTGCCTGCCTGGTGGGGGGCGAGGGCAGCACCGGTGCTGTGATCCACAGACTCCTGGAAAATCCGAATCTTTGGGATTCAACTCCACCACAACTCTGAACAACAAGGCAGGGTGGAGGCTGCTTTGGAGCAGGCATAAATCTTTCTTCTCTCTGCTCGAATCTCACGCTGATAGGAGTGAGTTTTCTTATCGGCCGCTGGTGGTAAGAAACAAGGATCCAGATAAAGTTGTTTATTCCAGTCAGGTGTTGGCATGATGTGAGAAAACACACTGGGAGACCAGATGTTTAGGAGTTGGCCACTGCAGGCAGTTGCTCAGGAGCAGGAAAAGCAATTTTTCCTCCTTTTCCCTGGCCTGGCTTTGCCTGTTGTTGTTTCCTACGAGCACCTTGAGTTTTTCCTCCGTCAGAGCAGAGCTCGGGTTCTCGTCTCCTGCACCGCCTGTTTCCAGGGAAGTTTTTGAAGGCTATCAACACAGAAAGGATAAACCCTCCTCAGGATGCAGGGAAACGTTCAGCTGAGGAAAGCAAAGAGAATTTTAGCATGTTCTCAGCAATCCCTGTGGCCACACCAATAACCACCAGTGCCATGTAGGAGCAGTCTCACATTGACAGCTCAGCTCTCAGGGAATTTGTATCTCCTGTATATCACTCAAATCCCTGGCATCTCACCAGTTCACTGGGAATGGGCAATTAAGTTTCTTTGAGTCCCTGTGAGTGGTTTTAGTGGAGTTGGTGGCGTGGGGTGGTAGAAACTTGCTGCTCTTCATTTTTCATAGGGAGATTCACAAAATAGGACAGACTTTGTGGATGGTTTTGTTCTTTTGGGGTTTGTCTGAGGGTTTTTTTTTCCCCAATTAATAATATTTCAGGGGAGCAAAAACACAACATGAAATGTTCTTTGATCTTGATCAAATGTTTACTCTTTTAATTAAAAAAAAAAAAAACATGGGCAGAACTGCGCAGCCTCATCTGTCTGCAGAGTGTTTGTAGTCTCCAAACATAATAGGAGATAATCAAATGTCTCCATAATCTTCTGGTTTAACCTTCTGATAAGGAATTTTTTCCAGCCTGGCTGTACCTGGAGCGATCAGCAGCAGCAGAGAGGATCCTTCCCAGGGCAGCCCCGCCGTGCGCGGCACGAAAACTGTCGGCGAGCACTTCACTAACCAATGTGAAATGAAAGCACTCAATCTTCATCCTGTCATCGGGGTTACCTAATTAAAGGAATGGGCAGATTTATGAAGCTGCTATTTTTAGCCAGGCCCAGCACACTCAGTGCCTTGGCCCCTCGGTGCAGTGGAAGTGATGTCAGTGGTGGCCCGAGCGAACATGAATTATGTTTACAATATCCCAGGAGAACTTTTGTATTTCTCGACTCCCACAGAAAACCACCGTCTTCAGCTTCAAATAGAAGAGCCCAGGCAGGGCTCCAAGTGATTTACACGAGCTGGAGCTGCAGCTTTATTTTTCTTTCGTGTTTCACCTCACAATATCTTTTCCTGATCCATTTTATTGCCGTAAAATCCCGGTCTTTGGCAAGTCCGGATTAAGGCAGTGGGACACTTTTTCTTGGAACAAGTTTTAGAGGTTCCTATAAAGTCATCAGACACAACCCACGTTTGCAGTGCTGACAGAATTTGGTCGGATGGGATTAGGAATTGGAGAGTGTGTGTGCTGGGACATCTGTAAATGCATAAAAAGTGAATTTAGATCACAACAGGTGGGGAATTCGTAGGAGAGAGCGACCCCCTCTTGGCCCCTTGGCACTGTTGGCACCAACTCTGCATCTGCCATGGCACTATTTTGAGAAACTTCCTCATAAACAACTTGTTGGTACAATGAACAATCTCGAGGAGAACCCATAAAACAACATCAGCCCCTTCCTTCCCCCCTCTGTTTGAAGTCATCATCTTTAGTGATGCTGTTGGGGGAGAACAGGAGAGGGGAAAGGTCCAAGTCCCAAAATGCTGCTGTTCCTCAGCAAGTGATAGAAACAGGCTTGATTTCAAAAGGCAAAGAATCCTCCCAAAAATCAGACAAACCCAAAATTAAAGAAAGAAACCATTAATACCATTTACAGAGAACAAAAACTCAAGCTGCAAGAGCTTTCAGGTTTTTGTTCCTACCACGTATTGATGAAAACCTTTTAGCTCTATCCCTATATTTAGCATTGCAATAAATGTTCTGTATCCCCACGCTGCCATCACTGCTCAGTCAAAAGCCTAATAGCTTAATTTATGACAGGTTTTCTTTCTAATGCCACTTGTTTTCATTCTCATGAATTATAGATCCAGCTCTATAGAGAGTGTTGATGTCAGGGAAAAACTAATCACTTCTCTTCATGAAGAGAAAGATGAAGATCAAAAATGGCACTGGAACAAGGAACAAATTTATTGATTGGGGGGGGAAGAAGGGATCCTTTGTGGATCTTGGCTCACTCCAAGTCTCAAATCCTCTGTCACATTCTGCCTTATTCATCCTGGGGGAAGGAATCTTTGGCTTGAGCAGGAATTTGATTTCTAACAGCAGAGCAAAGAGCAGGATAAATTAACAGCTCTCCCTGTGCTTAGTGGGCCAGTTTTCTCTTGTCTGTCAGAGATGACCCCTCACTTTACTGTGATTTATAAAGACCTCTCCCAAACTAAGTATTTCTTTGTGAATTCTAAGCTGGAACCATCCCCAGCCCGAGTTCAACATATTTTATTATTGACCAGCATTTCACTGCTCTATCTCCACTCCTCCTTTCAGGGGACCCCATCAGCAGGAATAACATTCCTTGCCTTGAATTCCTGCCCTCCTACAACTCCTTACATTGGTAGAAGGGGGCAGATTTTTGCAGGTTGTAAACCAGTGTTACCTGAGTCTTGCACCACAGTGAGGAAGACAAAAATGTTGAAGTCATTTTTGCTCTTAAGTCTGGAGAACAAAAATGCTGCCAGTTATCTGAAGCTCTTTGCTTGTCTTTTGTCTCTGAAAACTTTCACTCTCTTCAAAATGAAATTTCTGAATGGCACGAGGCTCTTGTTGTACTTTGTGTGTTTGCACTTCCTTATTTTCTCCTCTCACACAAGGAGTTTTGGCAAATGATCCTTTTTCTCTCCTCTGTCTCCTACCTCCACATCCTCCTCTCCACATCAGCTGACAGTCCTGTCCATACTCTGGCAACTTCTTCTGCAAACTCTTCATTCCAGGAGGAAGGAATGCAAAGGCCAGATAGTTAAACATAGCTTTGCAAATACTTTAAGCTCCTTTTCCTCTTGTCAAACCATCCTAAAATAAATGTATTCTGCACCTATAGCCTGAAAAAAGTTTTACAAGGCAAAAAAATATAAATCCTGGTATAGATAAGAATGCAAACAATAAAGTTGTATATACAGCTGGAGAGCAGAGGTATGAAGGTCTGGCTGATGTGACCAAGATTCTATTTTCTAATTGTTTCCTCACACAGAAACCATTCCCTTCATCAAAGCCTGAGCAACCTACAGGGATAAAGTTTATCCCAGTGCCTGCTTCTGACATGAGTAACTTTGCCAGACTGACCTTCTGCCTAAATCTACTCAATGTGAACTGGAAAGTTTTGCATTTTTGTCTTGCTATTTAATTCTGTTCTGCCACTGCTAGAGCAGTGGAATTATCCCCAGTGAATGACCAAAAAAGCAAAAAGAAAAGGGGGGAAGGGAGAAATAGGGAATGAAAGCAGCTTGAAAACTAAAATAGTAAAAAATAAATGCCAACTAATGCTGAAGAATGAAATTCTGTGCTGAGACTCCTAAAATGCAGGAGGGCAGAGTAGACTTTTGTCCAGGAGCTGTCACAATACACAGACACACACAGAGTGAGTTGGTGGTGGGGAAGGTGGGGTGGAGAAGCCATTTGGGATAAATATGCAGGTTCCTACAAGTGCAGGGGAATCCAGCAATGACATCACTGCTCCCACCCCGTGGTTTGTTCTGGAGGGCACCTGTTGATGGCCCCAGAACAAACAAACAAAGAAATCTCACCCAGAGTTCTCCACGAGACTCCTTCATCCAGCATGGTTGAATATACTGTGCCCCTGGAACTGGTAAATTAATGAGGAATGGGGTGAATTCCATTCTGGATATCCCTTTTTTGTTAGTGCTGCACAGCATCCAAGCAGCACCACCACACTGAGCAAGATCCCTCACATTACTTTCTGTGCTCAATGTGGATCTTTGTTTCTTCCTCAGCAGTAAACTCTGTGAGGCTGCTCCTGTTTCAGGGGAAAATGGCATTTGGTGAGTGCACTTTATCTGCTCCAGGGCACTGGGTGATTGATCTTTGCAAGGGATGTGTTGGGACTGGTGCTGACATTTCAGGGGGTGCCAGGTGAGCCTGCCAGGAGGTGATGGAGAACCCTGGAGCTGCTGCAGCTCATTTCTCCCCAACACACACCCACAACACCAATATGCTGCCATAAATCTCGTGGGACGCTGGACAGTGGCAAATATTGACCAATTCCTGATGCTTCAAATAGAATTTTTCAGAGGTGGAAGTGCTCTGAGGTTCCACCAGGAAGAAAAAAGCCTAAAAAATGTATTTCTGGCAGAGGCAGAAGCATTTGGTGCAGCAAAGCCTTGCAAAGCCTGGTTCATGTAAGACCAAAGCTGTGCTCAAGGGCAGCCCCTGGGGCTGGGAAATCACCTCCAGGAGCTCAGAGCTCACCTCTCACTGCCCCAGGGACCTCAGCTGGGCCCAGGGCACCTTCTCAGCTTGGGCCCAGCCACGTCCACCCTCCAGCTCTGCCCGAGGAGCTGCTTGTCTCCAGTTTGGCAGCAGGAACCTCCAGGAGACAATGGATGGCTGGGGAACAAAGGAGCCGCCGGTGCCACGGAGATTATTGGAAGAGCAGCTGATATTTGAGATGAGCTCCAATTCAGTCGTGATTGTTTAAAATTCCTCCTACGTCTTTGCTGTGTTTTCTCCTCTGGTTCTCCACCACCACCCGTGTTCCTCAGGCTTTCCAATCGACGCGCTGGGATGAGCTTTTGGCAGCAGAGGCTGCCTGGGAATCGCCGGGGCTGGAAGCCCTCAGCTCCTCAGAAGCCCATCATGAATCCAGGCATGGTTCCATTGGAAACCAGCTCTTTGATTCACCAAAAGCTTGACGCGGCCAAGAGACATCAGATGAAACAATTTTTTGGGTTCTGCGGAAAAATAATGACTTCCAAAAATATTCAAACCAGCCCTAACCACTGCATCCTCAGCAGTGATGAGCTGCTACCTCTTAATCGACCCCAAGAATAGCTAGATTAGATATTTTGCTCCATTTTGAACGAATTATGGTGGCCTGAAACAAATACTTGTGGGTGGCTAAATTAGTCATTACAGATGTAAGAACTAATTCGGGTTAATTGTCAGTTAATCAGCTCGGAAAATGAAGCTCAGGCATTTCCCAAGAAGTGCATCAACAAAACCAGAAAGACATGACACTTGTGATGCTTTTAAGGTAAAAGAATAACAAAACTTAGCAGGCTGTTCAAGAACTTTTAGAGTTCTTTGCACATCATCAAGAGAATGGCACGAGGAAAGAGATACGGTGTCCCCAGTTTCTCCCGAGAAGTAAAATCTTAATTATTTGCTGTCCTTTGAGCTGGACCTCTTGGTAGTATCAGTTTATGATATTACTGATATCTGTAATATCAGATATAGGTTTGACTAAATTGAGGGAGTAAAAAACAGAGTGAAGGGGATTTTCAGGATTATTTTCAGAAAAGAAAACTGATACCCAACTGCAGTTTGATGGGCACTTCCATGGCTTTGGAAATGTCTGTCTTGAATTCTGCCCTCTCTTACAGAAGCAATAACATGTTACACTACTCGTGAAAAGCACCTCATTAATGGGAAAGACTCATATCATTCCCAGAGTGTGCTTGGAGACAACTCCCCAGGAGACAGAAGCAGCAAGGTCTGTGTAAGTGGGGAGATTAGGAGGGTTAGAACAGTCCCTGGTATCCAGGGACAATAAATCCAAACTGGAACAGAGAAGGTGTATTGTTAACAGTAGGACTGCTTTGATGAGATGAAATTAAATAATTTCAATTACTTATCCTCGAAAGGGTGACTCTGAAGGGGTAAGGAAGTAAACTGTTGAAGCTGAAGGAAGTGGCACTAAAATGATGATGGGTGGAGTTGGGCTGAATATCGGATATTTTCCAGTAACCTGAGCAAGAAGAGTCTGAAACTACCTTCCACTGGAAGCACTGGGAGCAGAGACTGGGAGTTTTTAAGATATGGCTTAATCAGATTGTAAAATTGTTTATCACAGGGTCATAGAATGGCCTGGGCTGGAAGAGAACTTAAAGATCATCCGGTCCCACCCCCTGCCATGGGCAGGGACACCTTCCACTAGCCCAGGTTGCTCCAAGCCCCGTCCAACCTGACCTTGGACACTTCCAGGGATCCAGGGGCAGCCACAGCTTCTCTGGGCAACCTGTGCCAGGGCACAGGTTCTTCCTAATTTCTGAATTTCTTCCCAATATCCAAACCCCAGAGCCGAAGGCAGCACTGCAGGTGGGCTCTGAGCAGATCAGTGACACACACGACCTGTTTCAGCCCATTTTTGTGGCCTGGCTCACCAAATAACTGAGATTAACTTCCTGAGGGCATTACCACCCCCCCTATGCCCTCTTGCTATGTCTCCATCTGCTCAGTCCTTGCCCCTGAGCTCTGGGCTGGCACGTGTGGTATGCTTTGTACAGGGTGGTACCTCTAATCCCGGGCCCTTTTTGAACCCCCCTGGCCCTGCTTTGAGCAATGCACTGCTGATGTGGAAAAGAATGAGCACAGAGAGCTCACACAAAGGCAAAGGAGGACTCCTGTGTCAGGAATGCGCTGGCAGGAATCCACCAGACAAGGATTTAACTTAAGGGGCATAAGCTGGGAAGGGCTGTCCCCCTGGCAGAGCCCAGGAATGCCAGTGCCCATCACATCTCTCTGTGTGGATCTACACAAAGCACAGGTCTCTACTTGCTCTCACACACAGTTTTTTACCACCCACCTTTCCACCCCTGCAGAAGCCTCTCAAACCCCACAGTTTCACATTCATAATGTGAATTATTGCCTGGGGTGAAATGGTTGTGATCACATCGTCCCTGGTCTTGTCTTTTCAAGGGGTCCTTCCCCACTTTTCATATGTCCCAAGAGCATCAGGCAGGGCTGACATCCCCAGCTCAGTTCTGTTGTCCACGACAGTGACACTCCCAAGGTTTTATGGGAACCTTGAAAAGCCCACTGGAGTTACCTATTTTTGAGTTTATGGAAATAATGGAGGCAGAATTAGTGCTAGGTTCAGCCTGAGAGGAGAGGCAACAACAAGTCAGAAAATAAAACTGAGTGTCTCTGTCCTCTGCCTTGCACTGCCTGGAGAGTCCAACTTTCAGCAGATTTTCCTTTGGTTTTTCCAGAACCCGCTGGAGATTTTTTTAATTTGTTTTCTTAAAATATTCAAAATAATTAGTCCCTCTTCAGATGCAGGAAGGATAATGTTTTAGCTCCTGCTAGAACCTAGCCAGCAGGGCCGTGGTGAGAACAGTAATTCTCCATATTCCGGTCTATGGGAAGGCTCTTTTTTTGGGATCCGCCGAGACTAAGTTTGACGTTGCTTTTTTGTTTTTGCTGTGGGAACGCATCGACCATGAATCAATGGAACTGCAGTCTGGCTTTATGAGCTCCTGGGGAGCCTGAAATGCTTTTGTCTCCGTGATCAAACCCCTTTTCTTTGTCAGCAAAGCAGCTGAATTGCTGGAGACTGTATCGTGTTCAAACAGTGCTGTGCAGGAAGCAAGTGGAGGAGCAGTGGGAATATAATCCCACCTGCAAGCAGATCTCCTCCTGGACTACTTGTCAGTTGAATCAGCCAAAACCAAGTGTCTTTACAAGGAAGGAAGATCCAAATATTAAGTGGTTGGTAAGAAAATGGGCTGGGTTTTGTTTGGATCTGGGTTCATGTAGATTTTAGAGCTCAAATTGAACAATGTTGACCACGTGGCAAATTCCTGCTCTTTCTGGGGTGCTTAAACAGCGTCACAGGTTCACAGAAACTCCACAGCATACCAAGCAACTACCTGTGCTGGTGCAGCTGGACTGAAAATAGGTGACCAAACAAGAACAGGAACTTGGGAAATGAGTTCCTGGCTCTGTCCATGTGTTTGGTCAAGTGTCACTGAAGTTGTCTGTGCCTTTAATTCCTCTAAAAGCAGGGTGATACCACTGATCTCACACCACGTGAACTAAGTAACCCCTGTTGATGAAGTGCTTTGCCACATTCTGTGGGGGGACACTGCAGTGCCCAGTGATGATGCTGTTGTTGGGGCTCCCCTGGTTTGCCATTTCTTGTTCCTGTTGGCCAAGAGCCAGAGATGAAAAGGAATATTAACCCAGACTCAGGGAATCAGTGCTATGGGCAGCCAGGAGCTTGGTGACTATTTCATGGGTCCCCTCAACTCAGAATATTCTGGGACTCCATAATTATTTTACTGATGTTGGTTGATATTTCACATCATGTGTATCCATTCAAATCATCACGATTACAGAACTCAAACATCATTTTGGACAGAGCCAGCCAGGCATCTATAGCTTTTTTTCCCTCCAGTCTCTAGCTGGATCAGGTTTTGGGGCAGCTTTGAGCAAGAACCACTGGGCAGAGCAGCATCTGGCACCCTGAGAGCCCTCATTAGTTCTCATGTCTGAAAGACCAGGCTCTTCTCTTCCCCACATCACTGAAGTACCCTGGCAATCCTTTCACACAGTTTTATTAATGTTTAAATCTCTTTGATCCAACAGTGCCCTTGCAGGCAGATGATTAGCTTGGTGCCAATCCAGAGGTGGATAAAATACCACCTCTGCCCTCTAAGATCCCAATTAAAGGTCCAGCCCTGGAGGATGCTGAGGGCCCTGGGAGATTCCTGGTTTTTTTCTGTTCCTTCAGCTCAAATGTTGGAAAAAATGTAGCATTTCATAAGATGAGGCCCCCCAAGAAGTTTATCTAAAAACACATTAAAAAATTCAGTTTTATCAAACACGGTGCTTACAAATGATGAAACCATGAGAAAATGTAACAATCTTGCCTTACATTTGCAAAATGAATTGATATCAGAGCTGATGGAGAGTTTTAAAATATTTTCCTCTTACACTGTTCTCAGTATCCTGAATGAAATCCCCACCATATGCATGATTGTTCTTAGGAATGGGAGCTTAAGTTTCACCAAGAAAAATAAAAGTATACAAAAAAAGTACATTAACAGTGAGCATTGTATGGTCTTCTCTGGCTTTTTATAGTGTGATTTCTCCTTTCTGTGGGGGAACCCACTCAAACTGTTTCTATCTAACCAGTGCCAGTCGTAACCCCTTCCACAACCACGAGGGATTCCCAGGGCCCATATGGATGTGCCAATGGTCTGTCCTGCACATCCCACTCCTGGGCACAAGGGCCGGGTTTTTATCTCTTGATCCTCCCCCAGCTGGTGGAGGGAACTCACCCGAGCGGCGTCAATGACTCAGGAAATGCACTGCAAAGCTCTTCCACCCTGGCCCCCTTCCAGGGCCAACCAGGGCTGTCCCGGCAGGAACGGGTGGAAATCCACACAGGGACATTCCTCACATTCCGGGGCACGTGCTGCTCACTGGAAAAAAAAAAAGAAAATACCCAAAAACTTTCCACTGCCGACAGGCACCGACAGACTTTCCCTCCCTGACTGTCCCAGTGCCACCAGAACTGCTGGGAATATTGTGATACCAGCAGGACAAGCACATGCTCGGGGAGAAGGTGGTTTTATCTCAGCTTTCTCTCTTCCAAGAAAGCAGAGAGGTTGTGTCCATACCCCTGAACTGTTCCCTGGACAGTCAGCCCAAGGGCTCTCCCAGCCCAGTGCCCCGTCCCAGGGTCAGTGTGGGAGCGTGGCACAGGTCAGGGTGTTCATGGAGATCTGTTCTCCAGCCCCCAGCAATGACCACATCAGGGCCTTGCCAGAGCCACTGCCAGGACTGTTTTGTTCTAAAATATTAATAAAGGCAGAGCTGCTCCTCCACCCCCGGTGAACAGCAGCAGGTGGATTGTAAGAGGTGACTCGGCAGTGACTTGGTGGCTGAAAGGCTGCCCAGGAGGGGCTTTGTGCTTTAATTGCTGAAGACAGCTTGAACTGCCCTCTGCAGCTCCGTGGGGGTGGCAGGGGAGGCAGAGCCAGACTCCACACCCAGGGCACAGTAAAGGATGAGCAGCAGCAGGGACAGGTTGCAGCCAGGGAAATTCTGCTGAGATACAAGGGACAAAAATTCACCGTGAGGGTGTGAAAGGCCCACCCACAAAGACATTCCATGAGCTGAGTGTCTGAGCAACACAGTCTGACTTTGAAGTTCACTCTGCTTTAAGCAGAGGGTTCCTTCCATCCAGAATTGTGCTTTGGCCTCATGAATCCACACCCACAAGCTGTGACTTTACAAAGCTGGAATCTTGCTGTATTCCCCAACTTTCCCTAACTCCAGAGGCACCTTGCAAAAAGAGCAGTTTCTTTTATGTCAGCCTGTGCATCCTGAATGAATGTGCTGTCCACTTTAATATTGATCTTCTCTGTGATTTTAATCCCTGCTGCCCTGATCTAATGGAATAATTTTGTTGTTACCTGTCACCAGAACATGTCACCAATCCTTCCCTGGAATTCTCACTGCATTTGTATTCATAGAGTCCCATGGCTGCGCCTCCCTCACCCCTGAGTTAACTACATGACATTTATTATATTCCAGTTTGTCTCATGCTCTGTGTGTACCTGCAGGTGCAGAAAGGGTTGTCAAAACACTCTTTTTTTTTTTTTTTAATCAATGAAAACAGAGAAACAAGGTCACATTCCCTCATGTGACTACAAATTCATTCACTGACTTTTAGGGGATGGAAAGAGACTGTCACAGAAAAAACATTTTTAATCGGCGATTTCTGTTGTAAAAAGTTCCACACAGTGATATTATCTGCTCTCTCTTGTCCTAAATAACTGAACAAATAGTTTTCTGTATGAGCTTCACCAGCTTCTCCAGGTCCCCTCTATCACACTACAACAGTTGATGCCAAACTGCCGATGTCTGGTGGAGGACTGGTGACGTTGCAACCGAAATTTTTGTCTTAGATATATTTCTGGCTTATATATTTTTGGCTTGGGGTTTTCTGTGGAAGTGGGGAAGTGATCAGGGTGAGACTCTGAGCAGTGTGTGATGGTTTGGCACAGCAGCAGAGGTGGGAAACACCCCCAAGATGCTGCTGGGAGGGCAGAGCAGACCCTGCTGAGCCCACACGGGTCCTGAGGGCTCTTGGGCCTCTGGCAACTCCCACAATTGTCCTTTGGTTCAAACCAGGGGTGGAAGGAGCCAACATTTGAAATGGCTGGTTTGAAAATTGTGCTGCTGGAGGGAGCAGGAAACAAGTGCACGAGACTGCCCAGGCTCAGGCCGTCGGTCTGTGAGCTCAGCCCTGACAGTGCCCTCACACCAGAAGGACCATCCCCCCCAGATCCCCTTCTCACGGGTCCTGGGCAGCAGTGGCCTGACCTGTGTGATGAGGAGCAGTGGCATTTCGCACACTTTCACCCACCTCTGGCATAAAAGCCAAAATTGAGTTATTTTAACTTCATCCCCATCCAATGCCCGTTCCCAGCCTTGGTAGCATTTCCAGAGTCCCTCTGTGTGTGTGTGTGTGAGAGGAGTGTCACAGTTTCTGCTCCACAGATGAAGAATGGAGACATGAAGGGATGGATTTTCCAAAATGCTCAGCATGCTTTGAAGGGACCAAAGGGACAGCTCTTAGATGGACAGCCAGCTTTCTTCTTCTTCTTCCTCTTCTTCTTTTTTTTCCCTTCTCCTCTTTAATGCTGAGCACTCAGCAGTTCTCAGCAGTCGCATCTTTTAGATGCTTAAATGGGCCTTGGAGTTTTATTTTAAGAAAAAGAAAAGTGGCTGTTAAATGACTTGCCCGAGCTCACACAGGGTGTCTGTGGCAGAGCCAGCAATGGAGCCCAGATCTCCCGAGTCTCAGGCCAGCCTTAACCACAAGGCCATTCTTCCTCTCACAAAGATGATCCCCATCCCATAGGAAAAAATATTCTAACAGGATTGAAAAAAAAAAAATCCTATAAAAATACTTAAACCTGAACAAATATGTAATAATTGCTATTCAGAATCCATGCAGGGTCTAATTAATTCCATATCCCGTAACCTTAATTTAAAACAATCCCAATATTATTTTTAGGTTTTGGATGGGGATTTATTGCTTCTATCAGCAGCATGTTTGGCACCCAATGCCATACAAAACTCTATGTGTTTCATCAAAGCTCTGGCAAGACCCTTTGATTTCTGGACAGCTGCTGGAGGCTCACAGGGAAGGAGAACCAGCAGCTTCATTTCCCTTACATGGGGCTTCAGATTAAAAATCATCCCTGTTGCTCCTGCTCCTGTTCCTGTACCTTTAGAAAACAGGAGGGCTGTGTTACTGGTAATGTAAGCAAGTCCTTTCTGATTTGGACTCCAAGCCCCAGTTTGGGATTAAGCTTTAATTCCGGAGATACAAGTTATGTAATAAAGCAGAATATGAGTCCCCAGGCAACGCTGTGACCTTCCAGCCCAGCAGGGCTGTGCTCACAAACACAAGGCTCTCATCTCCTCAGGTACAATTTCATTTTGCCTCCTGATTTCTGCTTCGAGGTGTGTGTGATGTGCTGGAGTTTGCAGAAGCTGAGTCAAGCTGTAGGTGTTGTTTTCACACGTGGGACAGCAAATGATGTTCTGCTCTTCAGAGCAATTGAAAATAAAGGCACGTGGCAGCACATATCTTCTGATTTTTTTTTCCCCCTTTTTTTTTCATTGTTTCATGCTTCTGTAATTCCAGGATCTGCTAGAGGAACTAACCACAATAATACCATTTTTTTACAAGATTTCTAACTTCATTTTGGTCAGGGACAAGCAACTCAAATATTTCTGGTAAACTAAAACAATGCGGCCTCTGTGAGCTGAGCTTGAAGGCTGAGCCTTGAAGAACTGCAAAGCATCCATTTGCCCTTGGTTCCTAAAACCTTCCCCCTTTCTTTATAGAAAAGGGTTAAAACCAACAGCAGGAAGGAGTGAAGGCATCAAAATAGCTCAGAGCAGTTGCAAAGCCAGGATGTTTCTCAGGTTCTTACTCTGTGTTTGGTACCTGCCAGACCAGTGTCTCCTTTCTCATTACCCCACGAACGACAAACACTCCACTCCAGCCCTCAGTCTGTGCTGGCCCTGAGCCTTCAGAGCAGATGTGGGCAGTGTTATGAAAATAGTGAGTGAACAGGGATGGCAAAGGCCAGGCTGGCCAGGAGGGGAAGGGGAACCTGGGTTTGTCCTGCAGCTGTCAGACAACCCTGATAATGCAATTCCTCTCTTGGTTTGATTCTGTGTCCTTCAGCCTGTGGATGCAAATCCTCTGAACTCGGCTGTGTTGTTGTTAAATGACAGTGGTCAGTGCTCAGCTGCCCATATCCTCCCTCTTAGAAAACTCTTTTGCCTCTGAGCATTGAAACTTCAGATTCTTGCAGACTTAAGAAGCCAGTCTGGGACAGAAAACCCTTTTGCTGTGTTGTATAAAGACATGTCTTGCCTTTTTGGAAGTGTTCTCCTGCCTGGTCAGTGTTGTTCTGTGACCCTGAGAGGAAGATTGTGCCTGGGAGACCCCAATGGTAAAAAGACTCTGATGAAAACCCTCTGAGCTGGTAGCCCTTGTGTTCAGGTCAGCACTGTGAGGGTGAACAGACCCTGACCCCAAACCCACTCTTGGGCAGGGGATGGAAGTTCCACATGCTTTCAGGCTGCTCTAAAAACAAACTGACACCTGAAATTGGGCCCTAAGTGACGGCTGTGCTCCATCCCTGAGAGTTTGTGACATGAAGAGAAAACAAGCCCTGTGAAAACAGAAGCTGTTGCCTGTCAGTCCCTCTTTATCTTGTTATGATATATATGTCCAGCCCTGCCTCCCTCTGCAAACCACTGGGGCTGGAAGCACCCATCATCCTATCAGTTCAGCTGGATTAATTATGCTCAATCAAAATGTTTCAAAACAGGACAGAAATGTCTGCAGCAGCTAATCCCGACCATTGGGGTTGTCAGGACATTGGCATTTTACACTTCAGTTCAATTACAAGACAAATCTGCTAATGGGACATAATCTTTCAGAGTAAACAAGGAAGCAGAGCACTAATATTCTGGCAATTGATTTATGCAGGGTAAATGGTGCAGAGTAAAAGCTTCAGGAAGCCACAGGAGTGAGAACAGCCCCGAGCTTGTCTGGCCCTGCTTTTCCTTCCCTTCTTCCACAGAAAGAAAAATCATTATGTGAAGCCTGTTTTTAACTGCTCCCCATCCAGGAGTCAGCACTTGGCCAGAAGGACGCTCTGGACCTGGTGGGGTCATCTCCTCTCCCTTCTGTCCTTCTCCCTTCTCCCTTCTCCTAACCATGGAGATCAGAAAGGGAACAAGGGAATCAAACAAACCTTTGCTCCAAAGGGTGAGATTCCAGGGTTTTATGTCCCTGCCCTGCAGACAGGGAGGCTGGAGAGAGGTGGGGCAGCTCAGTGGTGCTTGTGGTGCTTGGCAGTGAGAGAACATGGGCCTGGGGGTGCTGATGGGAGACCCCCATGGGACAAGGATGCTGATGAGAAACCCCCACAGGACTGGGAATGCTGACAAGACACCCTAAAGGGGCTGGGGGTGCTGATGGGAGACCCCAACGGGGCTGGGGGTGCTGACAAGAGTTCCTCCTGGGACTGGGGTGCTGATGAGGGACCCCCAGCTCTCCCCTTCAGTCCTACCCTCCCACCTCAGCCCTCTGCAAGAGGCACCCGAGGAGTCCCCAGAAGCCAGTGCTCTGCAGGGGGAGTCACTTGTGAGCTCAGAGCGTTTCTTTGACTAAACAAACCTTTAAAGGTTTAATTAAAGCGATTTCCAGTGATGGAATTGCCTTCCCACACACACTCCAGCTCCTCAGGGGGGCTGCTGGAGCCCTGGCTGTGGAACTCCTGTGTCATTCCGTGCACACGCAGGATCCACATGCTCACACCTCACACTCCCCACCACCCCTGGCTCATTTTTAGAACTGATGCAAGAGAAATAAATGTGAATCCTTTGCAGCTCCTGCCCATCAGGAGGTTACTTACAGCACCAGAGCACTGTAACCCTGCCTGCTCACTGATACCCCCCGACAGCCATTTGGACATCATGTTTTCATTAAGCATTTATAGCAAACCAACTGCAATTAAAGATTTATAAACCCTATTGCATTACAGCACAAGCCAGAGCAAGAACTGACCCTCAGGTCAACTTTCCTTTCTCTTTTTTTCTGTTTTCTAAGGACAATAACACTCAGGAATCAGTTATCAGTGGAAGGTGCATGTGCTGCTGCTTCGTGGATTTGTCCAAGTGATTTTGGTTTTGATGGAAAGATTTTGTTTGGGACATTGTATTTATTGAAGGAGGAAGGGCCTGAAAATTAGGCTACACCCTAAACTGCAAGTCAATTTTAAGACCTTCCAAAACTCACTTTTCCCCCTGACTCAGCTCTTTCAGCAGGAGCAGCACGTTCTTCACCATGTGCCAGATATTTATAAATGTACTTCAGGGAACTCACCTGAGCTCCCAGAGGAGGGCTGGGGAACCAGCTGAGCCCTGGTTTCCCAAAACCCGACCTCCTGCCCAAAATCCCACCCCCCCCATGCCTCCCATGGCGCAGCTGGATGCCAAAGGTGCTGCTGGATTGTCTCCAAACATCCACCTGAAGTAATTTCAGGGTGGTTGTTTTGTTCTGGAGGAACAAACCCCTCAACCCAGCAGTGGTTGTTGAATTTGTTCATCCACCCCCCTCTTTGATTAGCAAACTTCACTGGAAAGGGGATTGAAAGCAGAGAGTGAGTTATGGCAGCCTGAAATCACCCAGTGGAATGGTGGCAGTGGAAGGATCCAAAGGGACACTGTTGTGCTTGGGCACCCCCAGACTTCCACAGCGCGCTTGGAACCAGAGTCATGGAGAAATGCTCGTTCTCAGAGTACCCCTGGGATTGGCTTTTTCCCAAGGATTTTAGGACTTACAAGCTGCCTTAAGGAAAACAGCATTTGCCCTTTCTGCCAGACCCAGGGCAGCCTGAACTGCTCCCTTCTGGAATGAGAGGGAGGGATTTATCCATGTGTTTGCTGAGACTCCACCAACTGTTACACTGCGAATTCTTATCATCACACCTCCAAATTCCCATTCAGTCATCGAGGAAGCAGGCAGACCTCGGGACAGCTCAACACTTCACCGCCCTCAGAGAAGTCAGTGCTCCAGTGTAACCACGCTCTGGCTTGGAGAGAAGCCACCACCACTTCACAGACGTTATTTTTTCCTGATTTTTAAGTTCTGGAGGGTTTTTTTCATCTTTCTGGAAGACACCTGCACGCAGAAGCTGTGCAGCACCCCCACCAGTGCTCCTGCTTTCAGAGGGTGGTTGATTGTTTCCGGAGTGGTGACAGAAATGTGGGGGTCACAGCCGGAGCTTTTCCACGCCTTTGATGATGAACTGCTGCCCAGTTGGCACGAAGTTCTGGCTCTGCCCCCTCCAGTGTGGAGGGTGGGCTTTGCTGGAGCAGGAGGGGCAGTGGGAGCTGGCACAAGGCTCTTGGCTTCCTGAGAAAGTGCTCCTGAGCATCCCGTGCAAAGCAGCTGCCCCCTCCCCGGGATGATTAAACTCTCTGTGCACGAAAAAAACCCTCCTTCTCCTTCAGCCTTGGATTTTCCCGGGTTTCAGATGTTACCCCAAGGTTGAGGGGGGTGAATTGCTCAGACCCAGCTTAATAACACAACTCTCCAGATGGCAAAATCCCCCCTCTGCCTGTCAAAACTCAGCACTGAGTATTTCACTCCTGTTTGTCCCTGGGCTGCATCTCCCCAGGGAGCAGCGATAACGTTTTGACTTGTGACAGATGCTTCCTTCATAAGGATATTTTCCAGGCTGACTTTTCCCCGGCTACCTCATAAAAATAGTCTCTTTTCATTTGAAAAGGGTTATTTTAACTGTTGGGGGCTGCTGCTGCTGGTGGCTGTGGCATCCCTTAAAATATGTCTCCCGATTAGAGATGAAAAATGGAATTCTAAAGTAATTAACATGTGTGTTATTGGATGTACACTGATGATTACATTATAGAACTGGTTATCAAAGGATTACAGTTAAGAGGTTTAATATTCTCCAGCTGATCCTGTAGCAAATTAATCTGCTCTGACCTTTACTGTTCTTTGTTATGTCACCATAGTATCATTTCAGCTACATCATCCCTTACCCCCTTTCAGTGAAGTTAAAGAAGGGAAGGAATTTCAAAAACATGTCTTTCAGGGGAGAGATTATCAAAGCAAAGCTGTGCTTGTTCATCAGAACCGATCAGCTGGGAGGAGCAGATCTGAACTGCAACTTTGGAAACTCTGCAACCTCATATTCTTGTTATAATAATAAAAAAAAAAAAGTGAAGAAATGCATCCCCTCCATAAGGATTAGGTTCAGTACTGGGTAAAATGGGGGCTGCTTGGTGCCACATGTTCTATTAAGTGTCTTGTCCCAAGAAATAAAGCACAATCTGAGACCAATCACCTGCGTTCCACTCTCTCCCATTGGAATCCATCGTGTTTAATCCCCTGGTGTCCACCTGAAAGCCCCCAATGAGGGGTCTCTGGGTGCCAATCCAACCTCCCAGCCACGAGGTCACTGCCAGCAGAGTGGATTAAACCCACACTCCCCCAGTCTCGGGGATTCAGACTTCCCAGACAAGAAAAGCTGCACAGTGACAGATCTCTGAGCTTTTCCTCTGACTCAGCAGAGAACAAAAGACTGAGCCAATTAAACAACTGGCATCTGCTTTTGCACACTTCTGTTCATCCCCAGGTAAAGCAATCTCAGTATCTCTCTCCTCTGCTGCTGTCAGAGGAAGGGTTTTGTCACAGAGCAGGGCTGGGTGGATGGATTTTCCCATTGGAAGTGTTAAAATCCTCCAGTGCTTGCAGTCAAACACGGGATCAAACACCCGGTTCTGAGAGCACACAACACACTCCAGGGCTCTGGAAAAGCAGGAGAACATCCAGGAAGCTCTCATGGAAACGGGGCCTGAGCCAGCTCTGAGAAAGGCAAATGCCTCGGGGATAAGTCACAGGTGCACACACCCCAAGCAGCTCCAAGGAGAAGCATATCCATGGGATTTGTGGGATACTGGGTTGCCCTCTACCCTTTCCTGGGCAGTCCATCCTCTGCTTAGGAATTTTGGTGTGGAATGGCTGACTTTTCCTGAGGTTTTTGCACCCTGAGACACTTGATACCAGAGCAGGGCTATTCGACCCCCTCCCTGAGAAGGGAGGTCTTTAAAGAGAAATCTTGATCCATCTGACCCCATTTTCACATTCCCACCCAGCTGTTCCACCAGAGCAGCTCCCACTTCTCCCTGTGCCTGATTCCAGTGCTCCTCTGCTTCAGTTTTCCTTCTTGGTCTGAATTTTGACAGCACATTTGAGGGAAAGGACACAACCTTCCCATTTCAGCAGCCTGAATTTCTCGTCTCGAAGGAAGAAAATATTCATGTTTCCTAGGAAACTTCAGGCACTGTTCAGTACAAACATCACCTTGGCACATCCAGAATTAAGACTTCTCTCCCACGACAGAAAAATCAGAGTGGCATTTATCAAATCTTTGCCCTGCAGCCTCTTCCTGGACAGGGAATTAGGCCTTTGTTTTTTCCCAGCTCACTCCAGGTGGAGCCTGGAAAACCACCTTGGACATGACATCCAACCCTCAGGTATTTGATGTTATGTCACACAGGTGCCTTTACAGATGTCCTTCAAAGGAAGCCACCTTTAGGGCCTCAGCTCTCTCAGATGTATATTTATAGCCCAGAAATTAAATTGATTTTCCTCTTTTTCCTTTTCTTTCTTTTCTCCTGGCTCTGTTCTGTTTACGTGGGGATTGCCGTCGCCAATAAATAGAATTATTTGCATTGCAAAATGGACAATTCCCAGCATCTGTTTCCACGTGGCATGAAAATGTGGGATCTGGAGTGGAGTCCTCTGAAGGGTAAGACTGTCCTATATGTGAATCCCAGGATTTGGAAGGACACACCCAACGGAGGATCCTCCAGCTGTGCAACAGTGTTTAAGAAATCAGGCATTTCTTCAGATTCTGCTCCTCATTTGCCAAAAGGACCTGACTGCCCAAAACCATCAGTACTTGCTCCTGTTCCTCTTTGTGGCTGATGCTTTCCAGGCTGTGCTCAGGATTCAGGAAGATCCAATGTGCAGAAGAATCAGGATCTCTGCTGGCAGTCCTGAGGAGCATTTCCCTGGATAACTAAACCCTGGGAACCCTTGGAGGGACAAAATGGGATCCACGACAGAGCCCTTCACAAAGCAAAACCATTTTCTGAATCAACTTCTCATTCAGTTCCCAAGTCAGTGGGTCTTTCCCCAGAATGTTGCATTTCTGGAAGTATTGATGCATAACATCCATCTCCTTGTGGAGTGATGAGTCCAAGCAGAACCAGGGGTGCATAATAAATTTTTATTCAACTGGTTTAACAGATTTTATCAAAAAAGGATAATGAAAATTGGCCTGTTCTGGGATTATTGTGCTGACAGGTGGAAAGCAGAGCCAGGCTGTCCCCAGGAGCTGCTGCTCCCCATTCCCAGTGCCCCACTGCCTCTCACCAGCTGGGGATTTAGTCTCTGGTCATTTGAGTGCTACCTGCACTCAGAAAAGTTAATTAAGAATAACAGAGTCTCTCCTGCAAACAGTGGTGGCTCTGTTTCTTTAGATCTTTCGATAAATACTTTATTTCTGAAACCAGAGCTCCTAAACTGATTTGTGTTACAAGAAGAACTTTCCCTTATGATTAATTGATTGATTACTTAGTTAATTACTTAGTGATGTGATCACAGGGGTGCATTATGGCATTGGTGGGGTTGATAATGATCTCTGACTAAGTGTATGGTTTGTAGCTGCTGCTATCCCTGCTCCAAGCATGGGCTGGGCATTCCTTTGGATGGGAGGGAGACCAGGAGCAGGGGAAGGAGTTTCCCCCCACCTGATTGTTTTTCTCGTTGCAAATTTTGCCTTTTGGAATTTTTTACAAAATAAAAAAAAAAAAAGAAAAAAAGAAAATATTGTGTAAAGCGTGTGGGGCTTGAATGCAGGCACCCAGTTCTGTTGCATCCTCTGCTCCACACTCAGAGACCTTTATATTTCTGATCCTATCACCCAGGGTTTAAAAAAAACAAACAAAAAAACCCACAAAAAACACAAACAAACAAACAAAAACCAAACAAAAACCCAAAACCAAACCACACCAAAAAACAAACAAAAAAACCCCAAACAAAAAAATAAAACCAAAACCAAACCAAACCAAAAAACAAACAAACAAACAAACAAACCCCAAACCAAACCAGAACAAAAAAAAAAAAAAAAAAGAAAAAGGAGAAGAAGAAAAAGGAGTTCAGTTTTAAAAGTATTTTCCCAGATGTCTGAAAATTCTGCAAATGCAGGAATTGAGGCTTGAAATTTTTCAGGAATAACTGTGTTCCATCTGCATGTTTGTTTATACTGTCTATATCAATGAAAAATAGTTCACAATAACATCTAATTAATTCAAGTTCCTGTCAAAATTTTTAGAAAAATTACAGATATTAAGGTGTTTTCTTCTAAAATGATTTGGGTTTATGTTGCTTCTCTGTAGTGTTTCCATAAGAAAATATAATTATAACAAACACTGAGTTCATTAAAGTTTTAGTTTGGATGTTGAGTAGGTTTAGTTCTCTCTGGTCAGCTCATGATTCATTTCAGATCAGCAGCAGAACATGCCCATCTCCAAGGAAAAATATGCAAAAATTATGATTTGAGTTGAGCATTTAACAAAATGAAAGTTTTTTGCAGTGAACATCGACTGCAGCATTTCTAAAACCTGATTCATATACCCAAATTTAAATGCCCCCCTTTAAAAGTGATATTTTTCCTAGTTTCCATTAAACCCTGGAATGCACTCAGCTCTGTTTCATTTAATAAAATCCATCCTAATGGGTTTTCTTTAGAGGTCCATTTTTGCCCTGTGCACTGAGTTTCAATTAAGTGTCATCTTTGTTTCTTCCACGTCTGGCTCATGATTAAAACTCACAATAATCCAATCCTACTGTAACACATCCCGTTCTCCAAAGACTTATTTCACAGTGCATTTTGAGTGAGTTATGAAAAAAAACCCCACGAGCCTTGAGGAGTTTGAAGCCAGTGTCAGGTTGTTCAGGGCAGGCTTTCCTCTGCTTTTTAATACAACATTTTCCTTTCACCTTTAACTAAACTCAACCCAGGATCATAATGCACAAGGACACGGAAAGAGGAGCTGGTGGAAAAGCAAGGAAGTGGTGCTTGAGCACCAAACAGGTTTGTTTCATGCTTGACCAGCTCTCATTTTCATCTGTAAAATGTAACACAAACTCTTGTATCTCCTTTCTCTCCAGCTGTGACTGCCCTGCATTAACCTGGCCACTCAATACCCTTGGTTTTATCTTTCCCACACAAAAGTCCTTTTTTTCCCCCCTTTTCTCTCTCTCTCCTCCTCCTATTCAACCTCAGCACCATTTGGGGAGGACGGAAAAACTAATTGATTTTCCCTAATGATGCCTCTGTGAGCAGATCAGGTGAACCTGGCCAGCAGCTGCAGCTTAATTTGGGAGTGTGCAATTGAAAATTAGACACTCCTTGGATTACTGCACCTGAGCAGGAGCCTGGCACCCTGCCTGGGGTGCCCCCAAAAAAAAAATAACACTCACAAAAACATGCAGAGAAATTCTAATATCTGTGTGGGATGTACAGAAGGGAAGGAGAACGGAGATCCATCCTTATTTGTTTAGAAAATAATATGGGAGTTATAACTTTTCTTAAGGAAGTCCAGGAAAGTTCAGTTGAGAGCTACTTAAATGTCATTTTTGCACTTGGTGGTGTTAAACCCAACCTTCCTGATCTGGAATTGTCTCAAGAACCAGAAGGTGAAACAGAAACACTGAGGAAAAATGCAGACTTTTTAAATGGCTGCATAGTGGTTTATAATCCCAAGTGCCAGGAAAATATCAAATTATTATGATTCTGAGCATTTGGAGCCACATCTTTAACGTAAAAAGGACAATTTCAACCTGAGGAGAACCTTGATCTAAATTTTCACCACAAAACTGACAGTGTGTGTGAAAATCGTTGAGGGTTTGGTTTGTTTTGTTTCTCCTGATGCTTCACTTGTTTAAACTTGAGTCATTTCACTTCAACAATATGCTTAGTTTCTCTCAGAAAACAACAAACCCCATATTTTAGGTGTTCCTAAAATAGAAAAGAGAAACCAGTGTTTGGCCTATTAGATTTTTCCATTTGAAATCGTTAATATTTTGCAATCTGGATGGAGCCGTGGATGTTTGTGCTCTGAAATGTCAGCCAGCATCTCACAACTTCACATACTTGTCATCATTTTACAGACTTCAGGTTCATATTACGAATTGGCAGGGCTGCTTTTTAGGTTACCTAAGCATTGCTTTTTTTTTTTTTTTTTTTTCTCCCTCTTACCCAAATTCTTAAATTTCAAAACAAATCCAGAGGCAAACGGTGGTTTCAGACAAATATTTCCTCTTGGTGTCGTGAGGGGAGTTGCTCTGCACACCCAAGGGCTCTGAAATGAGGGGCAGTGGAAAACCTGAGGGACAAAAAAATTAGACACTTGCAAACCATAAAGACGGACATGGAATCTTCTAATGGTTTGGGTTGGAAGGGACCTTACAGCCCATCTTGTTCCACCCCTTGCCATGGGCAGGGACACCTTCCACTAGCCCAGGTTGCTCCAACCTGGCCTTGGACACATCCAGGGATGGGGCAGCCACAGCTTCTCTGGGAAATCCATCCCAGCCCCTCCCCACCCTTGTGGATCCTGCCTGAATGAAAGGACAGGGGGGTCGAGTTGTGGTTTAAATTCTGGAGTGAAGAGCAGCCAATGCTTTAGTTCAGAAAAGGTGGGAGAAAAACCTGTGCAGGGGTATTAGGAGATAATCTCCCCAAAGAAGGATCTCATCCCCAAGAACTGGAAGTGCCTCCAGTGCCTCAATGCTTTTTCTCTGTATTTTGTAAGTCCTTTGCTTTCAGCTAAAATATGTTTTGTGGACAAGAGTGTGAAGCCCAAATGAACAAAGCACAACATAACTCAGACCCTCAAAAGGTTTTCCCTTGCAGAAAACATGACCATTTGTCAGGTTCCTGCACTGAAAGCACTTTAATGGAACAATGCTACAAACTAGAGCCCTACCAACCACTCATTCCATTTATTCTTCTCTTTCTGGAGTCCATCTGGGAGGCTTGGAGGGAGGAAAAGGGAGAAAATTCACCATCCTCTAAGTCCCCACAGCAGGAGAGGGGGGAAGGCTGATGCAGGTCACCTCTTCTGTCCTCTGGCACAGTAAGTTCATTCTCCTTTGCATATTTATTGCCCAAGCCAACATGAAAAGCTTTCTCTGTCCAAATACCAAACCTTTTGCTGCTTTGAGCTCCGAAAGTGAGAGGATTTATCACTTGTGATCCTGAGCTGTCCTGGATTAGCGGGAAGAGCTGCACGCCCGAGCCACTGTTGACATTCCTGGCATGTATGGATAGCACAGGCAGTTTACATTTACAAGCCAAAAACATAAAGAAGAACCTTTTGTAAGCGTTTTGCTTTTATTGTGACATCTCAGCTGTGCAGCTGTGCAGGGCTGGCCGTGCCAAGGAGATGAAATCATCAACTCGTTGGAATTCTTGCTTTTATCAGAGCAGAGCTCCAGCAGAATGGGAGGACTAACTCCTTGCCAGGTTAATTGCTTTGAATTTGTCCTTTGGAGGAAGCCTTGGACCCGACTGTCAGATGGCATTTCTGCAATGCTGATCCTTCCCCAGCCCTGCACCGGGCTCAGGGATTTTGGACAGCGCTCCTGCAGAGACTCTGCACTGCTGCTCTTCCCTTTGTCCTGTACAAGGAGGTTGGGGGCCTGATTTTTCAGGTCTAGGAGTCACACACACCTGAAAACTCAGCCAGACATGACTCATCCCGGGTCAGCACAAGGAGAAAATATCCCAGAAGGGGTTAGGGAAAGGAGGAGTGATCTGTGCTCACCCCTGAAAGCTGATTCCCCAGCGTTATCCAGCTCATTCCCCAGCATCCTGCAGTTCATCCCCCACTCTGCCTGACCAGGCTATTGTGTTTCTTTAAACGTCAGGGAATTGTGTTTCTTCAAACCAGGGAAAAGAGCTTCACAGAATGGACACTTTGAAAGGGATTCTGAGATTCTGATATTCGAAATTAAACATCATTTCTCTGCATGAACCAAAAAGTTCATCCAGTGCCAGGCACAACCCCAAGAGACACAGGTTGGGTGTCACTCGAGAGGGACAAACACAACAGTGTTTGGGTTAGACTAAGACTAGTTAGACTGAGGCAACTGTTTCTGGGTTTCAAGAGAACCAGTTGCCATCTCCTGGATTGCTGTTGGCAGCTCAGCTTAGATATTCATGTCAATATAAAATAAGTTATGAACCAGGTGGGTTTTTTCTTATCCTCGACTCTTTTTGAGGTGCCAGGAGTCCAATGTCAGAGGAAATGTAATTCTGCAGCAAATCATGTCACCAAGGCACTCACTGCAATCCCAGGGGGACCCACGGGTGTTTATATCTTCCCTCTAAGGCTGCAGGGCTTCCTTGTAACGAGAAAAAGACAAATATTCCCAGAGAGGGAGAAGTGTGTGGCTCAGAGGGGCTGAACAAACACTTTGCTGAGGGCATGAAGGGCAGGAAGGTGTGAAGGGAGACAGCTCAGAGAAGGTGTTGGGGGGAAAACCCTTCACAAAACTTACGGAAATCTCATGAAAATACAGATTTTGCCTCCGGGAATTATGCATAAAATCAATTCTCCCTTGTGCTACAAATATAAAAATTAACAAGTGAAGGTGATGTGATGGCACTGGGATGGAGAAACTCTTGGTAACTGTCTAATTATTGCAAGAAAATTGGTGACTGAAGCAGGGATGGAGGTTCTGGTCATGGAGCTTCCCTGTGTTCCCACTTTGACACCAGTGGAAAAGGTGTGTCCGTGCTTTCCTCTGCTGCCACCAGAGCTCAGAAGGGGCCCTTTGCACCAGCCTAGTACTGGAGATCTCTGTCACACCCCTTCCAAACCCTCACTTTCTGCACTGTCATTCCTGCAGAATCTTCCCAGCCAGCCCAGCTTTGCTATGTGGAACCTGAGCAGACTGGGAGGGTTCCAGAAGGATTTGCAGCCACAGGTAACAGGGGTTGATGGGTGAATGACTGCCAGGTTTGATGTGGAAGAGCAATAAAATGCAAAGTCCATCACTCAGCTCACATCCATGGCCTGGCTCCTCGCCCTTTTGCCTCTGAATTGCTTTTTGAATCCCTGCCCTGCCCGATACAAGTGAAATTATCCTAATTATACAGTTTAAAAGAGTCCCTGGTGACCTGTTGGATACTGATCATTTCCTAGTTCACTGCAAAACAATTTCACATATAATACAGATCACACAAAGGGTCACGAGCTCAGAGAAACTCAGATACTCTCTTGAAAGCTTTGTGTTCTCTCGAGTCTGGGTCACATTTGGGTTCTGCATAAAAGAAAAACCATGAACCTCCTGTTATTTTTAAAGGCAGCTTCTAGATATTTTATTCTTCCTCAGCTCAGACTTGCATCCTCTGAGCAAACAGAAATAGATCTGCTCTTTTCTTTATTTCATTTTCAGATGATGATGAATTAAGCAGGTTGTGCTTGTCAGCTCTGTTTATTAAGATGGACCAAACCCAAGCACCAGAACCCAAACAACATTGCTAACCAGAGGAAGTTCAGAGCTGGGGCCAGACCTTTTACCTGTTTCCCCTTTTAAATGACCCAAATCCAAATTTTAGGGACACCTTCATCAGGTTTTGATCTATTTTTAATGGCTAAGAGGACCTGCAGAAGAGTCACAGTCTGTAGCTCAGGAGATAAATACAGATATAAAGATCTGGCTGTTCTTCAACAACCTTTTTTTCCACAGTTGTGCAACAAAACTGTTTTTATGACCAGTGTGGTATAAATTACCCACATAAACAGGCACAGGGAGATGGATGTGGTACCTTCAGCCATCATTTTCTGTCTCTGCAGGTGACCCCTCCCAACAAACTCAGGCAATAACTCTTTCCAGGTAACATTGTCCTAATCTGAAAGAGCAGAAATATTGGGGTTGTTTTTCTCTCATTGACTGTCTCATGCTCTGAGAGTTGCATCCCTGATATAACTATAATTCAGTACCACTGAAGTCATCAAATTACAGAGCCAATTCTATAAAATGACCACTGTGGGTCACAGTGATCCCTCACGGGAGCAAACGGGGACAAAACCCAACCTGTCAAAGAGTTTTCCAGAGGTTATTTATTACTTTCTGTCTTGCAGGTTGAATTTTCACCAAAATCTCAAAACCAGAAAACAGCCAGCAAGGCCTACAAAGAGTTTTGGGCTTGTCCAGGGAGGTTTGGAGTGCCCAGCCCTGGAGGTGTCCAAGGAAGGCCTGGATGTGGCACTCAGTGCTCTGGGCTGGGGGACAAGGTGGGCATCAGGCACAGGGGGATCCATGGGCTGGGAGGGCTTTTCCAAGCTCAGTGATCCTGGGATTCCCATCACAAAGAAGCCCCAGACTGGATCACTGGCCTGGTGTCTTTGTGATAATACTGAGCTTCAAGGATTTGACTTCACAGGGATCATCAGTGGCATAAAAATAAGAGGTGAGAAAGAACAACACCCAAAAGAAGTCGAGCTTTCCCTCCCTCCCCTCTCCCTATTCCAAGCAGGACGTGTTTCCCAGAGCCAAACCCAAAGGATGTGCTGGGCTGCTGTGATGGAAATGGTTCTCAGGTTATTTTTTTCCCCAGAGCAGCAGCCATGCTCCAAGCACCAACGGGATGGGAGAGGGGAAACATAACAAAAAAAATTGCTTTTGGTGCTGGACCCCTGCAATCTCTTCTAGAAAGGATCATTTTTTTCCTCACCAAAACAAACTCATCCCTCCCATTTTATCCCAAGTTAACTGCAGGGAGTGTGTCCATCGGGGCTGGGTGACCTCTCCTCCTGCTGTCATTTTTTAAAATAAAGTGCAGGATGGAGCCTCTGTGAGGGACCTGGCGTGGGTAAGATGGGCTGAATTCCTGCCAGAGCTGCACCACAGACCTGCTGCATCCCCTCAGAGCAGGCTGGCCCAGCACAGGGTGCCCAGCTGCCCCTTTGGGGTGCTCCTCTTGGCCCTTTCTGATCCTGGGAAATGCTCCTGCCTTTCCAGCAGCACCATGAACAGTTTGGAGGGAATAGTGTCCTGCTCTGAAAAGAAGAGGTACCCCACTCAAAGTGAGCCTTTTGGGTGCTCTGGGGAAGAATTCAAATCAAAAATAACCTTGGAGCACAACATTGATAATCACAGCACTGCCACAGGCAGCTTAAATCTCTCCCAATCCCTTGAATCCAACGTGCTCCAGTTTACAACTGTGAGCAGAGCTGAGCAGGGCACGGGGAGTTTTTTTTATTCTAAATTAAACTTGGATGTTTTGGTGAACTTGTCTGTTTTATAATAAATATTTTCCCCCTAAAATTATGGAATTGTCTGTTTCGTTTCAAACTCTTTCTTCACCCCAGGATTCAGAAAAGAGCGATGGTTTTTTAATGTGGAAATTTCTTGCACAGGTTCATTTCTCCCTTGAGCCAAATCCCATTTTATGTTCCTTAAAGATTTATTTATTGATACTTTTTTGGCCCACCTGATGAGTTACACAACTACATATCAGAGAGGGGATGTAACCAGCAGTTTAAAAACTTTTTGAGAAGTGACTCCAAGCAGCCAAAGAAGCTTTATCAGCATCCCACTGATTTATTTAGCACATACAATGATTTACTGCAGCCTTTGGGTTATGCTTGAAGGATTTTTTAATTTTTCTTTTCAGCTTTTTTTTTGGTCTCCTCTGAAAAGTTGACACACGCAGCCACTATTGTTTTCTATTCTAATCTTTTTAAGTTTTTAGGGTTTAAATCATCTCTAATAAATAAAAACTTTCAGTTCAAACATGGCAAGGAAACTTTTTCTTTCCAACTGCTCCTGACCACGGGGCACGTTAAAGGTTTGGGGTTTTTTCTGTTTTCTGCTTCTGTTTCTTCAGTAATTAAGAAACCACTTGAATGAGAGAATATATACAAATACATCTTGCCAATCTTGGATCCTCTATTACTTACAAAGCCAAACTCCTTTGACATTTCTGACAAATCCCATTAGTTTTTTTTCCCTCTTGCACTCTCAGTTTCCAGCTCTCAGCCCAAGCTGGAAGTGCTGAAATGGCAGAATTAGTTGGGATTTTAACCCTCCTGAGATTTCCAGTAACATTTTGGCAGCCTGGAAGGCCAAGCTCAGGATATTTTGGAATTACTCTTGTCATACCTGTGTCACTCCTGAGTGGGGGGGGACTATTAAGGTTTGTCACTCACCAAAGCATTGCCCGGAGCGTTTTTGGGGTTGGAGCATTCCTTTGTTATTGGGGAGCTGACCCCAGCAGCTGCTGCAGAGACACTGAAGGAGATGCTCCTTTGCCTGGAAGAATTTCACTTTGAAGAGCATTCTTTGTTGCAGATCCTCTGATTTTCTCAACCCCTGCTGTCAGGGAGGGAGGTGGTGACCGGGCTGATGGTGTTCGCTCGCAGGTTGGGCTTGATCCTGGAGGCTCCTTCCCAGCCTTAATGATTCTATGATTCAATGGTTCTGTGAAGTTGGGTCAATCCTGATGTAAAGATGGGAAACCAAAGCTTACAGGTGTAAATAATTCGTTAAAAACAGTGGCAAGGTCAAGGTGAAGACACAGAGCTCTCAACTCCTCCTCTGGTGCCCAACCCACCATCGTTCCCTGCCCTCTGTGAGGATAAAGCTGCTGGTTCCCATCTCCAGGGGCAGCTTTTCCAAGGCAGTGACTATTGGGATTTTTAGAAACACTCACTTGTGGGGCAGGGTGGCACCTCCACCAGCTTTTCCAAACAAGCCCCTCTGCATCATGAGACCCCTTCTCCCACCATGAAGCCCTCTCAGATCCAATTCCCCCTGGTGCTAAAATGCCTTCAGTGCCAGTTTGCAGGGAAAGACTTAAACAGTTTGCAGGGAAAGACTCTCCCAGACTCCAGTGAATTTTCCAGTTGATAAATACACCGTGGACAACTCCCAACCCTTCCATTTCCAAAGCCATAAACAAGCTCCAGACCATTCTGGGTTGGAATCCCAACCAGAGTAGCAAAGTCCTGATGTCCAACCCATTACCTCGTGTTAAATACACTCCTGTTCTATATGATTAATCTGCTTTCTCCTTAATTGAAGTGTGACACACAAAGCAAAAGATGTTAATTGAATTTTATAGCTCATGGAAGTTGCCAGGTTCCTGGGAGATAATTCTGCTGAGGGATAACTTATCTTTTCAAGCTTTATTTCTTCTTGGGGTTGGAAGCACTGAAGGGGAACTCGCTCGGAGAGACAACACATTTATTTGTTGGCTTTGGTTTCTCGCAGCTAATGGCTATTTTATTTTTCAGAAAACATGTCTAGCTCTGCTCTTAACTACAGTTACAGTAAAAATCTCATAAAAGAGGAAAAAAAGCTGTTCCCCAAACCTCTGAACTCGAGCCTTATCTCAGATTTAATCTCAGTTTGAAATGAGAGCTGACTCCTGACCTCTCCCAGTTGAACCTCCCATCACCTGCCAGACTTCTTCTCTGAAATACAGCTTTTATGTCCCCTTGTAACTGAGACTGCATTTAATTTACAGTAATCCCTTCTAGAAAAGATTGCTCTGAACTCGTGCTTTGCTGCACATGATCAATTAAGACAGGAAAAGAGCTGATTAGAGGGACTCTGATAGCAGTGACTATTATAAACCATTCTGCATTGATTTGGGTTGTTTAGAGGGGTTTTTTTTTCACACACTGAGTATTGATCAGCATATGAAAATAAGACATTTGAAAGGTAATTGGTTCTCCTGCAAGTCCATGCAATGTATTGAAGATGTGGTGTGTGATCCTCAGCAAACACATTAAACTGACCCAGAGACAGAAATTCTGCTCCAGAGAGATGTGAACTCTCCAGCACATCAAAGACACTTATTTGGCAAAACCTCTGCCAGTGCTGCCTGGAAGATCAGATCCCACAGCTCTCTTCCTAATGTCTGTCACAAGCTTGACCCTCAGCTGTCAGAAAAGTATTAAACAAAAAAAAAAGGGGAATTTGCTGCTTTGAAGACAGGCAGCTCCACTTATTTCCTGCATCACACTGGGGTAGGTAATTCATGGCTCAGCCAAACAAGTTTGGAAAAATAATATATATATTTATGTCATTTATAACAATGTCAATAATTGCTTGCAGGCTCTTGAGAAGCAGCACTTCTTGATTTCTAGTTAATTCATTAATTTGGGGTCCACTACTGACAAAAAAAAGCCAAAAATGGCACTGATAATTCAGTTCATCCCTTCTTACCAAGTGAATCCCTGTTTCCGTGTGCAGGAAAAGCCAGAGGGCTCATTGGCAGGTTTATTAGAGGAGCTAATTGCATTTTTATTAATGGACCTGCTAAATTTTCTCATTAGTGGAGTTGTCAGGTCTGCAGCAACTGTTTTGCTTCTTGTTATGCTTTTAGCCTTAGAGGCACAAGGTCTATGTAATTAAAGAAAGATGCTAATCAGTTTGGAAGTGATAGTTTAATACAGAATATGGGAAGAAAAAAGAGAAAAAGAGAGAAAAGGACAACAAAATATTTCCAGGTGTTCTCCACATTCCACCACAGTCTGTTGAGGAGGGAAATCCTGGACCATTTTGCACAACCAAAATCTGAGATCACAGAATCATGGAAGGGTTTGGGTTGGAAGGGACCTTAAAGCTCATCCAGTCCCACCCCCTGCCATGGGCAGGGACACCTTCCACCAGCCCAGGTTGCTCCAAGCCCCATCCAACCTGGCCTTGGACACTTCCAGGGATGAGGAAGCCACAATTTCTCTGGGTAACTTGTGCCAGGGCCTCGCCACCCTCCCAGGGAGGAATTTCTTCCCCAAATATTTGTCCCCAGAGCAGCAATCACGTCTCCAACACCACTGCTACCAGAAAAACTTCATCAGCTCCCCAGAAGGTCTCTGGTTCAGCCCCAACCCTTCCCATGTTTGCCTTCCTGAGCCTCCCTGGTGCCAGGTGACAGAGTGTCAGGCACAGCCAAGTCCAGGCTGGGGTTTTAAACTCCATCATCCTCATCCTCATTAGGAAGAAACAGAGCTCCTCACAATCCTCTCACAGTCCTGCCTAATTGTGATCAATCTGCTGGGGCCTCCAGAGACAAACCCTGGAATCTGAGGCTGCTTCTGAGGAGGATTTGCATTAAAGCCCATGGTTGTCCCCTGTGTTTTGTGCAGAAATCACACTAATAGGCTTAAACAGGAAATCTGCTCATTTTCTACACAGAACATTTTTTATTGATTATTTTACTCCGTATTTGTTGGTGCTACAATCCTGTCTTCCACAGGAGAAAGAGGAGGAAGCAAAGGGACAAGAACATGGGCAGTCTGAGGGCAGAATTCCTGGTTCTGGTTGGGGATGGGAACTGAGCAAGCAGAAAACAAAACCTGATGGAGAAGCACAGCTTACAGCAGAGACCTCTGTGATTTCAAACCACTAATCATCCAAACTCTGTATGATTTCATGAGAAAGATTCAATAAGAAATCCTGTCTGTTGAATACAATTCTCAGAGCACTAATACAGGGGGTCTTACACACAATTCCTCTTTTTGAATGAATAAATAATGTGGATGATGTGCTTGAAAACCTGCCTCCCCCCAGCAATTTTCTGCTGTACCACGAGAGTACAGAATGTACAATACCAATTATCCACTCTGCCCAGCTACTTAAAACGTTTTGCACATGCCAGCAAATGTAAATACACAATTAGGGCGTGTTTAGTTAAAAGGCAAAGCAAGATAAGGTACAACTATTATTAGCCAGAACAAAAATCTTCATGATCTTCATCCATACTGAGGGCTAATTAGGTTTGTAAAATGTGCAAATCAGCTCAGCTGATTATTTAAGGTTTGGAAACCAGTCCTAGGTTGGAAAGTGTGACACTGAGGATGCTGAAGGCTGAGGGACTCTGGGTTTATGACCATTGTTACTGTTGTCTGCACACACAGAAGCCAAGTGTGGCAGTAATTAGCATGAGGAAGTTGTGTTAACAGGAATTAGAAAAGTAGTCACAGGAGATCTTCATGACAGATGAACCATATTAAATGTCAATTGTGTCAGATGGTTTCTGTTGCTTTATGTCTTTCTGCTTAAATGTAGGAAGTAAATCAAATTCAGCTCGTTGTCAGCTCGATTTAATGACTAAAAACAGCTTTGAGGAATAAAGGGGAAAAGGATTTTTCTCCCACTCTCTTGTTGAGCACTTGCCCATTCCATATCTAGAAATACTGCATTTCTTAGTGCTTGAGATTGTCTGGGACTAGAAAATGCTTAAAGAGTTGGTGCCAGAGAAGATAAAAAGCAACTTTCTTCCAGAGAATTTGAAACATTCTTTGCTGTGGTGAAGGTTTTATTTTCAGGTTGGAGGTGCTTCCCCTCAGCCTGAAACACAAGGTCTGCTGCAAGTGTTGCCTCTGATATCTAAAGGCTGGCTGATAATTCTGGCTCCAGCTCCCAGTTAGTCCCGTTGCTCCCAGGACTGAGATGTGCATCCCAAAATTTGTCCAGGACACATTTCATGGGGCTCGATGTCCTTCTGGATCTGCCACCCCTGTGAGGGGCATCAACACTGGCCTTCCTGGAGGAAGCAACAGATCTATTAATACATAAATAAATAAATTTGACACACGGAGACAAATCAGGAACCACCTCTCGACCCCTCAGTAAAACATTCCTGATTACTTTAAAGCAAATTCAACACTTACAATAATAGCGTTTTCAAAACTATTTTTTTTTAGCTAAGTAAAACATAGCTTTATCAGTATTTCATCTCTTCTTCACTCCTTCTTCTTCTGAATTTTAATTGTGGTTTCTTTCCCACATCCCTCCAAATCCGAGGAGGTTTCAGCAAAGCAAAGCAGAGAGGAGCAATTGGGAGCTAATGACTGGAGCAGTCTGATCTCAGGCCCAGATAAGGCAGCGTTTGCACTTGTTAAGTGTCTGCAGGTCTAGGAAGCTAATTAAAGCTGAGCACATTCTTCTCATCTTACAGGTACTCTGTGTCTGTGGGATATGAGACACCAAAAAAAGACTTCTGTTTCCCTGATCCTTTAACTGTGTGTCAAAGCAAGGAGCCCTAAATGAGGTTTCATCTTTCTCGAGGTGTTGCCAGGCACTAATTAGCCTTGGGACTTTATAAAAAGGGGGGGAAAGTGCAGGGAAAGATTTCCATGGAGATTGGTTTCTTGCCCACTCTGTAGAACTAAGCCCTCCACGACTCTCTCATTAGGGGCTGCTGTGACATTTATTCCCATTTTGTGGTTGTTCCAGGGATGGACTCTGCACTTATTAACATCTGTTGCTGCTTCAGTGGATATTTTAGCAGCCTGACTGTTCTCACTCTCCAGCCAGGGCTGTCTGTAGCATCCCCAAAGTAGAGGGGCAGACAGAGCAACAGTTACACTCCCCAGGTCTTTGTTAGTTTGGCTCAAGTAGGGAAAACTTCCATCCTGGACCGGGGTTCTCCTGATAACTCATTTCTTACATCACTATAAAAAACAAAAATAAATACTCCAGTCTCAGGGGAAAGTGGGCAGAGCTGAGTCAAACCACAGGTCCCAATATCCCAACCTCGGTTAAATTCCCAGTGCTGTAATGGGTGGAGGAGTGGGAAGTGTCCTTGATTCCCTGATAGCCCCAGCTCTACGTGCTCAAACACTCAGGCACTTTCTAATAAAGGGCTTTGGGAAGCTGGATGTGGATTTGGCCTACCCAGATACCCACTTTGTATTTATTTTCTTTAGGTTTTACTGTTCTGTTTGCTGTGGAGGAAGGAAGTGGTGAGAGAGCCGAGCTCCGTGCCCAGCCACAGGGGCCCAGCAGTTCCCAGCATTCCCAGAGTCCCGAGGATGGGCATGTTCTTGGCAGGCTGGTGTGAGCAGCAGGCTCACCTAGAGGTGCTTATGGCTGCTGTCAGACCCTTCCCAACATGGCAAAGTTGTTCCATTCCTGCCTTTGGAATTACCCCGTGCTCTCCTGGAATGATGCAATCACAGTCGGTTCCTTCGGTGTTTGAGGGGACTGAATCCAAAGCTTTCGGGCTTTTCTGGGTCACGAGTGCCAGACCTCAAAGTGACCTTAACTAACAATCCCTTGTTTCTCTTCCTCTTTCATGAACTTACTTTCCAGGATCAATCTCTTTCCAAAAATAATATTAATTTTGGCACCACATCCTGCTCTGTCTCGCTCTGGTGGATGTCTGGAGCACGGAGGGTAAGAACAAAGCTCTCTGGCTTGAAAACACTTCTCCTCCAGTCGCAGTTGGGTCCTTTCCTTTACATTTGTTGCATTTCTAAGAGGGAAGATGGAGTGATTTGCAGAAAGAGAACTCCAAGCCCAGCTCTAGTGGCTGGTGCTGGATCCATCAGGGCTTTGCTGGGTTTGTTCCCATCACCCTTGGATATTCTTCAGACATGAAGGGGAATTCACAACCAGGGGCACTGATGCACAGTCACCTCAATTCAACTTCCATTTATCCAGTGCATTCTGCATTAAGAAAATAAATCACATGATAAGTAAAGACTAATGCATAGATAGTGGAGTACAGTGGGACAGGGATGGCAGGAGAGGCTGGTCCTGGAATGCTGTGCTCCACTTTGATGGCTGCAGTAGGAATCAGTAGCCGGAAGCTCCTGATTATAAAATTATAGCAAGCAATTAGTTGAATGTGTTTAACAGCAGAGTGACATTATCGTTGGACAGAAATTACTGCAGGAGTCAGTGGACCTTTTCATCACCTCAGAGCAAGGCTGGATGCCTTTCCAGAAGATATTCCAGGTTAAAAACCTGGACTCATTGAGCTGTGAACTGGGGGAAGGGATTAAACTAAGTGACACCACCTCTCACCTTAAACTTCCATGAGTCAGATAAAGATAGTTAATACTTTGAATGCACCAGCTTGAAACCGTGACAGAGTTTTCCAGGCTGGTTGGACTGCAGGGTGGGTGTGATGGGATCACAGTATTTGCTCCCAGAGCAAAAGGATGGGAGCTGGTTGCAGAGCCAAGCTCTGTTTGCAGCCTGGAGCTCTGCTGAGACCCTGCAAGGGAGAAGAGCCCCTTTGTTTTTCATCCAGCAGCTCTCAGGAAGCCTTGTCTCCTTCCCTGTCCCCCTGCAAACAACAGGGAAAGGATGTGGGCTATAAACCCTGCTGGGGGAGAAGATTCCCTGGCCATCAGCCCCTTTGCCCATCACCAAACCCTTCAAAGCTTCCCAAGCTCTGGGGATGGGTCAGCACCAACCCAGCACAGCCCAGGATGGAGAAATGCTGCTGTCATTTGTCACCAGCACCCTTTGGGTTGATTTAATCACAGGAACTGATCCGTGCTGGGCTGTGATTCCAGAAATAAGGGTGGGATGGGATGGGCAGCAGCAAAGGGATGCAGGGGTGACTGTTCCATTTGCAAAGGGCAGGGCAGGGCAGGAAGGGTGAGATGGAGAAGTGTTAGTGCTCCACCAGCTTAACTGCTGGGTGGAATTCGGGGGCTGGGCTTGAGGGCTGGGTTTTTCTTTTCATGTTTCCTGTTGACAAACATTGCTTTGCTCTTCCTCTCCTGGGGAAGAGCTGATTGCCTTCCCTCCTTCCCTCCCTCTCCACCCAAACCCTGCACAGTGCAGATGTTCCAGCTGTTGGGGCTTGGCTGAGCTGGGAGCACCTGCCCCAGCACTGGCCAGGCCACTCAGCACACACCATCCCAGCTTTGCACCCTGAGCTTTTGGGGAGAAATCTCACTGTTTACCCACTTGCAGGCTTGGAGGGATGCTGATTATCCCCATGGCCTCAGCAGGCCTGACCTATTTTCCCTGCCTGTGGTTTTGTGCTCTCTGGGAGCACTGGTGCTGCTGTACAGTGAAGGGCCTTATCTGAGCCAAGTACTATTTATTTATAAGAGAGATTTTTATTTAGAGGACAAGACTTTTAAGAGCAAGCAGATTTTAAGGGCAGTAAATCACTCTGTATCTCTAGATCTTACTTATCCCCTGATGTTAAATAGATGCCTCTGAGGTTTTTTTAGACTTTTCTGGTGACTGGCTGTTTCTGGACAGCCCTGGGCTGCTGCTGCACTCCCTATCCAAGGGGACCAAGCTGATGATGCCTCAGCCCCAGCTGTGGCTCAGCAGCTGTTTCAGTTTGGCTGGACCTTGAAATTAGTCCATCCCCTTGTAATTGAGTTGTCAGCATTTGCTGAGGGATCATTTATTGTGTTGTCCTGCTCATTCCCTTCCCATTCAGACAGGAAAGTCTTATACAATAACTTCACCCCATGGAAAAGGTCATGTGCAGGGTTCACAAAACATTGTCTCTGTATTCCTTTGTTTATTGCTCAGTATCCCTATGCCCATCCCATAAGCCACAAAACGGGAAGATATTTAAAAATACTCTCTGTTTTGGCACATTCCCCTTAATTTGGCAGTATTTGGGTTGAGGCTTTTGGTTTACATTTATGGGAGTTTCAGAAAAGGCAGGACAAAGCTCAGCTGGAGTTTCATAGAGAACCTCCATGAATTACCACAGGTTTTATAGGTCTCCATGCAGCTCATAAATCACTTGAGGTCGACTTGAAACTCAGCCCAGGGATGCCAAGGCAGCCCGGACTGACCCAGACAGCGGCTCAGACCCTGTGCAGAGCTCGTCTGTGCCCTGCTCCTGCTCTGCCAATGACTTTCCCATGTCCCAGCCTTCTGCCTTCAGTGCTCCATCACCACCACACCTGCCCATTCCCCTGCTTGCCATCGACCCACGTGAGGTGACACAACATCCCCACGCCAGCGACGTCCCGTGGCAGTGACAGGGCAGAGCTGTCACCACTCCCAGCAAACTGTTCTTTCCTCTCCACATATTTTTAGTTTTTGAGTGGCAGATGTGGAAAACCGAACAGGATGATCACTCAGCATGTACCTTGTCTCTGCTGCCTGCTGGGAAGTCACAGCAAAAATGAAAAATGAGCGAGGGAGGAATTTAGAAAACTCTGAATGGCTCGAAAGGCAACGGGGCAAATTCAGTCCAGCTCCGCTGTGGTTTTGCTGGTCTTGATAGAGCTGCACCAAGAGACAAATACTCAGATGTTCCACTGGTTTGTCAGCAGGCAACTGGTAAAAATCTTTTAGCACTTCTACTTAGAGAGGGATCATTTTTTCTTCCCACAGAACTCCTGTGGGCAGGACGAGGCGTTCCCCGGAGAGCAGTGGTGATCTCATCCCAGCTGACCCTGCAGAGAAACCTTTAGCCTGGGCATGAGCACTGAGCAGCAAGTGCTCCCTTCTCACAGCACAGTTGCTGCCTGGTGCTCCCTTTGCTCTTGCATCAGTTTACCCACCAGGGTTTCCATGGAAATTAATACACAGTATCATACCTGCTCTATCCTGCCCAATCTGCCTTTTTTTCCACATGCCAGCCCCATAAATCCTTGAAAAGCCTCAGATCTGGAGGGTAGTAATTACCCAGTGTCTGTGGAGCAAATCCAAGCACACCCTGGGTCTGAGGAGCTGTAATTACCCCTCAGCCCGTGATTAAGTGCCCAGTCACAAGGTGTAACGTAACCCTTGCAGCCACGGGATGTTTTCCTACATGAAAAGCCTTTGCAGGGATCTGAGGAGTTGAATGTAACTCAGCTGCTGTAAAATAAACCCAGAGGCAGATTTGAGGCCGGGTTTGTTGGTGGCAGCCCTCTCTCAACAGGCAGCTTTCCCTCCATGTGAGACTTTGGTGGCACAACAAGGACCATCCTGCACATGGGGTCAGGCAGTGGCCACGTGCCTGTTTGTGGGTCATGTCACAGATGTTTTGCTTCGTGCCCTGAGCCTCCTTCTCCTGCTGTGTGAACCTCTCCATGAGCCACAAGCTGGCCTGTGGATTGGGGACTTGGAAAACGTCTGTGTCCAGCTCCATGGAGGGCAGAGGGTGCCAGGAGAAGCAGCAGCCCAGCTCCTGGTGAAGTGATCCACAGTGAGGTATTTGTTCCTTTTTTCCCTGTATCCTTGGAACAGCTTTCCAGCCCACCACTGGAACGTGCAGGAATATCTGACAGCCACCAGCACCTCTCCAAGGGGATCCACCTCTCTGAGTGATGCCAGATCCAAGGACTGCAGGAATCCTGTGCGAGCACAACTGCCCTTAGAAAAGCTGTGAGACCTCTGGGATAATTCTCTTTGTTGCAAATTCAGCCACAATCACGATTTTACCAGATTGGGAGGGACCACAAAAGACACAAAGGGAAATATCTAGACTTCAAAACGACTGGGAAAAAACAGATCAGTAGGGTACAGAGGTGTGAGAGAAACAGGCTGGCATTAAAAGGAAAACCCAGGGTTCAAGGGCAAGATACTGATGGGCCAGCAGCAGGATAAAGGGATGTAACCACATGGTGACACACAGTGAAATGCTTTAATTTTCACCTCATCTCCTAAAGCTGCCTCTGGTTTCAGCCACAACCCATCACAAGCACTCTGGAATTAACTGTATTGTGTTGGGATATTTTCAGCAGAAGAAACACTTCCCTCTGAAATTAAGTCCACCAAGAATTGCTTCGGAGAGGAGTCTGATCCCATTCAGAGGATGACACGTGATTTATCCCTTTGTCCACTCCTATCAGTCAGATCTGCAGGTCCTGCCATCAGACCAATTAATTATGTCTTCCAGTGTTTACCCACGTTCACGCTGCAGGGGCTGGCAGGTTATAAAGTGCCTGCTTGGGGCAATGTAATTTCATGTCCTTCTGAAACCTCAGAAGGTACAGCAAGATCCCTGGAGCACAGAGCACTCCGTGAAGTACTGCTGAGAATAATGATAATTCATCTGCCTTGCCCAGCAGTTTTAGTTTGCATTCCAAGCATGATTTTATGTAGGACTCTGGAATTTCTCATTAACTGTGGTACAATCATTTCTAACGAGTTTCTGAGGCGTTCTACAAAGGTTTGCAGCTGGGCCATGTGGTACAAAGGGGTTGAAGTTGGACATAATTGAAATTAAGGTGGCTCAATAACACTAATTCATCAAAGCATAATTGTGCTGGTTTGAACTTTAGCCATAAGACACGTCAAATGGAGACAGTGAGCAGTGACTGGTGACCTGACAGCCCTTAAAAATATCTGCAGGCACAGGCAAGACCTTCTGATGAAACCTGAACCAGGCAGTTGGAGTCAGGTGCATCTGGACATCTCCACACATCCATTTGCAGTGGATGGAAGCCTTGGAGGGTGTATCACCCAGGCAAAGCAAGGGAATGGGAAGCAACACCAGCACGATGAATAAATTCCATAATATATCTATTTCTTCCTGGAATCACATCCTACAGACTGTCCTTGCTCTTCACCTTCTGCTCTTCAGCTTCTGAGTGGTGAACTGGTACGAACTCCACAGAAAACACGTTTCCACCCTTTTATTTCCCAGGGCAGGTATTGCAGCTTCCAGGAGGACTTGAAGGGCGAGCAAAGTTGTTTTCTCCTGGGGAGATTGCGAAGGTGAAACTTCATATCTCGCAGCTGCCTCAGTCATTCTCTTGAAGGCATGTTCACCTCGCTCCTCCAGCAGCACAGACCCAGCACTGCCCTCCTGGCACTGCTCATGCTGCACTTGAGCTGAGCTCATCAAGGACAAGACCATCCTGGGCTTCTGTTGGAGAAGGGGGGTCGATGCCTCAGCTGCAAAGAAAAGGAACTGAGTCACAGTAGAGGTTGCTGGAGAGAGGATTTTTAAAATACATCATTTTCTGTTTCCAATTCTGGTAAGGAAATAGGCAATTACTGCCTTAAAAAATTAAATGCCGTGAAATTTCGAGCTCTTTTTGTTTCTCATAAACATCTTGCGACTTGTGACAGAGGTTGCTGGAAATGTCCCCTCAGAGCAGTGCCATGCTGGCCCAGAAGTGTTTGATCTGTGCTCTGGCCTTTTCTTCATGTGGGTTGGACTGGTCTCTAGTCAGATAATAAAATCATCTGGTCAACTGAGTTTTAAAAAATAAATTTGAGCGAGTCAGCCTTCACTTTACAGCACCTCTACCCAACCCATGCAGAGGAGTAGTTAAAACCAGGATTTGGCCAGCACCAAAGCACCATTTGCCAGCTGACTCCAGCTTTGCAGAGGGAGTCTGAAATCTTGAGCTGTGTGTCTTCAAGCTTTGGCTGAGCTCCAGCTCTACCTACTACCCAAGAAGGCCGGTGGGTTGGTGTGTGCTCTGCTGGGTGTGAACCACGAGGAGCTGGGCTGTGTTCACACACGTTGGTGTCTGAGTCACCTCCACACTTCACCAGGTCGTAATTCCTGATGGGAAACACGCTCAGTAGTTTGGGCTTAAATGGCCACGCAGGTATCTGGGCACAGCCTGTCTAGGCCTTGTCTTAGAAGGTTTAATTCATCTCTAATCCAGTCTTATATGGACTTGCTGCCATGCAATGTGATCTGCAGTTATAGCACCCCATGGAGCTGAGGGAATGCCCTGACACCCACTGAACACTGAGCAACAAACCCTGTGGCCATGTTTTTAGTTAAAGAGCCTCACAAAGCCACCAGTTCTTTTCAAAAGGACTTCTAGGTTTAAATCCAAATATTTTGAATGACATTTTTCATTTCAAAGCCAAGCAGGAATTCCACCACTTTTACCTGTGCTGTTGGCCCAGACTCTTACAAACAAACTCTTCCTCAGAATCTGATGTCTCATTAAAGGAATTCTTCAGTGACTGTCCTGAAAGTCTGGGAATAGTTTTTCTGTAGAGTTCAAATTTGGAGAATGACACGAGGGGCTTTTTTCCTAGAAATCTGCGAGGCTTGGAAGACAGGGAAAGGAAAGGTGAGTGGGTGTCTCCCGACGTGATGTGCTACTGTGGATTGGAGTTTCCTAAGTTGTTAATCCATATTGGGAAACATCTCCACGTGTTGCTTTTACATTGCCATGGTTGTATCAGAGACCACCAAAGCAGAGGCAGAGTCACCAGCAGTGGTGGGAGGGGACACTCAGTTGGACACAGCACCTTGGGCTTGTGTTGGTGATGGAGCCCAGCTCATCCCTCCCTGCCCCACAGCCCGCCCCAGGCAGTGGGAACAATTACACAGCTGCAGAAGAAAAGGCAACAGCAGGACTGAAATATTCCCACAGGTTTGTCTTGACTTAGATCTCCCAGATAACATCTGATGGTCGTAAAATACGGTGCCAGGTGAGATAATATCACTAATTAGAGGGACACTGTGCCCAGTCTTCAGCCAACTCTTGTGAAGCAACATGAGGTCATTTATGAATAGGCTCCAAGGAAAAAAAGGCAAAGTGTCAATAGGAATGACTTTCTTCAATAGATTCACCTGTGATAAGCACATTCCAGTGACTCAGTGCAGGATAAGTAAGTGCTGCAATTTTCACATCCACGAAACAGTAACTAGGATAGAAAAATCCAGTAAATGCTTTTTTTTTTTTCCCCCCCACTGATTGTATTTAAAATGAAAGATAAGCATAGGAAGTCTGAGGCAGAAAACAAACTTCCAGTGTGTGTGGATACTCACAGTCACCCCAGGATGCTCTGCCCATGAGGTAATACCTCGTGGGACCATGGGGAAAAAAAAAACCCATCCACAAAATTGCTTCCAGTCGGTTCTGAGGCAGGTCCTGAGCGACCAAACTCCCTGTCCTTTGAAACCATTCCAGATCACATCAGTTGTGTTCTGATTCAGAGTGGAATTTGTTTTTCCCATCATGTGAGGGAGCAAACGTGCAGCCCAAGAAGGGCGATGTCAGCTCGGACTCAAACTCGCTCTCGGAGGGGAACGATGCCACAGACACGCCAAGCAGAGCAGTGGGCTCAGCAACAGGATCAGTTCTGCATTGCCTCGTGGACAAAACCATCTTTGAAGGATTAATAACAAACTGAAAAGCTTGCTGGAAACGTCTCCCTTGTTTGTTTTGGCTTCCAGAGCATCTCTAAGTGTAATTACGAGCAGTTGAGAAACGGGGAGGGCGAAAAAATCTTGTGGTTGGTTCGTGCACAGGGCGGTGGCTCGGGAGACCTGGGTTGATTTCTAACCTCTGTCACAGCCCAGTGTCACACACAATAAGAGATTTGATTTCATCTGCAGCTCATTCCCTGTGAACAGGGCTGAAGGTGCCCTTGCCTGCCCAGTGCCTGGTTCCACAGCCCCTTGCACAGAGGTACCATGGGCCCTTCATGTCCTGCTGGTGTTGATGTAATTCAGACAGTGACAATGATACAGCCATTTTTAAGGGTCTCCTGTGCTTATATATCCATATAAAACCCTCTCTTAGCAGCACCATGCTGCTTCAGAAGGGGAAAATCCAACACTCCTGCACACAGCTGCACATCCTTTTAAGCCAGAGGACACAAGTGGATTTGTGCTGTGCAAGAACCAACGTCTTCATTAAGATCCATGTTTGCTGGGCAGTGACAAATCTTTCCCTCAGAACACGGTGATTAAGGTTTAATTTTATTCGGGATTACAGGCAGCTCCCTTTGCAAATCAGCCCTCGTCCAAGTTCGGGCACATATTGCCTGGAAATGAACATTCCTCTCCAACTGCTTAAGCAGCTTTGGATAAGAAATGATGGTTTCAGGAAGATTAGGAGTGTAAGAAAGGTCTCTGGGCTAAGAGCACGTTAAGAGAAAGTGGCATCATGGGTTCAGGAGGAAATGCTGCCACCTGTGAGGGGCTGAATCTTCCAAATCACTTGGAGAAGGTTGATGGGGAAAGGATGGATTAGTGAAGGTGAGCATGGAAATAACCAAATATATATGCATATATAAATCATCAGCAGGGGAATTTATAGGCCTCAATCTGCTCAGAGAACCAAATCAGTGGTTCTGGAGGTTTTATTGTGTGGCAGCAACCAGGAGTTTCACATGAAATGAAGTTACAGGTGACAAACACAGGAGAGTCTTGCCCGGATCAGGAGCTGGGGATGGAAGATGAACAAAGGGCTGGAGGAGAAGCAGAGCGGAGGCAAAGGAAGTGATGCCTCCCAGGGCTGCCCAGCAGAGCTGGGATGCAAAACTTTGCCACATTATCCAGTTCCCTGTTGATGCAGATCCACCTCCTCTGGTGTTCCTCATGGATGCTGCCTTACTCTGCCAGAAAATGGTGTTTAAATACAACATATCATTATTTATTCTTAAACACATATGTTCTTAGACACACGTGTTCTTCCCCCTCTGGGAGCAGTGGGAGGAGGACAGTGTGGATATTCCATGAGTTTATCACCCTCTCTGCAGTGACAGCTTTGATTTGTGAAACAGCTTGGAATAAAATGCCGGTAATTTTTTTAAATGGAAAAACTGGTGGACGTAACTTGTGTGTGTTTCAAAGAGAACAGCAGAGAGCTGAAAGGTCTGGACACACCATTATCCGAGTGCCAAAATCCCGGATGGATATAAAACTTAGTGTTTTCATCTCAGAAAAGTAACATTAGAATCATCCCTAATTAAGCAGACTCTGCTTGTTTATTGTTCGCAAGTATCTTCAGCTCTGCTCATCAATTTTTCACATTATTCCTTGGCTGTTTTCTCATGTTCAGTCTCTTTGCTGGTTTGATGTTTTGCTCTCTGGAGATTTCTTTCACAAATTTCTATTATTTCCTTAGAGAAATCTTTTTTTTACAGTTCCAAACGAGCGTTGTCACTGTGATAGGGTGTAGGGAGAGCACAATGCCAGGCACTGGAAACTCCTTTAACTTAATGCCATGGAAAAACCCCTCTGGCTTCCTGTCAGTCAAAGAAGGTCAAAGGCAGTCAGAGCTCCAACCCTGTCAATGGATCCTAAATCCAGTATTTAATATCGACCCCCATCTTCACAAACCCCATATGGACAATGGTGACAGTGCTCCTGACATCAGGGTGATGAAATACAACCAGGAGGCTAAAATGACTTCACACAGCAACCACTGCAACAGAACTGGAAAGGACCTTTTGTGGGTTTAATGAGTTATTTTAGTAGTAAGGTTTTGGTAGAGGAGCTCTGTACAGGCAGGAGGGGGGGATTGAGGGGCAAAGCTGGACTGCCTGGGTGCTTGGGGATATTTGAGACTGGTGTTGTAGGTGTTCAAAGCAGATTTTGGGCTCACCTTGGCTCCCTGGCTGTGGGGAGGAGGTTTGCTGGGAATGTCCTGGACCAGCCCATCACTCAGGTGATGGACCAAAGCTGACCTTCAGCTCTGGACGAGATTTTTGGTGACCCATGTTCAACTTTGGAGGAGATTTTTTGAGATTCATCTTCGTGTGATCTGTTTTAGCCCAGCTCTGAGCACAGGGTAATAGAAATGCTCCCAAAGAGCAGTGCTGGTACCTGGTGATGCCCACACGTGGAAAGCCAGGCTTAGACATCCCCAAGACTCTGGGAACATCACTCACATGGACCTGGGGCCTGCTGCCATCACTGCCTCTGTCCCTACTGAGCCTATGGGAGTCCTTTCTGAATTGAACTTAAATCAAAGATCAACTGGAACATCTTGGAGAGCTTTCCAAGTGACCCTGGTGGTATTCAGGGAAATGGTTGTGAGATGACCAGAACTCACACGGGAACTCTTTTTTCAATAAAATGAAGGGGGAAGGAAGAGGACTAATCAGATTTTTCCCTTGAAAATTTCACAAAATTACTTTTCACACACTTAAATTATCTCCACCTTCGTTTCGTAAACGAAAAATCTGTGCCTACAGAATGAGTCAATAAAAGCCAATAAAATGAGAACAGTATGAGACAGATCTTTGGATTGTATAAATAAAGCACGGCTGAGGTGACATCATGGGGGCAACAATGATTTATACCAGCTGAGGATCTGGCCTGTAAACTGGGAATAACTCCTTCTGCTCTGTGATTTATGCTCTCCAGTTATTGACTGCTTAGAAATAAGCCCTCTGTTATAAACAATCTGGGAAGCAAAGAAGGCAATTGTGTCTTAATGAGACCATGGTTCAAAGCACTGCCCTGGTACATTGACCCTTCTATAGATCACAAAGTCTCCTTGATTTAATTACCTTACAGAACCCCAGACTAGACAGCTCCAAAATTCATTTATGCTCTGATCTTTCTACTTTTTTTTTTTATTATTATTTTGGTGCATTTATAGTGATTTATAGTTCAGCCAAGGGAGTCTTCAGGCAGCTGATGAGAATTGTTTAGAGGGGTTTGCAGTTTGTCTGCAATTATATTTTTTCTTAAGGAAAAAGAAAAAAAACAAAGCACATTTTGAGACTTTAAAGGTCTTCTCTCATTTCCCAAGCACAAATAATAAGCAGTTCTGCCTTTTAAGTGTAAAGGACTAGAAACTTCAAGGGTAGAATTAGGGGAATTTAAATCAGAGGCGAGACACTGCACACATTGGAAATGTTCCTATTTGAAAGTTCACAATTCTGCCTTGCACACAGCTTTCAGCAGCTATTACAGGATTGTTCCACTAGGATTATCTCATCTACGAGGATATTTATTTTCCCCTTCCAATCTGTGGCATAAAGCAGTGGAAATAATACGATGTTCCCTTTCATTCACAAATGACGAGTCTCTGCTGTCTCAGGATCTCTCACAGAGCTCTAATTAGATTTAGGTCTCAAAACATCCCCAAAAATTAATAAAACAACCAATATTGCATCTTGATTTCTTCTGGATCCACACTACACTGCAACTAAACAGGCAGCAAACAGCCCTGGCCCCTCTCTGGTGCTTCCTCACTGCCACAGCCCACAGGATTTCATCTCCCCCCCGGCAGGAAGGGATGCTCAGAGTCATAAAATCACAGAACCATGGAATTATTTGGGTTGGAAAGGAATGATCATCTTGTTCCACACCCCCTGCCATGTGCAGGGGCAGTTTCCTCTAGCCCAGGTTGCTCCAAGCCCTGTCCAACCCAGTCTTGGACCACCAGGCCAGGTGTGACCCAACCAGGACCAATGACCTGGATCCCACAGTGGGATCACCCCCTGTGCCCAGAGGTGGCTGGTGGCCACTGAACCAGCAGGGCAATTGTCTTTGTGCTATCAAAAGTCTTGGTAAATATCCAATAAATACCAACCTCCCTCCTGAACCTTTGATAAAAATCTCCTCCCAAAGGTTCTCCCCCATCTCTGTGCATTCCGAGATTGAGCCGCAGTTGCCCAAGTCCCTGCACGATTTAAAAGCTGAAATCCCAGGGCATTTTCATCATTTGCAGTTGGTTTCCAGAGGTTTTCACTGAAAAAACCCACAATTCTCACTCACATTTCTTCAACACTCCCTTCCAGGCATCACCTACCCCGATTCAGGATCTCCTTCTCCCTGTACCCACCCCTTGGCATTTTCCAGCCCTTTCCTTTCTCTGAACACACTTAGTTGGAGTTTTCAGCCCTGAATATCATGGAGTGACCTTGGCACAACTCCCGGTGTCTGTCTGGGTCTCAGGGGCCCCAAAAGCAGGAGCCTGGTACAGGAATGGGTCAGGTCCCTTTGCCCTGGCCAGGAGCACAATTACCTGAGCTCAGCAACTGCCCTGCCAGGTGTCACATTTATATACTGCTGTTAATTAGCTCATGCCATTAATTAGCACCAGGGTGCAAAATGGAACAGAATTTTGAGCAGAAAGCATCCCTCTTTTGGGCATATTTATACCCTGTGAATATATTTTTCTTTTATTTCAAGTCCCTTCAGCAGAAAGATCTACTCCCTCAGGAGTGGAGCCTCGTGGGCAGAGTTACAGCATATAATAAGAAAAGGACTTTAACCCCTGCTGCAAACCATATATTAATACTTAATAAGCCCCTGCCTTCTTTCAAAACAAATAAAATATTATTGCTCTCTGAGCTGAAATACATTTAAATGGAGCAAATATTTATGATTTTCCAAAACAAACAGCCTTCAAGTGAAGTTCTTTTGCAATTGTTTTAGAGACACTTCTGTGGATTGGATGGGGGCCTAAAAATAACATTGTAGATTGTAAGATCTGACAATACCAATAATTACACTTCTGTAATTAGCTTAAGCATCCCATTTTCCTCTGGGTATCAGGACTCCCTTTTCCTCCTCAATGCTGAGGCTATTTTAATGTATTCTAGTTGAACACTTCAACCTCAATCACAGGCTCATCTGGGGAATATAGCCTTGTATTTTTAGGGCTGGAAAAAGACACAGGGAACTTGTTTCTCCCTATTAAAGTGATAGCAAGTGTCTCTAGTAATAAAGGCTGGGGGGAAAAGAATCCTGAGGATTCATAGCTCCCTTGAACCACAGACTGGATCTAATCCTTTAGTGTTTTTATCCATAATGTTTTATGATGACATAAAACATTTTCTGCCTTCTTGATGTTTTTGTGGTTTGGTTTGGTTTAGGGGTCTTTTTGTTGTTGTTGGGGTTTTTTTGTATTGGTTTTTTTTTGTTTGTTTGGTTTCGGTTGGTTGGTTTTGGTTTGGGGTTTTTGTTTGTTTGTTTGTTTTGTTGTTCTTGTTGTTCTTTTGGGGATTTCTGTTTATTTGGGGCTTTTTTTCTTCATTCAGTGCAAGAAAAGGGGAGAAGGGAGAATGTTTTACATCCTGGTGGGCAGTGGCAGGTGGTTTAGCTCTGGCACAGCCAAGAACAACCTTCAGGCTACAAAGTCACTGCTGCCTACCTGTTTTTCTGCAGAGCTGTTTCAACAGTCATGAGCCAGATTTCAGATGCTCTCTGGCCCCATGTGCTGCCAGGTCCTCATCCAAATGCCAGGGCTGGACTGCACAGCTCAGATGGGATCTGCTGAAGTCACCAGGGGTCTGGGAACCCAACACCTGCAGGACACACAGCTCAGACCTCAAAGACCCTCTGTAACACTGGTCACCGTGGGGCTGCTAATTATGGTAATCAAAGGTGATATTTAAAGGGGTGGCATTCAATCAATGCCACCACACTGCCTGACCCAGCTGAGGGCCTGGCACCTGGCAAGCCACGAGCAGCACAACCCCCAGAGACAAAATCCAAAAGGAAAAACGACTCTGTGAGGAAAGAAAAATGACCCCAATAAGAGCAGAGCGCAGCCCTGCCATGAGTCAAAGGGCTCAAATGGCTGCGAGCAAATCCTAGGCATTATCTGCCAAAATATGAGTGGAATTATGCCTGTGAGTCCCTTCAGGGGACAGGTGTGAAAGGTGCACTCATGGCAGGGTTTCCCTGTCTGCCTGCAGTGGGATTTGCAGTGTTCTTCCAGCCAGGGGCTGTCCTGGCTTTGCCCCTCTCCCCCCTGGGTGCTGCCCTCCTGCCCTGCCCACCCAGAGCTTGGGTGCCATTGGCATGACCATAAAAGCCAATCCAATCTGCCTTTTTTTTACCCCACAAATGTGACAAGAGGAACAAAACCCTTTGGGATGGACCTTACTGACGATGCTTTGGATTAATTTCAAACCAACCCGGCTCGGCAAAGCTTTGGGAAGGGAGATTGGTTTCGGTGTTATTGCAGCAACCTGGGGCTTCTTTAAACATTAACCAGGCCCTGCTGCACCGAGCAGAGATGCTGAGGGGACAAAGCCCTGCTTGCAGGGCATCCCTCCCCCTCGTTTTTTTCACTCAGTATTTTTTTAAGTGCTCGGTTTTCAGCTCTCCCAAAGTGCTGGGGACTCCTCTCCAGGCAGCAGCTGAGCAGGCCTGTTTATTTATAAGAATCAACCAGAGCCACACAAAAGGTTATGGCCACGGGCCAAACGTCTTTGACATCATAGCCTGTCATTAATGGCATAAATCCTCCGTGATTTCATTTCCCAGCAAGCTAACCAGCATCTATCACAGATTATTTTAAAGGAAAAAAAAGTCTAAACATTTACCTTCAACCCCCCAAACAGATCATATCGTTCTATTTTGCCTTCCCAATATTAAATATATCCTCTTGCATGTGGCGTTTTTATTGCAGGTTGTGACCAGTCAAAGAGCTCGGTTCAGAAAGAGATATGCTCAGAAAGAGAAATTTTCTCATTGTTCCCTAAGGGGAAAAACAAAAACGACATTTCGTTTAACAGAACTTTCCCTAACGACTGTACTTTGCTGTTTCAATATATTTTTGTCTGCCAGATCCCCGTCTGGCCATTCATTTTGAGGGAGAGAAGAAATTAAAAGGCTGTTCTCTGTGCCACAGCCTCTTCAGTGTGAGAACATTTAATGTGGACAGGCTGGAAAAGTTGTCCTTCAGACCATATTTGTCCCTTTTTCTCCATAAAATGATCATGGTTATGTGGAAAACATTAGGAAATGACTCTGAGCATGAAAGGACTGAAATACGTGCAAATACCTGAATATCATTATTAAAACTCCTCGTTGTTTAAAGTCTTCCTGACCTTGGTATATTTGCTGCTGGACAATGATAATAAGCCAGATAAAAATATTTTATAATAATATTAGATAATATTTGACCAATCATTGCTGATTGCTTTAGACTGGGCCTAAATTGCCTGAGACAAAGTTTTCCAACCAGGCACTAAACCTGCAGGGATAAACCAGGAATTCTTCTACATTTATATGGACAAGCAGAAAGTCAGAGAGTGGGGTTTGATCTCCCTTTTTCTGAATGTGAACTGAAACTGCTGGAATTGCTCCAGATTGCACCGTTTGGGATCAAAAGCCCCTGACAGGTCTCCTGCCTCCAGGAGCAAATGTCCACGAGGGTGTGAGCTCTCACTTATCAGCTCCTGTCTCAAACCACCCCGAGGAGAAGGTAATGACACCCAAATACAGATGAATCCTGAGATCCCAAGGAATTCTAGGGAGTCACACTTGGGATCAGCCCAGGTCCATGTCAGCTCTGCTGCTCACAGGGCAGAATTCCACTGGCAGAGGCAGAGAGCAGGAGCCTCCTGGTGCCAGAGCAAACTCCTGGAGGCTGTGCTGGCTCATCCCTGGTGGGTCACAGGGAGAGGGAGGATCCCACGGAGCAGCATCACACAGTGACAGTGCTGAGGGGCTGGGGCAGTGCAGCCTGGGGATCCCCAGCCTGAGAAGATCAAAGTGAGTGTTCCCAGGGCAGAAAATGATACCCAGGAGCTCACCTGGGCACACACACAGTGTCCCTACTCCCTCTGCTCAGCAAGGACAGAGCTGGAACTGGACATTCCAGCCCAATCCCAAAGTTCCCCATCTGAGCCATCACTCCTGCCTTCACCCCACCTCAACCCTGCACCCAACAGCCCTCACCACCACCAAAGAATAACAAAAGGACCTCCCACATACCTTGGCAAATATAAATTAGATGTTTCCTTTTTTTGAGTGGTCTGGAACCTCAGGAGGATCCGCAGGCAAACGCTACCCAGATGTGCAGACAGCACGGATGTGTCAGTGCTCTCATGTGAGAGCCAAAGTTAAAATATGCCTGCAAAGCACCAGTAGCTTCATTCTTATGACTAACACATCCCAAAGGTGCCATAACATGCACTGATGCAATGAATTCTGGGGCTCTGGAAGGAGTACAGCGAGAGGAGGAGCTGAAGAGGAGAGTTTCTTAAGAAAGCCAGCAAGTTATTTTTCCACAATTTATCATACTACTCTTACACTGCGAGTTAGGCTGTGCCTCCAACTGCAGAGATGAAAAGTCACACAACTCCAGCACGAATCAAGCCAGCCAAGAAAAAGAAAAGCAGCTTTCTGTGCTCCCCAGGGCATATATTATGCCTATTTGCTAACTTTTTTTTTATATGGAGGAGACAAACTTCAAGGAAGGAATGTGGTCGTGTCCTATCTGAAACAAAATCTCCCGTGCTGGAACGGGCCGAGCGTGTTTCGTTGGGTAGATGTTGGGGTGGGCAGGGACTGGAGTGGCAATGTCACGTTTTTGAGAGCACAGAGTGCAGTGCTGCCCTTCTGAGGGACACACAGACCATGGACTCACAGCACTGCTGCAAAAATGGCCCGGGTTGGAAGGGACCTTAAAGCTCATTCAGTGCCACCCCCTGCCATGGGTTCCACTAGCCCAGGTTGCTCCAAGTCCCGTCCAACCTGACCTTGGACACTTCCAGGGATGGGGCAGCCACAGCTTCTCTGGGCAACCTGTGCCAGGGCCTCACCACTCTCACAGGGGAGATTTTTTTCCTGATATCCCATCTACCCCTGCTCTCTGGCATTGGGAAGCCATTCCCTGTGTCCTGTCCCTCCAGGCCCTTGCCCAAAGTCCCAACTGGGAGCCTTCTCTTCTCCAGGCTGAACAATCCTAACTCTCAGTCTTTTCTCACAGAGGAGGTGTCCCATCCCTCTAATCATCTTTGTGGCCTCAGCCCAACAGGTCTCTGTACTTTCTGTTCTGGGCACAGAGCAGGAGGGAGGTCACAGCAAAAGGCAGATCCCAATCACTCTGGTCACAGACGGTCCCAAGGTTTGCATGTTCCATGGATGATGACCTGGGTGACAGCAAAACTCCATGAGCCTTTAGAGTAGATAAAGTCACCTGTAAACATGTTGGGAAGGTTCCTCTTGAACACCCATCATCAAATCACCATCCAAATCAGTCTTTCCAGCGACATGGAAACATCCGTGGAAGGAAACACCTGCAAGATTTGAAGCCTGTGCCATGAGGCTTTCAAGCAGTGCATAATTAATTGTATCTCAAATACATGCAGATCATTTACATGTGTAACAAAATCTCCAAGTGTGAAAACCCAGAATACAACAGGCTGGGACTTTTAATCATTTTCTGTAACAGTCATGGAAGAGGTGCCACGATGAGATTCCTGCTGCCAACGAAAAAGAGGGACAATCCATGCAAATTCTGCTCACATTTCTTCTTCCTGCTCCCTCCCAGTGGTTTAATTTATACCTGATGAGCCCATAGTTTTAAGCAGGAGAATGGCACATTAGGCTCCCTGGTAATGCCACTTGGATGGAAGTGCTCTCATTATTCGCACCGAAGGATCCAGATTTGCTTAAATAAGAACTGTCACAACATGCTGAGGTCCAGGGATTCCTGGGGGAGCTGGGCTGACACATTTGATTCTGATTTGCATTAATTTATGAATCTTACACAGTCTGTTTGTCCAAGGGTTCTAAAGATGTTTAGCCAATGCATACCTTGAGTTAATTCGAGAGAAAAGCTGCCGGATACCACGGTGAGGGACAGGCACGGCAGCTCTGGCAGCCCCAGCCCATGAAACTCTGATCACAGGGGCTGCAGCAGCATTTCATCGCAGCAGCATTTCATCACAGCAGTTCAGGAGCTACAAATACTGAAAATACCAACACGCTCCAGCTACATTAAAATGTTGCAACTCTAAAGGTAAATACCAAACCCACAGGGGTCCTTGAGATCAAAGCCTGGCGAAGAGCAACACTGGGAGGAGAGAGGGAAGAAGGGAGGAAGAACAAGAAGGGCAGAAATAAACTCCAGAGACCCTTGGGAGAAAGCTTTGGAGGACTCGAGATAAAAGCTCTAATAGAGCTCCAGTATTGGCTCTAATTAGGGTAAGTCAGGGCTTCACTAATTGCTTTTAATCCCTTGGCTTCCTTGCCAACAGCAGTGCCCGTGCCCAGGGCGTGGAGGAGAGTCACAGCCTCTGTACCCCAGTGCCACTCACTGAGCCCATTTCCCACAGGGATCAGAGCTGGGGCTGGGCAGATCCAGAGGGGAGAAGGGAATCCAAGGACACTGTAAGCCCCAAGAGCCCCATCCTCCATCAGCACACACTCTACCAGGCAAAAAGCCAAGACATTCTGCTTTCCTCCCTCGAATTAATTGCTTTCCCTTCTCCAGAAGTGCCATTGCAATCCCCCCAAATCCTGCAGACAGGTGTCCTTCAAGTGAGCATTTTTGAAATGCAGTGTGTGCATTCGAGCTGCTCCACACCTTTATTCACTTCATTTTTCCTTTAAGGTTTTTTTTCTTCTTCTTCAATTAGCTGTTGGGCTTTTTGTTAGAGGACAGACATCTCTTGCCAAACCCTCTTGCAGAAGGCAGGATGGAATTCCCTCTGTTTCCATCACAGAGGTATCCTGAGTCACCTGCAGTCAGCCAAAGCTCCCTTGCCTTGGGTGTAAACAGAGAAAAACACCAACTTTTGATCTGCTTCCAGCAGAAGTGAAGTCAGTGCAAGTACCAACATGGGAAAAGGGAAACAGAAAAGCTTTTCTGGGCTGTGTTACATTCTCTGTGTGCATGCAAAGGATCACACAAAAATCCAGGAGTAAGGATGGAGCTGCTTTGGTTAAAGATGACATTCACCCTTCCCAGTACAACAGCCACTGCACCATTTAAGAATATTAAAAGACTTCAAACATAGAGCCAAAGCAGGGTGATTTCTTTGGGTAGTCTCTGTGCCCCGGGGTGAGATGCAGCCCTACCCATACAGATCCTGTGCTATTAAACTGTAGGGATCCATCCCTTCCTGTGGACAGCTCGTTACACATCAATTAAACTCCAATAACGAGTTCAGTGGAAGCAGCATCTCGGAGTTCATTTGTCTTGGGCAACACCAGCAGCCAGGTCTTTCTCAAAGCCTAATAATCAAGAAGATTTCTGAGGTGGTGACCTCGGAGTGCTCTGGCTTTGCTCTTTATTTAGAGCCCAGTGTTGGTTTCCAGGCTGGAGCAGCAGCACCAGTGAGCCCCAGGCTGTGTCCCTGCTGCTCCTGCACCAAACACAGGCACAGCCAGGAGGCATTCCATGCCAGGTATCATAATTAATGAGCTGATTTGCATATCAAATATACTTTGTGCACAGCAGGATGTTTTGCCTTTACAAAAAGTTAGGGAAATATCAATCCTGGAAAGCGAGAGCCCATGGATCCCTCGCTGCTCCCCCAGCACACCCCCTGCAGCAGGAGGGAGCAGGGCTTACCTGGGGGATCCTCCCTCCTACTGCTGGTTACAAGGAATAACCACAATAAGGTCAAGTTTGGGCAGACAAGACCTCAGACTTGGTTTTGACCTTGTTTCCTGAGTTATCCTGAAGTTTGTTACCGCTGGAAGATGAAAGGAGGAAGATATCCAACAAGGGCAGTCGGTCTCCAGAAGTCCCTTCTCACCCATTCTGTGATCTGTGCCACAGTTCACAACTCCCTTTTGCTTCCCAACCAGAGGGATTCAGTAGGGATTTCACAATTTAATCAAAATATCATTTATATGATTCCCAATGCAGATTTTTTTTAAAATAAAATCTGTTGCCAGTACCTGTGGGTTGAAATCCAAGCCAGTAAGGAAGGAAAAGGCAAGAGCAGCAGTTTTATTTTTAAAGAATAATATAAAATGCCTAAATTGCTGGAACAGGTGTGTTTGTAGCCCCTTCCTGTCCTGCCCACCCAAAACTATAAAATGCCTTGGCCTGTGTGTAACAACCTGGATTTCCACACTCCAACAAGATGAAAACATTAGTGCTGGATTACAGACTGTAAATACATGTTTTCAAGACTTGCATTTCGTTTTCACGTTCTTGACCTTTCCATAATTCTCATTGCTTCCATTTTCTGTCCTGTTGGGTGAGAAAACTGGGGAAAAGAGGGACCAGTTGCTTCCTGCAGCTTCCTCTGACCCTGCTCGAGCACCCACAGCAGTGCCAGTGCCTCTGTCCTGCTGCTGCTCTGCGTCTTCCGTGGCATTTTACTCCCTCTGCCTGGATTCAGGCGGCACATTCCTGGAGCCTGCGGCGCATCCTGGATGCATCCAGCTTGTCTGGGAAGGAGGAGAGCTCAGGATTGCCTCGCTGGCTCCCAAAATGTGCAGCTGTGCTCTGCTGCTGGATTTGTGCTGACTCCCCTCGGCAGCACCAGTGGCCGGCGAGAGGAGGGAGAGGCACTGACAGGAGAGGGTGCTAATGATTTAGGGAATGGGAAAACAGGCTGAGAGTGGTCCCTGACCACTGTCCCTGCAGAAACATCAGAGCCCTGAGCAGCTCTCTCAGAGGATGCTTTTCAGCAGGGAGAATAAGCAGATCCAGGCTGTGACAGCTAATCTGTATCTCTAAATCCAGCCCCGCAATTATTATTATAAGCTTTCCAGGAGACCATTAGATCTGAAAAGTAAATTTGAATTTATAAATGGAGTCCTGCTAGGCAGGGTCAGGGCTCCATCCCAGGCATCATTTAATGGCATTACAGGCTGATAAAAAGGTTGGAAAATCAGCAGAGGGGTCAGAACTGGCCTGAGATGCTCCCTCAGCCGTGGCAGGGTGTTTGATTCCCGTTAGATCAGCACTTTGGAGCTGAGTCACAGTCGTGCAGCCTCAATATCTGCCCTGGAGGCCACGCACAAACGGGGAAGGAGCTTTTCCAGCCCACACAAAAAAGGGCATCACGGCCCTTTCTGGTTCCCCAAAGCCTGTCCCCGCTGCTCTTCCCTGGCCTGTCACACAAACCCCCCGTGCTGGTGACACCAGGCTCGGGGCTCCAGGGAAATGAGGCCTGGGTGGAGATTACAGAGCGTGTTTGGAATTGAGCTGAGCTGAGGAACATCATTTCAATAAGGAGATGTTCCAGGCAGACATGAAACACGGGGATTTCAAGATGAGTTTCCTGCTTAATTTTTTAATCCCTTGCCCAATCTTTCAATGCCCTCGCTGATGCTCTGGGCTTTCATCCCCCCCTTCCCCTGCTTTGCACTTCATGCAGACTTTGAGCTGCTTTACCATTTAATGCAACTTGTAGCCAATGACCTGGAGTTCTGAAGCCCCAGGTATGACCTTAAGAAAAGCCCTTGATCTGTCTGGGGCAGATCTTTCTTTGGTGCAAGTTGTCTTACACCATGTTTGTATTCTCATCTGGGAAGTAACAATGGGATCACCTTTCCTCCTCCTGCCTTTTGTCAAGGCAGAGAACCATCTGTCTCTTCCTCCAGTGCTTCAGACAATGACTGTGCTCAGACAACCACAACCACAGCTCCATAACCCCCCCAGGTCCATGTTCCCCCTCGTTTACACACGTGCTGCACACACCAGCTCATTCTCAATTATTTTTTTTTTATTTATTTAGAAATAATAAAATAAGACATAATATATAAAAATCTGTACAATCCACAATTTGTGCAGTACATTAGGAAGACTTTGATACAAAAAGGCTGCAAACAGGAAAATAGTCATGGACAACTGTCAGATGCCGAGATTGTTCACCTTACAACAGCTGCAGGCCAAAAGTCCTTACAAAATCAGCTTCTCGTTGGCTGTGGAGTGGCAACTATGCAGCACCTTCTACTTCACAATGGTGGTGAGCAGCCATAATTTAAAGACATTACAGTACTTCTCAGTTTTACCTTGTAATCCATTATGAAAGAAAAGAAGACCTAAGAGAAAACGAATTAAATATCTGAACCCTTTGTCTTTCCCGAGACGAGAGAGTGCTAAACTAACCCCACAGAAAGTGTCTCGTGGCTGGGAGAGTGTCACCAACCCCAGCTGATAAGTCAGGATTTCCACCCTTTGCTGCTTCACCAAGGCCAACTCGCACGGAAGAGACGGGGGAAGGAAGGGAACCATCCCCGGCTGCCCCGGAACGCTTTTGTCACTGTACACAATATTATGGTTTAGACAATGTGTCTCATTCAAGTATTTTCAGGGAAGGGCAGAAATAACATATTCCCCCCCAGCCCCTAAGCAAGATACAGTATAAACCTTCTGTGCGAGCCAACTCGATCCTGGATAAACCAGAGCCCGGTGGAGTCTGTGGGTAGAGCTCAGTCAGTTTAAAGGGCCCCCAAATCAGCATCAGCTTGGCCCAGGATCAACAGGAACTGAAGAAATGCTGTCAGTCACTGTCTAGTCCTTAAAAAATATTTTTTTTTTAAATGACTAACCCAATTTGCTGCTGCAGATGTGCTACAATAGCCTGACCTACACCGGGCTGGGAAACACGGAGCCGATGGAGAAAGGGGAAGTGGTACCATGGAGTTACATTGCAGGTCTGTTTTTAGCAGCTTCCCCGGAGCCAGAGGCCGAGTGCAAGCCTGCAATGGAAGGTTCAGTCGGCAAAGACAAAGGGTTGGGAGAAAAAAAAAAAAAAAGAAGAACACGGCAGAGAGTAATGGATTACCCCAACACACACCCCCTCGACAGGACTAGCTGGTAACTCTGAAAAATGCCAGTAACTAGAACATGTTTTCAAATGAAAAGTCCATGCTTGAAAATAAATAAAGTTCATAGCATTAGGAGTCCTATAAGGCTTGCAAGTATTTGCTAAAAATCATGCTAACCTGTAGCATCTAGTACTAGTGAGCCGAGACTGCCGAGCTGAATTGATACTTTGTGTGGCCTTTTCGTTGTCTTCTCCTTGTCCTCCTTTACAGACTTCTATTTACATTTGGCTTTAAATATGAAAATACTTGATAAACTTTATAAAATGTACATTTTAAAAATATTTCTGCAAAAACCGACTTGAAAAACAAAACAAAACAGGAAAAAAAAAAAACAAAAACAAAACAACACAAACAAACCCAAAACCTCTGCACCAGAAATGTTAAGGGGGGGAGGGGATTTTTTTTTTTTTTCTCTCTTTCTCTCTGAATTTCTTGTGTTTTAAAGAAATGAGACAAATCCTGTGTTTCCTATCCCCCGTCTCTCATCCCTCCCTCGAATATCTCAAGTATCATTTAGTGGGAGCACTGTGCACCTGGGGGATGCTGACCTGAGAACAGGTCCCCTCTCTCCCACTCAGCCTCCCTTCCCGTTGTGTTTCCATGCACCCTCTGTTTCACTGAATACTCTTTGGTTTAGGTTTTTTTTTTCCTTTTCCAAGAACATCACAATTAGCAGCACTAGCAGCACTCCGTTGTCTCCACCACTGTTGACCCAGAAACTGCAACCAAATCACCTTTTTATGTTCACCCTTCCTTTCTTTTCTCACCCTCCCACCCCAGTAACAGCCTCAGTACTTGCACTTCATCATCTGCCCTCTCCAGTAGCCAAATCCACGTTTACAACCCCGAATTTCCACAGTTTTGAACCCACCCACTGCAGATACCATCTCATCAGAAACCACTTCGTTGCAGGCATTTCTTTCAGGCAGGGCTGGAAGGGGCCAGAGGCCTTCACAGATATCCGTTTGCAGAAGACATTAGACCTAGAACAAGCTGTTTTTTAATGGCATACAGTGATCCAATACTGCAAGAGTTGACCGGGATTATCGTCCCCACCGCCCCGCTCCGCTCCCCAGGGAGCAGGGGCCAAGCACAGGTTTGTTGTCTCCTTGATCTTAGAGGCACAGAGAATTTAAAGCCTTCTGGGTGAAGGAGCCAAAACACCCCCAGAGCCAGAGCCTGGCTGAGGGTGACCAAATCAGCTCAGAGCTGGGTGAGGTGTCTCACCCGCTGACCATTCATCTGGGGAGAGGAGGCAGGGGATGGACCTCCCTTTGCAGTCTCGTCTCCCCAAATAATCCCTCTCTACATGAGAGAAAAATACGCTTTTTTGACACCCCTGCCCTGCTGAAGAGAAGCATTTTGTACAAAATCCTGCAATCCCTCTGCCCTTCCCAAGTGCTGTGCTGTCAAAGCTGTTTGCCCCTCTTCCTTCCTCCTCCAAAACCTCTTCCTGGGGGTTCCTCTGCTGCTTGGCTCATCCGTGCCCAAACCCCTGCTCCTGCAGCCTCAGCCTCTGGCATCGACCAGCAGCTCCATGGCACAGTTTCCCACTCGGAGCTGAGGAGCTCGAGGTCCAGCTCCAGGCTGCTGAGTTTCTTCTCATAAGAAAAGAGGGAATTTATTTCCCCGCCGAAGAGTAGGAGGAAGGAGAGGAGGGCCAGCTCACTTTAGATCCGAGCCTTAAGCTTTTAGAATAAGGTGCAAAATAAAGGTCTTAAAAAAAAAAGAAAAAAAAAAGAAAAAAAAAAAAGAAAAAAAGTCAAAACCAAAAAAAGTGTCTGAGGTTTGAATTTTTTTTTTTTTTGTTTAAAGCAGCCTGTTCCATTTTTTTTTCCTTTTTTTTTTTTTTTTTTTAAATAAACTCCACTGTGCAAAACTGTGCATTTTCTTTGGTATCCACTTAGGTAGTTTTCACTTAGTACTTTTTCCTACGTATACCTATATTTTGTCTCACTCTAGACAGAGAATTAAATTCTCCCCCCAAAAATCATAATTTTGCTGGAGGCTACTGATTGGCCTGATATTACATAATGCCCCTTATGTAATTGGAAAGAGAGAAATTGATTCTAGCTATCAAACTACTGGCCTTAAAAGGAGTTTAGACTTTCTGGCAACATCGGCCTCTCTGAACTGATCATGAGCTTTTCAACCCAAAAAGTTCAACACTGACTTTTTTTTCTTTTTTTTTTTTTTTTTTTAAATTACACAAGAGAAAATAAAAACTACACTGCAACAAAAATAACCATTTGTGTTCATGTAGTTAGCAGCAGCTTTTTAAAAAATAATTATAATAATAATAATAAGGCAGATCCTTGCCTTTGTTATGCCATTAAAAACATTCTTGTTCCCTAGAGAGAAGCATTCTGGAAAAAGTTGAAAAAAAAAAATAATAATAACCCAACCAAAGCTTGCCTGCAAGTTCAAGTTTTGTAAAAAAATATATACATAATTTATTCTACAACATATGTGCCTTCTGTTCATACTTAGACATGTTTAGTGCTTTGTGTTTAGAGTTCGCTTTCTGTCGTCCCTCCTCTGAGGACAGCCCTAAAACCAGCCTGGGTTTCTCAGGTCTGCTGCCTTCCCACCACACTCTTCAACAGTACCGTTGTCTGAAAACTGTTCTGGGCCAACTTCTCAGGTCAACAACGTGCCTTTGACCGGTAGATGTGGGTTGTTTGTTTGTTTTTTTTTTTTTTTATTTTAAACTTTCAACCAAAAGGGAGAGGAAGAGTCCGCCGGTCATATTTCCGACTCCCGCCGCAGCGGCCGCGGCTCCAGAGGCACGCCGGCCTGGTTGTGGTGGTCCATGTCGGGGTGGGTGTCTGTGCTCATGCTCTCAGGCACCCCCGTGTCGATCTCGTCCTCCTCTTTGCTGCTGAGGGCGACCTCGTTCTCGTAGCAAAAGGAGTTCGCGTTCGAGAGAATGTATTTCTTCTCTGCTAAGTCTCTGGCACTGCAGATGGGTGTGTTGGGCACTTCGTATGTTTTGTGGAACCTCGAGTAGTCCACTTTGTAGTAGTTTTTCTCTTCGAAGAGCACGGGCTCGTAGCGGTGGCCCCAGAGGATTTCGTTCGCCAGGTAGGAGCTACGGCACTGGGTGGTCATGGCGGTGGCCTCCACCATGCCCTCTAATATTACAACGATTTCAAAGTCAGCATTGTCCATGTCCTGCTTGCTCAGGTCATACAAAGGACTGTCCTCATCTATTTCGTGTACTATGGTGATGGGGGAGACCAGGAATATCCGGTCTATGCCGCTGTCAAACCCTACGTTGATGTCTATCTGATCCAAGGGGATGTACTCCCCTTCCGACGTGATCCTGGATTTGAGGAGCTGCGCTCGCACGTGCGCCTCCACCAAGTGGCTTTTCCTCAGGTTCCCAACGCGCCACATCAGGCACAGCTTCCCGTCTCTCATGGCCACCACGGCATTGTGGCTGAACACCAGAGTTTCGTTTCTCTTTTTTGGCTTAGCCATCTTTGCCATGACGGCCCCAATGATGAAGGCATCGATGATGCAGCCCACTATAGACTGGAAAACCACCATGAACACCGCGATGGGGCACTCGTCCGTGACGCACCTGAAGCCGTAGCCGATCGTGGTCTGGGTCTCGATGGAGAACAGGAAGGCTGCGGTGAAGCTGCTCACTTGAGAGACGCAAGGCTTGCTGTTCTCTTGGTTCTCCAGATCCCCGTGCAACAGTGCAATCAACCAAAACACACAGCCAAAAAAAAGCCAGGAGAGGATGAAGGTCAGGCAGAAGATAACCAGCATCCACCTCCAGCGGATGTCCACGCAGGTGGTGAAGATATCTGCCAGGTATCGCTGTCCCTTCTCCCCCACGTTAATAAACTGGACGTTGCAGTGGCCGTCTTTTTTGACAAAGCGGCTCCTGCACTGCTGCCTGGTGTGTACCTTGCCCTTCCCATTCCCAAAGCCGTTGGCCACGGCCATGGTGGACAGCTTCATGCCGTCCTCCTCCGAAGACACGATGCTGTAGCGGTTGGTTCGCACGCTGCCCATCACTACTGCTGTGGACTGAGGTGCTTCTGCTTTAGAAAACAGTCTGAGTTTCTGCAAAACCCTTTGGAGAAACAGTTTTGAAAGTTCTAGAGGAACACACACACACGGAAAAACCGGGGAGAGGCCGGAGTCCCCAAGAGCCCCTGGATCAACCAAGGACAGTCTTCTGGCATGCAGAGTTAGCTTAGCAAGCAACCGTCATAGAGAGGGCATGGTCTGCAAGAGAAAGAGAAACGTCGTGTTAGATCCTGGAGGGACAAGGAATCAAACCTGAAAGGATCAAGTTAAATTCCTCCTGTAGACCTGCAGGAAGTTTCCTTTTTTCTTAACCACACTCTGAGCAATGCTCAGCAATCACAACTGTGCACGGACAGGAGTCACATCGTCACTGAGAGGAAGTCACTGCTCTTCCCCAGGGAAAGCCCCAAAGGCATCGTGTCACACAAGTCCCTGAGCAACATTCACTTTAAAGCTGGACATACAGAGAATCTCTCTGCTATTTGCAACTGTGCTTTCTGCGTATCGGGAAACAAACAACTCCCTTTAACCTCCATCTGCTCAAACACAAATACTGGAGATGTTTGTGGTGACTTACAACCTGTCCCCCAGACTGTTTGTCAACGACAAACCAGGGAGTTGCAAAAGGGAAGGTGGCGTGTACAGAGAAAAGCAATAAACCTGGGAAGTGCAAATAGCAGAGGTTTCCATGAAATTAGATCTCATTTAATTTTTTTAATTAAGCTAGAAGAGTGAGCTGTGTACTCTCTGCAAACGGCAGGAATGAGGGCTGCATTGGTTCCTCTTTAACTCCAGAAACTCACTGGGATCTCTGCAGGTTTTACACCCATCTCAGGCGTAAGTTGGACAAAGCAAACTAAACCTTGCAATGATGCAACTACCAAAAGGCTACAGTGGAGTAGAACCAGCTGAGTGTCTCCATAACACCTTTAGTAGCAAGAACCAGCACCTTCCCCTCGGGAGCCTGAGGCAGCCAATTCCACCTCCAACAGGTAACGGCTCCAAGTGTCCCATGGGCCTTAAACATCACCAATTAAGACTCAGCTGAGAGGCTACAAAACCTTCTTCCTGAGGGTAGAAGCCACCAAACTCGTTTCGGGGAGGTCTGGCTTAGACCCAGGTTCAGCTTTTAACAAGTGCGTCATCCATTAAGTCATGTTCTGTGTATCAGGAAATGGGATTGAAATGCTGCAGGAGAGAGGCACTAATGCCACTGCTCCATCCACACGTGCCCCATGCAGGAGACAAGGCTAAACCCGAGTGCTGGGGAACGTCTGCTGTCCCTTTGTCATGGCAGAGGAGACTTCAGAACCATTTACCATAGCAGGGGATTAAATCACGATGCTCTCCCTAAATCAGTGTTATCAAAACTCATCTGAGTTTGTCCAAAATCCAACAAAACTGTGGAGCACAACCCCTGCCCACCAGGACCTGTGTCCCCCAGTGGCTTCAGTACTGTCTCTTCCTCTGACTCAAATCCCACAACAGTTGTAGGTAAGACATTCTCTCCTTTCCCAACAGCAGCCCCTAAAGCCCTGCAGAGATGTTCCAAAAACTTGAGGGATTTCAAATAGCTCCTCAGCCCTCCCACATCCTTCAGCCACATTACAAGGGCTTTAGCTCAGCAAACACTTGTTAGGAAAACAGCAGGTGACAAACAGCACCATCATCGTGCTCTCAGCTCCTTGCAGGCTGCTCTTCCCTCCAGGACCTCTTCAGGTTTTACTTTTACCTCCTCTTTCTTCCTCACTCCTGTTTGTTGTGCAAGAATGTGTCCCAATGCCTACTTGCCAAGATTAGTCATCTGTGACTTCAGCTCCTACAAGACATTTTGGCAGCTCTCAATAGGTTCAGTAATGCCCACTCTGAGCACAGCTCTCAGCAATGAACACTTACAGTGTAGCTGCCTTCTTACTTATTCTGTACATTTATTCTTAATTAGACAACTGCCTAAGGATCCAGTTTTCCCCCCTCTCACATCTTTTTGTTCTCGGGGTTTTTCATTCCCATCAAGATACCATTCTCAAAAATACGAAAGAATTCTTTTAATGCTCACTTAAATGATTTTTGTTTTGGCTGGAAAACACTTTGATTAGAAACCTGAACACAGCGGGGAAGCGAAATTACTGTTAATACATTCCACACAAAAAAACTTCTTGAAAAGCCATCGCATTGCTCTGCAAATCGATCACTTACAAACCACATCCTATAATCACAGTCATGTTTGACTTCCACGGTCAAAGTCTGTTTTGTTCCAAGCTGATGGAAACACACAGCCCAGGAAACAGTTTATTTTGAAGTCTGGGGTTCGTTTTTTTTTTTCCCCTGCATTGTCTCCTGGATTTTAGAGGAAAACTTGTGGTGGAGGGAAAGATAAGCTGTAAAGTCTAAAGTGTCTGACTACGCAGCTTCCCCCGCAAAAGTCTTGACCTGAGGACATTTGTTTGAATTCCACAAATCACTGAAATCCTAACGGAGCTTCCTGCAGCGAGCTGGCTGCATTTAGAAGTTTGGGACCTGAATTAGGTATCCTGCATTGTCACATTCCTCCCCCGAAGGGCTGAGCACCTTCTACCTACTGCACCTTGCACAGCATTTCTCCTCCCTGGCTGCTCAGTGGCTGCTGTGTCCTTGGTGGACCTGCACCCATTTGGCTCTAAGGATCCCTAAATCCAGGGGTGTGCCTGGGGACACCTTTGCAGATTGCTGGAAGTTTATCCCACAAAGCTCTGGCATGTTCCACTGCAGCACAGTTGTCTTCTTGCTTTTACAGCACTAACTGCTTCTCATCCTTGTGAGTGCTCAGAATGGGGAGGATGCCAGGATGGGAGCAGGACCAGCCCCGTGCACAGGGACCAGGTGGCATGTCTGATCTCACTCCTGCTCGTGGCAGGTCCTGTGAAACCCCCACTGGATCCACTGGCTGCCCAACCACACACCTGACCAGTGTTCACCCTGACCTTCACCAGAGGTCCCCCTCACAATCCCACACACAACCAGCATGAAAATCTAATGATACTTCTCATTTTCCTAATCCACCTGCTGCTCCAAGGCAGAGCAAGGCTGCTGCCCCCCTCCCCACCCCAGCATCAGCTGCTGGTGGCACCAAAAATGCCACTGTGGGACCAGCCCTGCAAACCTCCCCAGACAAAAAGAGCCAACCCAGTGCCCACCAACTCAGCCCAGCATTTGTGTAACTGAGCCCAGTGCAGCCAGACACACACATGCAGCTGGAAATTCAATCATCACTAGGTGTGTTATTATTATTATTATTAATCCAGGTTACCTTTCCTCCTGGAAGGGAGAACAAGCAACGCAGCTTGTAATTACCAGCACTGGCACTGACACAGCATTACTGGGAAGGGATGAGATGGGATGGGATGGGAGAGCCCTGGCTTGCTCTGCTGCGAGGGGATGCTTGGAGGAGCCAGGGAAAACGGGGCTGTGCTGCATCTGCAGCATTTCTGAGCCAGCATTTGGGGAAATGCCACGACGAGGAGCCCAAACCTCGCTTTCCCCTCAGCATCCCCCTGCAGCCCTTCCCTGGGGAAAGAGCTCACACTTTAAACTCTGCAAAGAGCAGCTCGAAGGGAATTTGTGCAGAAGGTTAAAGGCTGAGGCAAAACTCAGAAGTGCAAGGAGAGGGGGGGGGGGTGGAGAGGAGCACTAACGAGCGCTTGGAGCGGTTATTCCCAGGCTGACGCCACACAGCCCCGAGGAGAGAGCCGGGCACATGTTGCCAAGAGAGCACCAGCACCACCTCAGCCAAGCGCCTTCCCTGCTGCCCTCGGAAAACAGAACAAAGGAGCTTCTCGCCCCAGCGAAGCCCGTTCCCACATTCCTGCTCCCTGGCTGCCGGGCACGGCCACCCCTGTAACCTTTCTCCTTAAAAGTCATTCCCCAGAGCTTCTCCGCTGGTCTGGGGAGGACTCAAGTTACACGGAGTGGTGAGCTGCTTTCAGGAGAAGGGTCTGTCCTTCACGGACAGGCAGTGGGGGAAAAAACAAACAAACAAAAAAATAAAATAAATTTAAAAAAATGATCAGATTATGTAAGGAAATGGGTGCGAAGAAATAGGAGAAAGAGGACAAGTGGCGTTTGCGTCTGCTGTCCTGCCAAGGAGAAGCGCTCGGGGTATTTGTAGCCGATGACAAAATAACTACGAGTGGAACAGCCATCACCAGGGGGTGTACGTGGTGCACCGGCTGCGAGGATGGAAAAGCAAACAAGTGTAAAGGTAAGGAAGGCTGAGACAGAGACAAGTGCGGGCAGCTCGCGGGGCGCGGAGGCGGCGGGGACAGAGCTGCGGGGACAGAGCTGCGGGGACAGAGCTGCGGGGACAGAGCTGCGGGGACAGAGCTGCGGG
>NW_020884913.1:1096107-1129168 GCF_003945725.1 Corapipo altera
GCGGGGACAGAGCTGCGGGGACAGAGCTGCGGGGACAGAGCTGCGGGTTCCGCTTAACCCGGACACCTGCGGGTCCCCTCCTGCCCCCGCCCCGGGCACGGAACCCTCGAACCCATCTGCCTTTGCTTATCAGTATTTTTTCCTGTAACTGTCAGGAACTAAGCTGAAACAATACAGCTCTTCACAGCCTGAGGGTTTTTTTTCCTTCTTCCTATTTTTTTTTTTTTATCTTTTAGCAGGCTGATCTGAAATAAAGAAACCCCGCCGTTTCCATGCTGCCAATGAATGAAGCTACAGGTTCATTTCACACCCCTCTAAAGCACTCCGGACACTCAAAAACACGCATCTGAGCGCTGGGACTCGCTGCTTCTGCCCTCCCTCTTGTGCAGGAACAACAGGCGAGAAGAAGGGAAAGGGATGGAGCGGCGCGCCTTGAGCGACACGGAGTTGTCATGCGAACTTCCAGCCCTTCCCCAGGATAAAATATCCCCGGGGGGGGATGGGGGGGAGCAGCTGGTGCATGGAAAGTTATAAGCACAAACAGATGCTGGAAGCAGATGCTCGGGCGCTCCAGCCATACCTATCGAATTATTCCAGGCACTGAGAATAGCTCGGGGAATGGGGGGCGTGAGAAATGCAGGAGTTCCCCCTCCAAGCCGGGGCACGCAAGGGGAGCTTTATCTCGCGGTGTCGCGACACAGCATCGCGGATCGCCTCCGCCTCGGGGGGCTGCGCTCCGGGAGGATGGGGGTCGGGGGCGACTCGAAAGGATGGAGAAGGCTCTTCTTACCTGCCGCGGCCCGCGAGGGAGGTGCGTGTGGAGGGCAGGGGTGTAAGATCCAGCAGCTGGGGGACGCCGAAGCCGGCCCGGTGCCCGCCGCCCGCCCGCTCTGCGCTCCCGCCCGCCCGCGGCCCCTTTTTGCGGGCGGCCATGGGATGTTTAATAGCGGCCCCGCCGGACCCGCCCCCCCCGCCCCGAAGGCCAATGGAACAAGGAGGGAGTGGTCGGGGGGGCGGGGCCGCGGGGGGAGCCCGGGAGAGGGATCGGCGGGATCGGGAGCGGGATCGGGAGCGGGGATGCTCCGGGGCGCAGGGGATGCTCCGGCGGAGCGGCGAGACCCCCGTCCCCCGCACACAGGGTCCCGGGAGAAGGCAGCAGGGGTCCGGCTTCCCGGTGCGGAGAGTCCCGGGAGAACGCAACCCGTCTCCGGGTCCCCGCTGCGGAGGGTCCCGGGAGAAGGCGACGGGTCTCCCGGTCCCCGGGTCTCTCGTGCATAGGAGCCCGGGAGAAGGTGGTTGCTCCCCGGGTTTTCGGGAGCAGGCGGCCCGTCTCTGGTCCCCGGGTCCAGAAAGCGACAGGTCTCCTGGTTCCCGGGTCCCCGGTGCGGAGGATCCCGGGAGAAGGCGGCGAGAGCCCGGGTCCTTGGTGCATTGGATCCCGGGAGAAGGCGGCCGGTCCCTGGGTCTCCCGTGCGGAGGGTCCCGGGAGAAGGCGGCGAGACCCCGAGCTCCCGCTGCCGAGGGGCCCAGAAGAAGGCGGCCGGTCCCCGGATCCCCGGTGGCTGCCGGTCTCCTGGTCCCCGGGTCCCGGGAGAAGGCTGCCAGTCTCCCGGTGCCCGTGTCCCCGGGGCGGAGGGTCCCGGAGCAGCCGCGGTGGATGCGGGGAGGGCTGTGCGGGGAGGCAGCGCCGTCTCTCCGTTTCCCGGCACCGGGACTCTCCGGGAGCCCCCGCGGGCACCGAGCACCTGCCTCAAGTACCCCCCTCACCCTTCCCAACGCTGCGAGAAAGGCTTTTGCGGGACTTCACACGCAACTTGGGAAAGCCCCGTGTGCTATCTGGGCGCCTGCTCTCTCCCGTTTCCATGTCTCAGGCTGATGTCTCGAAGCCCCGGGCAGTGAGAAAAAATTACCGGAGGCAGAATAGTTTCGTCTCTTTTGTTCCTTCTTTTCATTTTAGTGAAGGGAAACGCGGAGATGCAGGTTATCCCGTCCCAAAGTCCTGACACTAACAGGGAGGAGAAGCGAGGCAAATAACAGCACAGCTCCTAAGCTGAAAATCCTTCTTTTTAACTCAAATCAAATGTCCCTTCCGAAATAAGAGCTTTGATCCCTGGACTAAGATCTTTTAGAGCACAGCTGGAAGCAAGAGCAGTTTCATCCTGGCTGCAGTGTGTGGGATCCATGTCTTTGTTCCCTGGCTCACCTGTGGCAGCTCAGTCAGGCTGGCCAGGGTGGAAATATGCAGAAATCAAAATGATTTTTAATAGCTTGTCCTCCCTGCAGTGAACATGGCCTAAGATACAGAAAAATAAGGATGAAGGGTCTGGCTGGGAGCCTTGCAGGAACAAAAACAGCCTTGTAAGCACAGCCTGAAGTTTGCCAAGCCCTGATGGACAGTGCAGGGGTGTTAGGTTCCAAGGCAGGTGTCCACTGCAGAACATGCTCCTGCTGCCCCCAGAGAGCTGAGTTCCCAAGTGCCAACAGCTGAAATCCAGCAGGGAGCCCTGTCATGTGCTGCAAAACCCAGAGCCAAGGTGACTACTGAGTGCGAAGGGGGCAGAGCACACAAAGCTTCAGAAACTGGCATAAACACCTCGATTTGCACCCAGGACTGCGACAGCAGCCTCTGCAACACCCAGAACTGGGTGCTGGGGATGCCTGTGGGACTGTGAATCAGCAGCAGGTCTGCCTGGAGCCGCTGAGGGATAGACTGATCCAAGTGGATCGGCCACTCTCCTCCGAGGAGCCTCTTACAATGGCCAGAACGGGCTGTAAATATGATTCCTTACTTTCCACAGCAATGCCAGTGCCTGCAGTCGCTCCTTGTTGCTTAAGCTCTCCTCCTCACTTGTTTCCTAAGTTTACAACACTGACATGAGCTGTCTTTAAACCCTCAGTGGAGGTGCTTTGCTCTCTCATGGTGTAGAGGTTTTAAGAACACGCTCCTCATGCACTGACCCGTCCCAGCAACTGCCTCTCCTGGCACTGACAGTGTTTGCCGAGTTCCCCACGCTCCGAATGAGGAAGTGCCACATTGTTGCAGCAATAAACACAATGGCCAAGTGCAGCCGGTTCAGAAGTGCCCGGTTTGTGTGTTCAGGATGCACAAACTTTACGGGAGAGGGAGGGGGAAGAAGAGACAAGTGTTTCTGTACATTGAGCAATCGGGCACGTTGGGCAATCGTGCTGCTTGTGAGCTGTTCTTGGGTGGCTCTGTTCATTTTGAAGTGGAAGGAAATTCCTCTAGAAGTCTTATGAATGATGAGTCTGGGAAAAAAAAAATCTATAAGAGACAATGAGTGCAATTATCTTGTTCATTCAGTAAAGCGAAGATCATTAAATCCACCGGATTGGAGAGACAGGCACAAATCCTGCACTGCTCATGTCTCTGTATCAGGGAGAAATATCCCTTGTTACTCTGTTTGTGTGCTTCCTATGAATAGCTAAAACAGCAACAATTTGACTCACCCTGAAGGAGAATGTGCCCATCTATATGGAAATGAAATAAGGTAGAGCTGCAATCCACTCTTGGGAAGAGATGCTCTTCTGAGAGCTCACGCTGTGAGCTGGGCACTGAGTCCAGCAATTCTCTGTACAATATCCATAAGATATTTATGGATTGCAGCCTGACTTTGTAGACTCTTACTCAGCCTTTACTCATGCAAACTGAGTGATAAAGACCACAGAGCTGCTGGACCCAGAGATCTCAGATCCACTGGTATGAGTAAGGGTTATTCACAACCATTCACTGAGGAGGGGTAGAGCACATACAGAACCATCGTTTTACAGCTCTCCAAAGTCGGAGCAACTCTGCTCAGAAAGCTCTTCTTACAGTGAAATATCGATTCTAATCTGTCATGCAGGCAATGAAAACCAGAACAGAACCATCTGCATGGACTTCAGCAAGAGAAGTCCTCCCAGACCCCCAAACGGGGAAGTTGAAGTTACAAGAAAAGTTTCTAAAAAACCCTTTCCTGTTGCAACAAGGCAGGACAAAGAGGGTGAGAGGCAGCTGAAAACTTAACCCTCAAGGCTGAGCAAGGGTTTGTTTTCCTTCTCTCCATGGCTGGTTTTCTAATTTGACTTAGCCCTGCCTCAGAAATCTCTCAGTGTCTTCTGACTGAAATATTAGGAGGGCAATGTGAATGGCCGTGGGTTGAGGAGTTTTCAAGACAAGACCCTTTATGTGCAGAAGAAACAGCACCAAGGGATAGGAAGGGCTCTGGGAAGGCAGAACATCCCTATTTCATACCAGGAGGGGTAAGAAAAGGAGCCAGTGGCAGAGGAGGATGCTTTCCACAGGCAGATCCCAGGCTGTGCCAGTGAAAGCAGAGGCTTTTCACCCCCTTTTTCTGGTGTGGTTCTCACCACCTCAGCTTGCAGAGAGCAGCAGATGCCCCAAGGAAGCAAATGGAGAGCTGTGTTGCAGGCACAGCCCCTGCCAGCTGGGAGCAGAGGCTTTAGCCCCCGTCTCACTCCACGGGAGATGTTATTAAATTGCTTTTTCTGTCTTGGCGCTGAAATGACCTAATTATCAGATTGCATTTAGTCTTCATCTCTCCAAGTGGCCAAATCTACTTTGGTTCTCAAGGATTTTATTGCCAGCTGAAAATAGCTTGATTGTATTGTGCCTGCAAAGAAAACATGGTCTGGTGGAATCAAAGCAGTCCATTTCCACAAGATGAGAAGAAATGCCATAAATAACACATTGGGCTTTTTTCTTTTTTTCTGGTCTCACCATTTCCATGCATGTAAACTGGCATAAGTTTGCCTTTCTTCTCTCACCATTAGGTCAACTGGAAAAAATTCATCAGGAAAAGGTGGTTTCCCCATTCACAGCAAACCCCTGGGGTTTAGACATTAACTGGGTCTTTATAGGTCTGATGCTGGGATCTCCAAGGAAAAATGAACCACGCTGGTAAGAGAAGGAACAGGTAAATCCAATGAAAATTCCACAGAGAGACGGTTACATGTTTGATAAGGCTTGAGAGAGCAAATAAATACATTTTGTACTTTGCAAGCAAATGGGATATACAGATGTGCAGCCAACAGTTATATTGGAGAAAAATGTGTTTGTTCATAGGAGGGATGAAATATGGAAGAGGAAATTGAATTGCTTTATATATCTGAGACGAGTGGAACTCACACCCCATTCACATTATTTTTCTTAACCATACATTTTGTGTCCAAAATCTCTGTTTAAGATTTCAGGCTGTCTCATTTGGTCTCATTCGAAGGACAAATCACCAGCCAGTGCCTGTATTTTGAAAAAAGAATAAAAAAATAAAATAAGTGTGTGCTTTCAGTCTTTGCTGCTGCAGGTGGGGGATGTGGGGAGCAAGGTGAGGACATCTTGAAATGCTGAACTGCAAACAGCAATCCATCACTAGCAGGAACTGCATCTAACTACCAATCCAACAGCAACCCAAAGAGTTCTGCCAAAGAAAACCTATTTCCAACACCGTGTTCCACGTGGCTCCATTCTCAACAAATTAAGGTGCTTAATTCAAAGGATCTTTCATTTCCAGCTAAACTTTCGGACCCAATAAAATATGACAGACACCTGTTGGTAAAAGTGAGTTCTCTCAACACCTGCAGGGTCTAAGGCCTTAAAATGATTAGGAAATCTTAATCTGATATTTAATGTACACCTTGCACATTCCATGTTTTCTCAAAGCCTGGCTGTATCCAGACAGTTCTAGTACCATTTAGTGATAGTTTTCAGAGCTGATGATTGAGAATAATCTTCCAGAAATGCAATAAATGTCAGGGACATCTGGCATTGTTTGTGACATGGCAATATTGTATATTTTGCCTTGCCCAGCCAGAAATCAGCTGTGGCAGTTTGGCCTCAGAGGCAGAGGTGGGGAATGTATATTTGGATTAATGATATTAATGTAAGTGATAAAAATGACCAAGCAATTACATATTCATAGGATTAATACTTTCCTATTAATCTCAAAGTTATCTAATGATCTCCTATAGCTCCCATTCTTTGGTTGTCTCAGGGGAAAGGGAGTTAATGGTTAATAAAACTTGCCAGAGTGGTGAGAACATGCTTATGGAGCTGGCATGGGGAAGCTGACAATTCCTGGAAGGAAAAGGGTTAAGAGCCAGCAGCTTACACACACGAAACTGTGTGACTGCACTTTCATTCTCTTCCTCACAGCTTCAGTTCCTGGTGCTACTGGGCTGCCAGGTTTCCTAAAATCAGGATAGGCTCCTGCTCAGCTGAACAGAACGGGGTAAGGATATCTTTGTGTTTCTCTGGTTTGAAAACTTCAGGTTCTGGATGTTGTAGGTGAGCAAGGGGGTCCCAAGGGAGAGGGTGTTCATCAGTTTTTCAGTGGTTACCTACTGTGGGCTGGTATAGGCACAGGAGCAGAATTAAAAGATATCAGAGTGGTTTGGGTTGGAAGGAACCTTAAAGCTCATCTTGTTCCACCCCCTGCATGGGCAGGGACACCTTCCACCAGCCCAGGTTACTCCAAGCTCCATCCAGCCTGGCCTTGGACACTTCCAGGGATGGGGCAGCCACAGCTTCTCTGGGCAACCTGTGCCAGGGCCCTCACAGGGAAGAATTCCTTCCTAACATCCAGTCTAACCCTACTCTCTGTCACTGTGAAGCCATTCCCTGAAGCCATTCCCCCTTGTCCTGTCTCTCCAGGCCCTTGGAAATAGTCCCTCTCCACGTTTCTTGCAGGCTCCTTTCAGGTACTGGAAGGCTGCAATTAGGTCACCCTGAAGCTTCCCTTTTCCAGCATGAACAATCCCAATTCTCTCAGGAGAAAAGGATAAGAGAATTGGGATTGTTCAGCCAAGTCAAGTCACCTCCTTGCTCCAAAGCCAACTTCCAAACCTCCATCTGCAGAGCCCACAGTGCTCAGAGACAGGGGCTGGGTCCCTCCCCTGGGGCAGGAATGAAAGCTCAGCCTCCTTCCATGGGATGGGCAGAGTTTGGTGAGTTGATCCTTACAAAGGGTTGTTCAAGGTGTGAGGGTGGGAAGAGATGAAAGGGGGGAAAAGCTTCTCTGCCCCTTCAGGATCCTGCCTCCAACATTCCTGGCACAGCAACCTCTGCTTAGCAAAACTAGGTGGTGACCTGCCTGCAAGAGGAGGAGGAGGAGGGGTGATGACAACAGGCTTGTGTTTGGCTGTAAGAGGAGGGAGAAAGCAGGGACCTGTGTGTGCCACCATGGGCAGAAACGTGGAAAGTTTCCAATGGAAAAGGGAGTGGCAAGAAAGAAAAAATAAAAAGTCAGTTGCAACAGAAAGAGCCAGAAAGGTTTTGTCTTTTCTAAGCAAAATTATGGCAAATTAGGTGTCTTTTCTGCATCTCTCCTACTGACCTGTTTGCATTCACAGCTTGGTTCTCCAAAGGGTTTTGAGCTGGGCAGCTTCACTTTGCCAGGTGATGTTTGGTGGTTCCTGAGGGAGAGGATGATGTGAAATATGTGGGTACAGGAGGAAATCTGCTTCCAACAGCAAACACTACACCCAGAAGGGACTCAGAGAGCCTCTGTTAAAACCCTGCTTTTCCTGCACTGCAGTGTGCATCTTGCATTTCTGCTGCTGAGCATTTGTTATCACTGTAATTTATTCCCCATCAGTGTACCCACTCCAGTGAAAACTGCATTTATAAACTTGAAAGCATCTGATTTGTGTTAACATCACACAAATGACTGCTCTGCTCCTTTTCTCACACTTTTTATTTTGCTCTATTAGCTGAGATCAAATGTCCTCGGTGTTTTCTATCAGTTTGCACCAGAACCTCAGAATTTGCCTGGAGTCTGTGGCCAAAGCGTAAATGACAATATCAGAGTTTATTTTCTCTCCTGGAAAGCAAATAAACTGTGCTAAAAACAGAGAGTTAGATCATTGGCCATTGTGGAAGGAAAACCACAGCAGAAAACAAGCTGAAGTTTCCTGAGGAGCCAGTGCTGGGCCTATTTACATCCAGTGGGAACTTCCAGCCTGATGGCAGTGCAGGAGATCCCTCCCTGAGAGGGGACTGGAGGGTGGGTGGGTGTTTTTTGCTGGATTTTTCAAACCTTGGTGAACAATTGAACTCCTGTGCCAGGTCTGCAGGTGCACCAGGGAGGGTCCTGGAGCTGCTGGAGCTGGTGCTGAGCACTCCCACCTTTTTGGGAGAGCCTTGAGGGCTTTCAGAGCCATCCCAGCATCCCTCCTGCCCTGTGCCTGCCCTTCCCTGGTCAGGGAGCCAAGGAGCAGGGACAGCCTGGCCAGGATACAGGGAGCAGGTCTCTGGCAGCACAGCCCTGCTGGGAACTCCTGCAGGGCCGGGAAGGAGGGACACAAATTAAATTAGTTGGCACCTTCCTAAATGTCCCTCCAAACTAAAATTTAGCAGGGGAGTAAAACCAAACCGAGCTCAAAATTGCAGGTTAAACTTCCTGATATTGTTTTTGACTGATTACTTGGACCAGCCCTCCAAGGCCCACCCGCTAAATCACCCCTGTCACTTGAAAAATCCGTCATCAGAGGGGAAATAATCCTCAGCAAGTAAATACCACAGCTTCCTCTCTTTGCCTATCACGATCTTGTGCTGCTTATCTGCTTTTCTGATGCCATTTTGTGCCTCCAGGCTAAATTCTGCCTTTCATGTACACGCAGGGGAAGGATTCCTCACCCACCCTTGGGCATCCTGCATGGAAATTTGGGCCCAACTGTACGTCCTGTGCTCTGGTACAGCCTCAGCCAGATGCCAAAAGGGAAGGGATGGCTCAGAAGGAGGGTCTCCCCTGTTTTGTGCTAGGAAATGTTGCACCTCAGCATGATCCACGAGTTTCCCTGTAATCTCCCTAATACTTCAGAAGTTGGCTTTGATCCCCTGATATTATTTGAGCTAATGCCCAAACCCTATTAAGCAACCTTGTGACAGGGCCTGGAGGGGAAAAGATTGTGCTACTTCCCATCAAGTATTAAAAAATCAACGTGGAAAGTCCCTAAATGCCAAAGTTGCTGCTCCCTCGGTGGCTGTGAGACCTGGTGACATCGTGGTGCTGTGGTGGCACCGCTGTAGAAGGATGTCCCTGGGTGTCAGTGGGTGCCCAGGGCTCCCCACATGGGAACAGGGTGTCTGGATCCCTTCCCTGCCTGCAGACTGGGCTGGCACGAGGCAGCACATCCAGCAGATGGGCAGAAACACTCCGTGGGTCCCTGGCTCACAAAGAAGAGACAGGTTGACTCCAAGAAGACCCCACATTCCTCCTCAGAGGCCTCAGAGCAGAAAACCTTCATTCAGAACTACACTGTGTTTCCTTTTAATCTGAACACACTCTTAACCTGGGAGCCAAACACCTCCTGGGGCCACTGGTGACAGGAGAGGGGACACCCAGCACCCACATCGGGACCGTCTTGATTTGACAAAGGGCAGAGATCACATGGAGAGACAATCAGTGGCAAAGGGTAAAGGGGCAGAGAGCCAGCAGGACAGACAAAGGGAGGCAGAGAATGAGCAGGGGCTTGTCGTGTCACTGTGACAGTACTGGAAGGTGCTTGTGCTCTCTGACAGCAAAGGTGGCACAAAAAACCCTCTGCAGAACAGCCCAGAGCAGAGCACAACGGGCTGGCTTTGTTCCTCTTTCCTGATGGGGTGACTCCAGAGCTTGGCATCAAGTGCCAGCAGTGCCAATCAGTTCTGGCTCTTCTGTTAAAAAACAAAACAAAACAAAACAAAAAACCCGAACCATAAATCAACCCTCCAAGTTTACAGAAGTCAGAAATCACCAACCAGCTCAGTTTTCCTTAATCCCCACCTGTGATGCACCTCCAGGTGCCCAGGACCTCTGGAGAAGGCAGGATGGGTCCACAGTGCAGGAGAGCACACTTGAAAGCACAAGTGAACACTGCAGAGAGCTGTTTGCTTTGCATTATTCACACTCTTCAAGCCCTGGCAAATTGCTTTTCCTCTGACCGTACTTCACTGTAATTTTTTCAAGCTGAACTGGCTTGGAGAGAATAAGTGTCTGTTCTGAATCTTCATCTGAAATGTCAATTGACTTTGAATCTTTTTGGAAGGCCCAGAAAGAAATAAAAGACTTCCAAGCATCTTTGTGCTTTTGGTGTCTGGAAGTGGCTTCTCTCACAGGAGAGCAAAGAGAAGAAGCAGATCTAGTTGGGTAATTTAATGTGCATAAGGTAATTTACTACGAGGCAACACTTCAGTGCTCAGTGCTTTTAGTTTCCAGCACATGAGTATCCTTGACCTTGCTCTTCCCTGCCCTCAGCTGTGTGTCAGATAACTCTGGGAAGAAGAAACCTCCCTGAGAAGCAAATCTACAAGTCAAAGTCATGATTTGCTTTGCCCAAAAAGGGCCCCAGAAGGCTGGATCAGCGTGTGGATCCTCCCTTTATATGGCGAGGCTGTTCCAGCGCTTTCATCAGCTCAGGTAAAATTAGCACTTTGCTAATTACCCCAGGCCAAATATACAGCTGGGAAAAGTGCACATATTTCAGGGGGATGAAACTCGAGCTGGAATTGGCAGGAACCATCCCCTTTTATCAACATGAGGAGAGGGATGGGAGCTATTTCAGTCCCACATCCACATGTGCAGACGTCGATTCACATGCAACGCTTCCACTCTGCCGTGATTTTCCCCGCTGGAATCTTCCCACCCCAGATCCCGAGGAGTGGAGTGTAAGGTTCTCAAATCCATCCTCCCACATCTTTGGTCTGTATCAGAGGAATTCTGTAGTTCTGGGTCTCCTGTGCTATCAGCCATAGGTTTGCTGGAGGGAGTTGGGAAATGGCTTGTGGTGTGTCAAGGTGTGTGTGACTGTAAAGGACTATATTTGACTGCTTTACTTGGTACTTCTCCAAAAAGAAGGATAAAATGGGAGGGAAGGGAAAAAAGACCCTCTAGCAGAGTGGAAAAAGTGATCACTGAAGAGAGGAGGGCTTAATCAGCATATACAGTGAGTAATTCCAGGAACTACAATAAACACTTACCAAATTTGGTTTCCCACTTCACATCCTACCAGGGGTCACTCTGGACACCACCCCACTGAAATTGGTGGGGTCCCCATGAGTAAGGCCCTTGGCCTGTGTGGGCAAGGAAGGTTTTCCCTTTTGTGCACCCACCAGGCTCTTTTTGACTTCCAGTTGGAGATCTGAAAAGAGACCTACCCATTGATGCATAATTCCTGTTTTTCACACCCCATTCAGGGCATGGCTGTTACAATGAGGTATTATCAGTCAAAATTCCTGCTGGAGACACCCAGTACAGACATTTCAGTGCAGGGCAGTGGCACTGGCGAGGCTTTGGGACAGTCTCCTCCTTGCTGTGGGTTTGCACCACGGTCACATGAAGGCCAGAAGCTCGTTTTGGCACCTGGGCCAAGCAGGGATCGAGCTGCATGAACATCAGGCCAAAAATAGCCCCTCCCCTGTCAGGCAAGTCTGAGAGGCTCGTGATCAAAGATGGGGAAACACGAGGAACAAATGCAATGCCCAGTAGTCAGAGCAGAGCAGCTGCCTGACAGTTGTGGAGCTTCCTCCAGCCGCTGCCTGGAGAAGGGCTGTGGAGGAGGAGGATGATATGGATGGTGCAGCAGATGTTTCATTGGAGCTACTCCCGTGCGTGAGAGAACGCAGGAAGCCGCTCGATGGAAAATGTGCATCCAGGAGTGGACATGGCACTGGAGATGAGATAATTATTAAGGCATTTCTATTTTGGAGCCCTTCTGTGTGTGTAGTTTTACATAATAAGCGTCAGCGTTGCCTCTCTCCACACACACATGTTCCCTGGGCCACACAAACAAGCAGCTCTTTGCCTCTTGTCACTGATACCTCCCCAGGTCAGTCCCTTTGGCCACAAATAGCTCATTGCCCTATTTGAAAGGTTCCTGGTGGAGTGGAGCCAGGTTGGCCTGGCTATATATACCTAAGCTGGCAAATAGAGCCACCTCTCAGCTTTTGCTTCTATATATAAAGAGGAATGATATAGAATAAATCAGCTGGATGGGGGACACCTCCAATCAATTTTATAATAAAATAATGTCCTTTCTGGGTTGATTTACTGTATTGAACCTGAGAGGGCAGCTGCAGAATCTGAAACCAGAGGGTGCAAGTTTGCTGAGGGTGGTCAGGCAATGCTGGGAATTCACTGAAAACAGATTCTCTGGTTAAAACACTGTTTTTTGGGGGGAGTGCTCTTTCTGAATGGCCAGGGGGGGTCCATGGATGGGACAGCACATTGTGCCACTTCGGTGGTGATGGCTGAGCAGCGCTGCAGAGCTGAGCCTGAGGGAGTGTTGGAGCAGAGAAAGGGCGGCGGGGGGCTGAGGACGGGGGTTCTTTGGGGCCGATGTGGCCGATGTGTCCCCGCGGATGCTCCGGGAGCGCTCCGCGCCCGCCGCAGTTCCACCCATGGCCGCAAGGTGGCGGCCGAGGGCCCGCGCGGCGCTGCCGGAGTGGGATCGGGATCGGGAGCGGGAGCGGGATCGGGATCGGGATCGGGATCGGGATCGGGATCGGGATCGGGATCGGGATCGGGATCGGGACCGTCCTGGATGGAGGACACGGAGATGAACGTCCCGGGATGGGTCAGCGCTGGGCACAGAGCGCTGGGCTGGGACAGGCTGTGCCAGGGAGCTCCCAGGAGACCTCAGAGCCCCTTCCAGAGCCTGAAGTGGGATGATAAAAAAGAGGGAGAGCGACTTTTTACACAGTGATAGGAGAAAGGGGAATGGTTTTAAATTAAAACGGGGAGTTTTAGATTAGATATTTGGAAGGAATTCTTCCCTGGGAGGGTGGGGAGGCCCTGGCACAGGTTGCCCAGAGAAGCTGTGGTTGCTCCATCCCTGGAAGTGTCCAAGGCCAGGTTGGATGGGGCTTGGAGCAACCTGGGCTAGTGGAAGGTGTCCCTGCCCATGGCAGGGGGTGGAACTGGATGATCTTTAAGGTCCCTTCCAACCCAAACCATTCCATGATTCTATCCCACATCTGGGTGGGAAATTCTTGAGTATTTGTGACAGTTCAAGGTAACTTTATCTTGTTTTGAACTAAGAAAATATTGACTAAGCGTGAATATCACAGTTTCGAGACCTCCTGGCTTTCTAGGTAGCAACATGAGCCCAAAACAGAGCTACCCAACTTCATACTTGTTTTGCCTGATGTTCATCCAATTCCCCCCAGCATTTCCTGAGCCACCAGGACTCACCCCATAAAAAGCTTTAAATTTTGTAAGTAGCCCCTGTGTTGTGACTTTAATCCCCATGGAAACATGGATCCACGTTTTTCAGCCCAGATAAAAGCTGCAACTTCTCCTTGTTTCGTTCTGGTTCCATTTCTGTCCCACTTCCTCTTGTCTGCCTGGAAGTGACTCCGTTGTCAGATGCTTCTTCCTTCCCTACTTTGGGCCTCCTCTCCCCACCACAGACACCAACTCTTTTTGTTTGCAGGTTCCCAGCTCAAACCAACAAAGATTTAAGAGCTAAAAAAAAAAGCTTACAAGCAATTTTTATTTCCTACACAAACACTTCTCGTGCCCTGAAAAGTACCCCTCATTTCCTGAAGTGAGTTCAGACCTCCTGCACAGTGTGTAAGAAACAAGGGATAAACAAGGGGATAAATATTATGTCCCACATCTGAAAACCAACTTCACAAAAAATATGCACTAAATGATACATGATAATGGGGAAGGAGATGCCAGAGGCCTTAATGAATGGTGGTAAGCAAGGCTGGAAAAATAAATTATATAATAATCTCCTATTATATTCCCTTTGACATAAATTAATCTTGACCCGGAACAATAGTGCTCCTTTCCAAGGGAAAATAACCCAATGCAGTTTATAATCATGAGTCAGGAGTCCAATGCAAAGTGGTTTGTGTTTGCTCTTTGTTGTTAAGATTTTGCTTCATCTGGTGAATTTTGTGGAAAAGTCGGGAACAGGGAGAGCAACTTCCAGCCAGAACTGCCAGTTCCTGCCTCTGGGTGGCTGGGAAGAAGCTGCTGAGCTTCAGCCCAAGGTATTGGCTTTTGGAAGCTCCAAGAAGCACCTTCTGGAAGAGGGGGAGGATCCTGGTGTTTCCCCACAGCTCCCAACTCACTGATCAGCTCTGGATGCATCCTCCTGCTTCCTTTTGGGCTGGTGGGCACTTTGATCCAGTTCATCAGGGGTGACTCCAGGGTTAGGTCTGTGTTTCTGCTCTGGGGATGCAGCTGCTTTTACCTTTGCTGGGTTTCTGGGAGGTTTGTTTGCTTTGGTACTGCTCAGCCCTGCAAGGGGAATGAAAAAATTCCCTGGGAAATCCTCACCTAGAAAGAGCAGAGGAATGAGGAAGAACCTCCCTCCTACTGTCCAAAAGCTGCTGTGTACCAGTGTCCTGCAGGAATCTTTCCTGAGTCCTCTCCTAAGCATGGAGGAATTAAGAACTGGCACCTTTTAAGGTGAAAAACCTACTCTGCACCTTATAAATCTTTCCATGACCTCTTAGTGCCTGAGATACCGAAGCTTAAAATTGTGGCTGAAGGGAAGAAAAGTCCAGTGTGCTCTCAGGAGGTGTGTGGCAGAGGCATGTTCTTTATTTCGGTGTCTTTATTCACAAAAACTCAATGCCTGCTTTGCTATGCATCAGTACACACAGTCTTTATACCCTGAAAAATGAAATTAAAATATCAACCAGGGAAAGGCAGAAAAAGCCAGACTGGTTGAGACCAGCGGTTCAACCAGTGGCACTGGCTGGTGTCAGATGCTGTAGATAAAAGCAGGAGGAACTGTAGGGAATTTGTTGTGAATTAACATGCCCAGGAGAGAAGTTTCTTCCTGATCCTCATCAGTCAGTGGTTGCCTTGCATGCCAACACACACACTACCAGACCTGCTCCTGTATTTTTATTTATCTGCACCAAGAAACACGGGGCAAAGCCCTAAATGAGGCTCCTGGTACTTCCACTTTACAGCAAAGTCATTCTGAGGAAGGAATTTTTTCATCCCAAGAGGCTCACAGGGAACAGAGCTGGGAGAGGGAAAGGCAGCTGAGCTTCACAGCTTAACAGGGAGAGCTGCTTTCTCACACAGCACCTGGAATGTGCACCTCTGGGAGGGATTTGGGGGGTTTTGGTTTCACATCTCAGTGGTATCTCATCTCTCTCATTACCTTTACCGTGTGGTCAAGCAGAGCCACGTGTGTAAGTGCTTGTAACGTGAGCAGTTCAGCAGATTTCGGGTTAGAGAACCCCTGTTTGTGAAAATCAGAGTTGGAAAGTTCCAGGGTGACCATCCTGCCTCAGTCCTGGCAGTGTTTTCTCCATCAGGCTCCCCAGAGCCACCACAGAGGTCACACACCCCAGAGCTCTGTCACTGCTTCACCTCCTCTGTGACACCGTTTCCTAATTAACTTCAATCCTTTTGCCTCCAGTTTAATCCCATATTTTCCTGCCCTATCCAACCATACACCAGATTGTCCCTCTCTCAAACTGCAATTTTGTGTTTGAGAACTGTGTGTTTCCCGACTCCCTTTAGGACTGAAACACTTTAAGTCATTTCCCTGCTTCCTTAACAACATGTTTTCTACATCTCCAGATTCTCTTCGAATTGCTCCATGTCTTTCCCAAAATGTGGTGCCCAACATGGAATAAAGTAACCCAGCCAAGACCAGAGGAGTGTGGAAGGATTATTTCCCATGTCTTGTAGGTTGTATTCTATTTTATACAATCCGGATGGGTTGTTTTTTTTTTTTTTCCAACACCACATAAGTACTGAGACCCTCATACATTTTCCTACATTCCTTCCCATTTTTTTTTTAGACTATTTCCCCAATGTCTGCCAGTGCTCAAATCCAGGATTGAAGAAGATGTTTTCTACTGCTGTTATAGATGGATGCTGCTGGTGAATAAGAACATGAAATAGGTTAATTAATGATCTTTGGAATAACCAAGTCCCTCCAGGTTTCAGTTTTACCTGAAGGGATGATGTGCCAGCAAAAGAGAAATTACATTAAAATAATACATTAAAATAATTACATTAAAAAAATACATTAAAATAATACAGCAATGTTACTACATGGAGTAAATTTCAGGAAAAAAGACTCAGTAGCTATTTTTTCTTCATTAAATGTGAAGAGCTCATAAAAACCCAATTAATTAGTCAGAATGATGTGAATGACTCGTCAGACCTAATTTTAGCAGCCTAAACTTAGCCAGCATTTCCACAACAGTCATCTCATCTCCTTCAGCAACAAATGGAGAGGGATGAACTTTTCCAGGATAAGTGGGAATGCCTGCAGCTCCCTAAAAAGCCAGAGTCAGGTGGGATGAGCTCCCCTGCGAGGGCAGAGGAGTTCCAGTAACCACAGGGAGCCTCAACCAGCAGGCAAACACTGGATTTCTTTGCAGCTGAGGTCGGGTGAGATAAACCCCACCAACTCAGCGGTGGCAAAATAATTATTTTACATCAGTATGAAAATTAAACATAAGGCAAATTAACTGTCATCATCAGGTGGAGAAAGCACCATGAGATATTGCTTACTAAATAGTTACAGAGCAGGCAACTTCCGTGTCACAGCCAACTTCAGAGCATCAACTCTCCTTTTTTTCCAAACTGAGCTGACAGAGGAGTGTGTTGAATTTCTCTGTGAAGGATCATTTTTACACAGCAATCGGAGATAAACATATCTCATTTTGACAAAATCACCCTGTTTGCTCTCCAGATTGATTTTTGCCTTTTCCAAGAAGCACAATATACTAAAAGGAAAAGCGAAATGAAATGAAAGACGCTTTGGTATCAAATATTGCACAGCTCACTCTAAACACACGATCCTCTCCTTGAGGCTCAATGTGATTTTGCTGGTTCCAGGCTGGAGGTTTTCTTTTGATTTCTGACCAGTGCACATGAGGCAGTTTGGCCAACCCTCTGAGCCACCAGAGCCATGTCCCAGAGCCTCCCCACAGCTCCGAGCCAGCTGATATCCCACAACCCTCAAGATGCTGAGAGATCAGCACTTCTGGGAATGGCTCACGGAAAAGCTCTCCAGGAATCCACTGCGGATCCCACAGGACTAGGCAGGGTTTCCAAAGCCACCCAGTAACACTGGGGTCAGTTATTCTTCCCAGTTCACTCCCTCCTGTGAAGAACAGCCCCACAGATTCCCCAGCAGAACCCTGGGATGAGGGTTTCGTCTGAACTGCTGGAGAGGAATGGTTTGTTGGGATGGTGGAGTTTCAGAGCCTCCTAGGAGACTGGGAACTGGCTTTCCAAACAAATTAGGCAGCTTTGAAAAATCTGACCTCGAGGGCACAGTGCATTGTTTTTGCTCCCTGCCAAGATCATTATCTGTCTCTGGGTAAGTCCAACCCGGCAGGGTAGTGAAGTTTACAGTGAGTTTGCTCAAGTGCAGCAGCTCCCTAAAAACCCAGCTGGGAGCTGTTTTGTCACTGATACCCCCCAAACCAGTGAGAAGCTCCTCCTTGCAGCTCAGCACTGTGGGCACGCTGTCAGCGAGGTTTGTGACATTAATACTTGTGCACATGAGTTCATTGTTTGCGTTCTGAGAGCTACCATGGGAGGATCTGTTGGGAGTGACTTTAATTGCAGTCAGAGCTAGATTTGGGACTCTATGGAGAGCCTGCTCAGGGTCACGGCTGCTTTTTGGTAAGAAACCTCTTCAGAAGGTGTCACAGCTGTCATTGGGTCTTCTGGGTCTTCACAGCTGGTGACCAGGGCAACAGCACTGAATGACTTTTGAGTGGTGCTAAATGTCTTGATCTCCAGTGCTGATGACTCTACTTCTTTTTCCCGTGTCTTCTCGGCTCGGTTCCACTCCTGCTCCTTCAGATTCAGCTGCATGGCACTGCAGTGAGGGGCATAAACCTCGGTGGTCTCCTCAAACTGCAAGCAATCCACCTTGTAGTATTTCTTCTTCACATGCAGGACATCGTTAAACCTGTGGCCCCAGAGGATCTCTCCAGGCATGTACGAGCTCCGGGACTGGTGTGAGGTTCCCGTGGAGTCGCCCGTGTAGACGAACGTGACCAAGATCTCAAAGTTGTCCTTGGCCAGGGCCTTCCTGTCCAGGCCGTACAAGGGGCTCTCACTGTTGATTTCATGGACAACCGTCACCGGGGTGACAAGGATGATCTGGTCATTCAGCAGCTTCAAGTCCCTGTACTCCATGGTCATCCTGCCCTCCTTGTCCTCCTTGTAGCGCAGCAGCTGAGCCCTCACGGACCCCTCCACCATGTGGTTGGGCCGGAAGTCGCCAATGCGCCACATGAGGCAAAACTTGTCGTCCCTCAGGCCGACCACGGCGTAGTAGCTGAAACGGATGGTCTGAGCCCTCTTCCGAGCCGTGGCCATCTTGGCCAGGGCCGCCCCGATGATGAAGGTGTTGATGATGCAGCTCAGCACCGACTGCAGGATCACCATGAGGATGGCGGCCGAGCACTCCTCGGTGACGCAGCGGGACCCGTACCCGATGGTCGTCTGCGTCTCCAGGGAGAACAGGAACGCCCCCGTGAAGCTGTGGACGTTTGCAACACAGGGGGTCGTCCCCTCGTCGCTGAACAAGTCCCCGTGCTGGATGGCTATGAGCCAGAACACCAGCCCGAAGAACAGCCACGAGAGCACGTAGGACAGGGAGAATATCACGAACATGTGGCGCCACTTGATGTCCACCAGCGTGGTGAAGATGTCCACCACGTAGCTCTCCCACTCCCCGAAGATGTGCTTGAAGTAGACATTGCAGCTGCCATCCTTGTGGAGGAACCGTTTCTGCAGCCTTTTCACCCCCTTTTCAGGCCTTTCTTGACAAGTGCCTCGATAACTGACCTTATTTCCCTGGATGCTCACGGGTCTGTAGGAACCGCTCTGGTCCGTCGTCTTCCTCATCTCCACCTCGTGGCATCAACTGACAGGACACACTTGAGGTTATTTGTTTTCTTTGTTCATTGGAAACCTATGAAATAAAAGAGAAAGTCCATTTTTGTCTCAATTTCCTGGGGCAGGACTGTGTAACACCAAATCCAAGCACATTCACTCTACGGCCATCACGAGCAAATTTTTTAAGAGTACAGACTCTGACATTCATCACACAACAGCTCTCAGAAACAGGCCTGGAAATATGAGGCAGCAAGAAACTCAAGTAGTTAGAAATGTCCTTATCAATGCTAATTGATTTTGAAATCAAAAACCTTTCTGGTGACCCCACTATGAGCATTTCTTCCAATGATCCCATGAAGTAACCTTCAGATCAGGATGGGCCCTCCTGAAAAATCACAGGAATCACAAACCCTCTTAAAGTTGGCCAAATATTTGAGGTAGTTAATTGCCTGTCGTAATTTTGCTTGTTTTCCTCCACTGGCAGAAATGCCTGGGAGAAACTTCTCATTTAGATGTAAGACTTCAGTAACGTGGGCAGGTGAGTTCAGTGCTAATGGTTTTCAACCAGAAAATGAATCAAACACACAATCACTCGTCATTATTTTTGTTTCAGTATTGCCCAGAAAAACCTGGTCATGGATGTGAACTTTATTGGGCTGGTGCTACAGAGACATATTTGTTCAATTTGTAGAAAATCATTTACATTTCAAATGAAAAAGAAACCTCTCTGGGGTCCTGGAAACCCTCTCGAATCGTTCCCTAAGGTAAACAAAAAAACATCCAGCTGCCAAAAATATTTAAATTTTGATTAATGAGTTCGAAGCAAACATGCAGTGTGTTAATAAAAGTTGGGGGTGACACAAATTTCAGAAGTGATGGGAATTAGGAGATTCCTCTGTCAGAGCAGAGAAGAAATGGATGTTGTTGCAGATTGCAACCACATGAACTTGAGCAGTACAAGTTCTGGGCCATATGTTTAGTGGCTAATAACAAAAAGTTATGTTAGAAATTGAGACCTCATCACCTGGAATTCAGTAAAAAGAGAAAAGATTTAGCTGAAAAAATCATTTACAGGATGCTTGTGAATTATTCATAGGATACAGCACTGAGAAAGGCAAACCCTTTTCCTGCAGATCTCCAGCTCATTCTACCACATCCCAACCTAAACACTGACCAGCCAGAAGTGATGGGGACACAGTAGAACAATTCAAAATTTTTTTTCCAAGTTTCATGCTTCTCACTGATATTTCCGAAGGAAAAAAAAAACATATTTTTGTGGAAAACCTGTTGTTATTCTTCCAAAAGTTGCAAGTTTTTGATGGAAAAATGACAAGTATTTTTCCCATTTTCAAGCTGGTTTCAAAGCTTGAAAAGCCAAGCTTCAGACACAGGTTTCCAACGAAGCCAAAACGTTCATGGAAAATGAATTTAAGAAAAACCAACTTTCCTAGTGGCAGTTTTTTCCCCCTCAGGTCTTCGTTCACTGTGCTGAGTATAAATGAGTGCACACACTTCTAGGCAGAGGAGAGTCAGGCCCATGGAGTGTAATATATATTGGATGGACTAGATTAACAGACCAAGAACTCTCCTCTCATCCAAGGAACAATGACAAGCATGCAGAGACACCAGTCCAAAAACACTTAAAAGCCAAACATAGTTTCCATTTCTTTTTTTCTTTTCTTTTTCTCTCTCTCTCTCTTTTTTCCTTTTTTTTCCAGCCCAGAAATGAATGTGACATATGGTGTCGTAGCCTCAGAATGTGGCCTTCATTAAAAAACACAACATTAATGTTTCCAAAAATACTTCTTGGAATACAGTCTTTGGAAACATTCATATGACTTGCTTTACTCATAGCTTTAAACAAACACTGTAGCCTGGTGTGTTGAAGACGCTTGACCTAACATTTTATAAGTCATATTTAACAACAAACAACAACTGGAAACTGTTGAGTTGTTTGGGTTGGTGTTTTCTGGTTTGTTTTTTTTTTTTTTTTTGATTTAAGGGCCTCATAATGTGAGGTGTGAAAATGAAGCAAATTGTAATCAGGAGCCAATGTAATCTTAAATAAAAAACATCCTCCTGAGGAGCAGTGGAGGAGCAGCACCGACCTCTTCTCTCTGGTGACCAGGGGCAGGACCTGAGGGAATGTTTAGGTTGGATCTCAGGAAAAGGTTCTTCCCCCAGAGGGTGGTTGGGTACTGGCCAGGTTCCCCAAGGAATGGTCACAGCCTCGAGGCTGCCAGAGCTCCAGGAGTGTTTGGAAAATCCCATTTTGGTGGGATTGTTGGGGTGCCTGTGCAGGGCCAGGAGTGGGACTGGGTGATCCCTGTGGGTCCCTTCCACCTCAAGATATTCTCTGATTGCACTGGTTTTCTTATTGACTGATTCAAACTAAAGTTCCTTGAAAACACTCCCAAACATCCTGGGACTCTAAAAGGGACTAAAGTTCCTGAATCAGAGACTGCTGAGTGGATTCCCCTCTCTGGGATTGCCATCAGAAAATCATCCTGTTTCAAAAATGGTGTTTAGATTTTGGTGGTGCTGGCAAAAATCATGATTGTGACATATTTGATTGTGTGGCAAAGGCCACTCTGAATTTATGCTCCTCTGTCACACACAGGAGACAACTTTGTGAGGCACCCTGCTTTAGGAACTCTATACAGAATCTCTCCCAGGAACAGGTTGCAGTGACATATTATGCTCATGGAAGTCTGTGGTGAGTTTTTGGCTGGTATAAAAAGCCATGTAGGAGGTTGGATTTTGCAAAACAATCAAAACTATGTCTGCAAAAAGAAAGAGAACATGATGCAGAGCTGCCTAAACCAAACCCACATAATCCAGCCCTGAGGTTGGATGGAGTCAAAAGGAACCAGTGCAGAACAATGTTGACAGACATACATTGCTCCCAGGATCTGAGTTAGTCTTTCACTGTCATGTTGAAAATTGAATTGCTCAGAGCCAACCTAAAATCCCAAATGTGCTTCAAAGGTTTAAGGAAAAAACCTCCACAGCCTCTCAAAAATATCGAAAAAATAATGCCCAGTATTTTGGGTAAAGGTAACACTGAAAGGTAAACCAAGTCAAAACCTTTCCAGGCTACCTCCTAAAAGCTCCCAAGTGCAATAATAATCATGCATCATAATTAATGAGTCTTTTGCATTGCCTGGTGTTGCTCAGGACACTGAAGCCCAAACACCCACCCTTCAGTGTTTGTAATTATATAAGTCACTGTTATGGTTTGTCCTTCACACCATTAAACAGGCAGGTGATTTCCCTGTTCCAGAGGAGAGGGAGATGTTCCTCTCTCGCTCTGCTGACACACACTGACCTCTGCAGAACAGTCTGAAGACCATTGTCATCACCAAATTATTCCCAAGGACCACAGACTTACACCAGACTTAGGAACTTCAACCTTAGACCTTCAACCTTTCCAACACCTTATTTTTCAAAAGGGAAATATTTCCCTCATCCCTAAGAAAGCCACACAATTACACTAAAGGTCTGACTACCTGGTAAAGATTAACAAAGGGGGTGGGGGAGGATTTAAAAGCATTTTCTACTCACTGGAGCTCCTGGATCAGTCTGCAAATGGTTCTCAGATGTTGCCAAGAAGCATTTTCACCTTCCTGTAATGATGACACACAAACCCTCCCCTTGGTTTGTCTTGCTTTTACTTTCTGTGAGTTTTTTCTTGTATTTCTGGGCATGTTTGTACACATCATGAGCCTCCCCTTGCATTTCAGTACCGCTGAAATGTGCAGCATATTTCCTAACCATCCTTATAAATGTATCTCCCCCTCCAAATAGAAGCTTATTGGAGGTAAAAATGGAGCAGGGAAGCCAGGCTGGGCAGCAGAGAGACAGAAACAGAGAAATCTCAAAGATTTCTTCAGGGTAAATGGCAGAGAGGGTTCAGAAGTTCTTTTAAAATATATATGTATCAGACTCAGAGTTCAGAAAGTCATTTATTCTTAATTATCTGAACCAAGGCCATGATCTTAATGTGTTGGATTCTGAAATATGCTCAGGGAGACACAGAACTGCTCTGGAGACCTGTGTTCATTGACCCCCCCAAACTTGTATTCTTTAAAAATTCCACCCCAGTTCCAACTGGGAGGAGGAGGGGAAGGAAATCCCTGTATTTCAAAGCTCATAAAGCAGCACAGTGGCAGAAACAGGAGCAAACCCAACACCTGCTTACACCCAGTGAGGAGCTGCACCAAGCAAACAGCAGCAGGAGCAGCCCCTTTTTATCATATTCATGTTTTCCTCTAGTTCCTCTTGAACAGAACAGCTGTACCAGAACAACCTGAACTCCTGGTTGTCAGCTCAGAACGAGTCACTTAAAAGCCTGAAAAATCAAGTTTAGCCTTTCAAAGACTTTCACTAAATGTAACATGTCAGTTTAATCCTGACGTTTTGAGTTTAGGGCTCAGAGTTTTGTGAGGATAATCCCTGTTGCACCTTAGCCTAATACCTAACAAGTTGCTGCTACACCCCTTTTATGAGCCTGTTTTCCCATTATGTAAACAATAGGAGTGAATTCTTGTTCGGTGACAACTTCAGTCAACAGCCTGTTTGTAAAACATTAAGCAAAACAATGTGAAGATCTCGGTTCCAGAATAATTCTGTTCTGAGATTAAATCAAAAAGAAAACAACTGGAAACCTCCACGTGAAATTGGGTGCTCCCTCTAACCCCACACACATGGAAGTGGATGTCTCTCTCTCTCTCTCTCTCTCTCTTTCTCTCTCTCTAGGGTTGGTTTAGCAATCACCTCAGCTTCCTCCTGCGTTTTGGAAATGGTCTGAAAGGTTTTCAGCTTTAGTCATTGTTGTGTAACCCTGGAAGACTTTCAGCTCAGAGACCAGAAATGTGACAATTCGGAGCTGCTTTGGAATTGACCCAAATACTTGTCCCTTTAAAAAAAAACCCCACCATCCACAAAATCTAAATAAATCTACTGTAGGACAACATTGAAACTCTTCCTTCTTTCTTCCTTTCCTTCCTTCCTTCCTTTCACTTGCAAAGGGGCATTTCTTCTAATACTTACAACCAGTCATTCTGCTTCTGATCTGCACCACCCAGAGCAGGGCTGGCACATATCAGGGTTCTCCTGTATAATCACTCCAGGGAGGTGTTTGCTCACAGGATTGCTCCAGGACATATAAAACCTGCTTGTAAATCTCCTGCCTTCTTGGCTGGTGAGTCTGATCACCCTTGGCCCACAAGATCTTGTCTTTATGATGTCAAGGCTTTCACTTGCCTCCTCTGGCAATAGAAAAAAGAACAGTGATGTTCACAGTGTCAGGAAGTGTCTGATATTATTTGTCTCCAACAGGTCAGGCCTGAGAGCCTGATAAGCAATTTATGTTACAAGTGAGGTTTTTTATAGAATCCCAGAATGGTTTGGATTGGAAGGACCTTAAAAATCATCTCCTTCTACCCCTACCACGGAGAGAGACACTTTCCACTGCTCCAAGCCCCATCCAACCTGGCCTTGGACAGTTCCAGGGATGGGGCAGCCACAGTTTCTCTGGGCAACCTGTGCCATGACCTCCCCACCCTAGTCAAGCTCCTGTAGAATCAGTCCTTAAAAATTGTACAGCTGATACACATCCTAGAACTGAAAATCAGAGAATCATGGAGTGGTTTGGGTTGGAAGGGACCTTAAAGCTCATCCAGTTCCACCCCCTGCCATGGGCAGGGACACCTTCCACTAGCCCAGGTTGCTCCAAGCCCCATCCAGCCTGGCCTTGGACACTTCCAGGGATGGGGCAGCCACAGCTTCTCTGGGCAACCTGTGCCAGACATGCAGAGATGGAACAGCTGAAAAGATATGTTTATATCCAGGTTTCTTGCTTTGGAAATCAGTAACCAACCTATTCCTGAATTCAGCAGGCAGAATCCCCGATCCAAATTAGCTGTGAGGGAATCAGCACTAATTAGCACTTCCTCCCCTCTCCTCCCCTGGCACTGATGTCTGCACTGACATCACTGACACAGAGCAAAGGTTCATTCCCAGGACTCTGCAGATGTGTGCAGTGGGATTCCACCCCACCTTGCCCCCTCAGGGACTACATGCAGCCCACAGAGCCACAGCAACATTCCTCGAGGAACTTTTCCAACAGATCTCGTTGGCAAAGAACAGGAGAACAGTTTGTTGCACTCTTAATAGACATGATGTAATATAATAATGAATTCAGCAGCGGGTAAGTGGCAGGTCATGAACAATGAGAGAATCAGATTAGATAATGCTGAGCACTTTGATCTAACAGAGCCAACACCCTCAGCCCCGTTATTTGCTGTTATATCTCTTCCCCAAACACAGCAGGTTATTAATGAGGTAGGAATTCGGGGGCAGGCAGGAGCTGAGATTCTAAAAGGGTTCTTCCAGTCTCGGGGACAGTTTCCTTTACGTCACTTTGTGCAACTCTGCTTCCTGAGGCAGGGACTGTACTCCTCTTTTTCCTGTTTTCTGGAGCGCCCTGTAAACCAAACACCCAGGGAAGGGCAGTGTGACACAGGAACCTGGAGTCACTGCCTGTGCAGGCGTGTTCTGTGTTCAGGTATGTTCTGTGCTCAGGTGTGTTCCGTGCCCAGGTGTGTTCTATGTTCAGGTGTGTTCCATGTTCAGGTATGTTCTGTGCTCAGGTATGTTCTGTGCTCAGGTATGTTCTGTGTTCAAGCATGTTCTGTGTTCAGGTGTGTTCAGGTGTGTTATGTGCTGAGGTGTGTTCTGTGCCCAGGTGTGTTCTGTGCCCAGGTGTGTTCTGTGCTCAGGTTTGCCTGTGGAATGAGGTGCAGACACAGGGCAGTACCTGTGGGGTCAGATTTAGCCCTGCAGAGCTCCTTGGTCCTGCCCACCCAGCACAGCCCCCTGAGAGGGGGACAGGTCGTGTGCCTGTAACCAAAGGGGCTGCAGAGACCAGAGAAGCTCTAAAATTGCCTGTGCAGGGTTTAATCCTGCCCATTCCACAGGCTGCAGCTCCCACAGTGGGCAGCCTTGTGCTGGATCAGGTGCCTTGGCTCCTGTATTTCATGTAAGGAATGGGATAAAGCTGAATCCCAAGTGAATGTGTGAGCTCTGTTTGACAGACGACAGAAGGAAGCTGTGAGGAGGAAGCCTGAGGATTCTGATTTATTTTTTTCCTTCCCCAACCCTTGTGGAAATGTCCCTAAAATGCAGCCTGACTCCAGTTATGAACTTCTGCTACCCAGGGCAGACAGGAACACCTCCAAGTTACTACTGATCTCAACTTTACCTACTGGCCCCAGCAGGAATTCCACTATAAAACTCAGAAACTCTCTCATCCCACATAACGAAATATCCCAAATGCCAACTGAATCACCAAAGGCTTCACATTTTCAAAACTAACATAAGGTCTAACAGAGAAAACATCATTTTGCATTACTTCTTAACATCATTTTGCATTACTTCTTTGAGGCAATGGAAGGGAGAAGCAAAAATAAAAGTAAAAAAACCCCATGTAAATAAAATTAATCACGTCCACTACAATATAATTTTTAGGAAATCCTCAAAGAAGCTGCTGACTCAGATTTCTAAACTGATTCCCATATTAAAAAGACATTGAGATAAGTATTAGCTACATGTCAAATCAGTGATTTTTTTTCCTTAGAAAGGGCACCAGAAAATGCTGTGACTGACACTCAGATAAACCAGGCAATCAAACCCTGCACTTCAAGAAGTTAATTTATCCATCAGTCCCGGGGTCAAGAATCACAATTTGCTTTTCTGAGCAACTTTGTGTGACTTTCCTTTCATTTGTGAATATAGATGCAGGAGAAATCCACCTCTGATGCACCAAAATCTGATTTTCTCTCCATCCTACTCAAGCCCATCCTGCAGCTGGAGCTGCTCCGCCAAGGCCCCGAGTCCTGCCCCGCATCCCGAATTTCCATCCAAACCCCAGCACGCTCCCACATTTGCTGGGCTGTGCATGCCACCACTTCTTAAAAAAAGCCTGTGAAACACATTAAAGGGTTTCAGAGATCCGAGGGCTGATCCAAACCCCGCTGAACCGAGCACAGGGGCTGTCTCTGGTTCCCTGCCTTGGATCAGAGGCGGCCGTCGGGTTTCTCGGTATCGCCGCGGGCGGAATCCGTCGCTGCCCTCCGGAATTGGCCTGGCCTGCTGGAATTGCAGCAACACTTTCTAAGAAACAAGGGCTTTGTGAAACCTCCTTTTCTTTCTCTTTTTTTTTTTTATTTTTTTTTCTGGTCGCAGGTTTGGCGGAATGCTGAGTTTCCATCTTGCTGCTCGACTCCGCCGGGTTCTGTAGGAAATTCGGGAGTGGGGTCACCCTGTCAGAGGTGACTTTCAGCTCCTCGAGGAGCAGATGGTTGAACCTCTGTGCATCCACCCTCCTCAGCTGTCCCAGCACAGCTCCACGTGGTTCCTCTGGAACCCAGGAGTTGTTTCCTCAGCCCTCACACTCAGCATGGTGCTGACCACTCCTGCTTCCAGCTGTCACTCCCCTTCCCAGTTCGGAGCTCGAATTTACAGGATCTCGGTGTTTTGCAAGTCAGATGATTGAAATAATGTGGAAGTGGAAAATCACATGTATCTGGGAGTTTGGGATGTATACTTAGGGGTATTATTTTTTACCTCATTGTGTGGGTTGCATAACTTCATGTCTGGGCTCCTGGAGCTGTTCTGCAGCTTATTCCTGATCACCTGAGGGAGTATCTGGGCACAGCAATTCGATTTTAAGATATATGAAGACAGGAAGAATCTCCTTTAAAACCTTGTCTCTTCTCCCCCACCTTTAAAACAGCACTAGACAAGTTAATCTTTCTTCTAAAAATGGGAACATTCATCCTAAATCAAAGTTGAGTTTAATTAATGCCAGTGCCTGCTCTTCACTGATGGTCCAGATCAAATATTTAATGGGGGGAGCTTTATTCATCATCTATGACTCCGTTTACAAACTTCTCCTCTCCACTCCATCCAAAATCAGACAGGTTTAGTGCTTCATTCTTAAGATCCTTCTCAGTATTTTCACCAATATTTGACACCCTGGTGAGTCATTACCAAGAGCCCATTCTTTTGGAGCAATCTATCACCTCTCTATCAGCATTTCTCACATCTAATCCTGCTATTTTTCTATGTCTTCTCACTTAGACTTGTCTTTTGGGCATATTCTGAGTTCTCAAAGGTAACTGAAGTTAGTTTTCTTCCTTGCTGTGTTCTTGCTTTCCTGTGCATGTGCCATTAATTGCAGAGACACTGGAAATGGCTTTCACAATATGCCTCACACAGTTTAAAAGGAGACTTTTCATGATGCTGAAAACCCTTAAACCTTGCCCTTTATTTCATTTGTGTTGACTACTACTACTGTTTTTAATGCAATTTCCTATTTTCTTTATTTTTGTACCCCTGTTTCAATCTCTGTATGTCAAACCTGGCTTGTCAGTAAATCCCAAACTTCTCCCCTGGGGTCCCCATGGAATGGACCCTTCAGTCATAGGCAGTTCCTTCAGCTTCTGAAGGGCTTGAGAGGAATCCCAGCTCGGGCACATGGGATAAGGACATCCTGAGAGCTGAGATATTGGGGTTAAATCTAAGAAAATCAGTCATGCACATATTTTATTTAACTGGAAGCACTAATAAGAATTAATATAAGCCTGTTGCAAATCTTCCTGAGGCTGGAGCCAGAGAGGAAAAGTACTTGTTGAAGGCTTTGCCATGAACCACTGGAGGAATGCAACAGGCTGGTGTCTCAGTCCCACTATAATGAATTTATCAGCAAATCCCTCAGCTGCCTCAGGGGTAATTAATATATTATTTTTTTTGTTCAAAATATCAATCTGTTTCCAAAAATGGCAGCACTTATTTAAAAAAAAAACCAAAACACACACATACATAAAGATATATAAGTATTTAAAAAAAAACCCAAACACATACATATATATAAAAATATATATAAATATATATTTATATATATAAATATATATTTATATATATATAAATATATATAAATGTAAATGTTGTCTTTAATTAAAAAATTGAATTTAAGGATTTTTTTCAAATAGAATTTTTGTCTTCCAGTGACCTGCATTGAGGGCGACTGTGTTTCCCTCATGGTCTGTGACCTGGGCCTCTGTGGTTGCCCTTTGTGTGGAATAGTTTAACTCAGCACTACTGAGTGAAGGAGCTACTTAGGGAGGTTCAGCTCGTTCCAAGATGTTTGTCAAGAACCTGCTCAGTCAGCCGTGTTTTTCCTGTTTCACTTCTCGAAGGCAAACACTGCAAACAAGCAGCAGATCTTATCGAGGCCGTGTTAACAAAAATACATCAAATAAAAATCTGCTACATTACAAATGTCAACACTCCAGAAACGAAGATATCTAGACTGCAGTAGGGTTGATTTTATTGCCAAAGCAATTGCCATGTTTTGAGAAACAGCTTTGCTCTTTTGCCTCGTAGGTGCTACGGACCCATGAAACAAAAGTCTCATTTATTACACATTAACTTTACAGGGGGTGCTGTCGTCAGAGACAAGAGCATGACTAAAGAGAATGTCACTCTGCTTTGAAATTTACTTCCACTGCCCCCTGATCCACTCCGAATTAGCTGGGAGTTGTATAAATGATTGGTCAACAAAATTAAAATTAAGCTCAAAAGCAATATACGCAGCCTAAGTGGGAGATGTTTTATCCTGTATTTTCCCTGGGTCATTTTCAGTTCTGTTTTTACTGATCAAAACCGAGTTAAAGCATTGCTTTTAAAGCCACCGAGCCAGAGTTGTCCAAAAAGTCAAAGGTGATTAATTAAACCTCAAATCACCACCAAAGGCCTGACAAGCCCTGAATCACGAGCTCGGCCCGGTGGCATTCCTCCCTCCTCGGGAACATTCCGTATGGAGCTAAGCCGTGGGCACCCCCTAAAGAACAGATCCTGGGGAGATGAAGCCTGTGAAAAGCACAGAGTGGTGTTTCCCACAGAAAAAAAACAAAAAAATGGAAAACAAGCCCCGTCACTCGGGTGTCTTTAGTTTGGGGGCAACCACAACGCTGCTGGGGCTGAGGGGAGAAAGTGCAGGGCAAGGAGAGTAAAAAGTGACCTCGAAGGTCTTAGCAAGGAACCAGGAGTGCTGTAACAATGAGAAAGTGCTCAGAGAGTGGGAATATCCATGGGAAGGAGCGGGGATGGATGTCCAGCCCTCGTGGATGCTGCAGAGGTGAAGTTACCTCCTGGTGCCACCGGCACAAACATTGTGTGCGAGGTCTGACAGCCAGAGAGGGGCCGTGTTTGGGGGCTGTGAGAGGGTTCCAGCAACCCCATGACGTGAGTTGGGAATTATGATATTACACCATTGGTTTGGTTCTCGGGGTGTTTTTCAAATCAGGGCCCGGGATCTCTTTGTTCTCCCATGTAAAACTCGGCTCTGAGGTCACTCCCTGCCTCGGCTGTTTATGAACGTCCTCACTGAACTCAGAGCCCATTTCCCACTGAGGAAGACAAGAAGCAGGTCATGTCATTGTCTGGCTCGATTGTTCTCCATAACTAATTGCCAGGAGAGGAACAGTTACGGGCTCGGAGCTTTATTGTTGTAAAAGCAACAATGAGAGGATGTGCATGGCACCAGCCACGCCATTGAGAAAAATCTGCTTTTCGTATTAAAACCAAATGAATGAGAGTGACCTGTGTCTGTTTGACAGGAAAATTGGTGAAAGGTTCACAGGGCACCCACCTGTAATGAGTGTTAATGGCCATTTCTGCTGTTGTGTCACCAGAATAGATGACTCTGGGTTTCTATGTGTGACAGAGGTCCCTGGTGACACCCCAAGCCTTCTGTGCTTTTGGCTTCAGGGTGGAGGAGCAGATTTTGGTGCCCTGAACTGCCATTTCCTTAAAGCTGCAGGCAACATACCCTCCTGTCCTGCTCCTATACATTGTTGCCCCGAGCTGTGGCTGCATTTTCTTAGCTCAGACAGAACTCTGGGATCCTTCAGAATAAAAGGATCATTATTGCAGCAGTTGGAAAAGTGTCAGCAGAAGGGATGAAATATTGTCCCGTGCCCTTGCCATACTGAACAGGGAATCTTTTCTTCCAGTGTTAGTTTAGGACTTAATCCTGCAAGGTCTTGTCTGTCAGCAACTACAATCAGGTTTAAGAGCATGAATAACCATCCTGGAAATCACTGGAAACTATTTTGTTAGTATAAAATTAAGCAAGTGAGGAAGTTCTCCAATGGACTTGGACCAGTGCACTCAGCACCCTGCAGAAACAAGCCTTTAGTTCTTAGAACCATTTATTGTGTCCAGAACAGCCACTCATTAGGGCTTTGTGCAGAAAGGTTGAATTTCACTCACTTGGAAGATATTCCCTCTAACCCCCCGAGACACACAGGCTCTGGTTGATTTGGAAAACAAAATGATTAATGGCATTTTACAAGTTTTTCCACTAAACAGATTTCAGTTGAAAGTCTGTCACAAGCTAAAGAACTCGCAGGAATAGTGTCAATCTGATGTCACAGTGGCAATAAATCCTATTGTATTGGATTACATTTTTACCCATTAAAATGCTCTGACCCATTGTCATCCAAGTGGAACCACATTCCACTGGCTGCTCAAAAGGTTCTGATTTCAATCCCGATTGTTGCCAGGGCAACTGCACCTCCATCCAAAACTCTGCTGCACCAATCACTTAACTCCATTTGAAAAGAGATAAAGCAAAGCACTAATTACATACTCCCATTGAAAAAGTCTAAATCAAATCTTTCTGAGACCTGAATAACAGAAGCTGTTTGAGGGTTACTTGGGTTTTTTTGCATGAGGCACCAATTGCCTCATTTCTTCGCTGAATAAGTAGCTGTGGCAACAAAATACCATGAAAAGATTTAATATTCTTAGTCTATCCAAAGCAGGAGTGTGCTAGAAATCTCACCACAGGCCACTCCTGGAAAGAGTTCTCTCTCAGTTGTGGAAAACTAAAAGGATTTTCATTAATAGTCAAACAGCTGGTTAAGGCTTGCGAGTGGAAATAGAAATACTTGAATTTTCCCACTGAGATTTCTGGTGGAAAGTAGCCTGTGTTTTATGGCATCTCCTTTTCTGAAGTGAACATCACCTCCATTGTTGGGATTTGTCTCGCTCTGAGCTGTCTCTGAGTGGGATAAAGCCAGTCAGAAAGTGTGCATTATCTTCATTTCACACTGCTCAGTGAACCCCTGTCTTGGTTTTCCCTTGAGGTGCAGGAAAACTTGTCTGAAAAATGGTTGTTCACTGAAATTGTCCCTTTTCACTTTGTTTCCCAGACTTGATTTTTATCAAATGTCAATTCTTAGATCTTCTCAGGGAAGTACAGACCTACTCTCCCCTACCATGACAGCACAGAGAAACCCAAAATTCAGTGGCTCCTTAGCTGAATCTTTCCACAGGAAATTAAGGGCTGAAACACTCCCCACTCTTCCAATTCTCCAACCCAATGTGTCACCACAAATAACATTTGAGTAGTTGAGGATTATTCTACCCTGTCTGCACTCTCAAAACAGGAATTTAACTGCTTTAAAAAGAGGAACCAGACAACAAAAATGAACAGTTCCCTGTGAAACGCAGCACAGTGACTTCTTGAGTTACAGCATGTGCAGACAGGATGGACAACTAGTCTGCTTTTACACTGGATGAAAAGATGAAGAATCAGATCACGCTCTTAACCCAATTTAAATAGCAAACAGAAGTCTGAGGTTGTATTTGTTTGCTTTCCTCCTTTGTATTTATCATACGGCTGTTAAATTGCACAACAAGTTCCTGGAAAGGGGTGTTCTGTTACCAAGCTTTTCACCAAAAGCTTGTGGTGAGAATATTGGTGACTAATAAAAGAAAGAGGGTAAATCATCATCCAGTCTAGAGGATCTTAGTCACCAGAGAACACTGAGCACGGTGAATTAGCAGAAACTCTCTGAGCGTGAAGTATTTTCCAACTGAACTTTCCCAGAGCTATTCAGAACCTCTTCTGGCAGAAGGGCTTCTCAGATTTTAACCTTTTTTTCTCTGGTAACATGCCCTTTGCAAAAGTTTTTTTCTCCAGAAACAGTTTCCTGGAGAAATGATCAATACACCAATCCCTGCTCTTGTTGCCTTCAGAGTGACAGATAGAGAGATCTTGGTAAGAACTTGTATTTCTGACATCCCTTCCCTCCTGTTGAGAAGAGAAGAGAAGAGAAGAGAAGAGAAGAGAAGAGAAGAGAAGA